>NC_041215.1:94542199-94605256 GCF_002837175.3 Physeter macrocephalus | reverse complement strand
CGGGCCCAGCCGCTCCGCGGCATGTGGGATCCTCCCAGACCGGGGCGCGAACCCGGTTCCCCTGCATCGGCAGGCGGACGCGCAACCACTGCGCCACCAGGGAAGCCCTAAACTGATTTTAAAATAAACTATTCACTTGATTTGGTTAGCTAAGACTCAGTTTTGCTGAAAAGAGAAATTTCTAATCCATACTAACATGACATTCATTTTTTTTTTCTTTCCTCTTTGGGCTGTATGAGCTTATACAACATCATATCAGAATTAAATGTATTTTTGGAATGTTAAGTTGTTCTGTCCTTCACTAGGTTACCTATGTTCCCCACCTCGGCTGTTTTGATACATTTGAAATATTTCTTTGGGCTTGAGTATGCTTTTTATGTCCTTGCCTGTTGTTCATCTGTAAAAATCTCCTGATATTATACTAAGAAAAAGGACAAAAATGAAATCACACATATGGGAATCGTTCTTATACCAGGATTCTCTGGAAAGCCTGACTCTGACTCTTACCTTCTAAGTGCACTGGGGTCACTGGTTCCTGAGTGCTCTGCTTCTTCATCTTTCTCCCTTCAATCAACATCTCTCTTCCTCCACTTCATAAATCAGAGCTCCCAAGACATATCATGACCATGGGGTTTGTGCATTCATTCTCCTATCATTGTACTGGGAGGCAAGTTCCTGGTCCCTGCTTATATTCTTAGGTAATAAGGAAACTTAGGCAAAGCCACTTTTCTCCTTCTACATTTTCAGTTCTGTGATTTTTAATGAGTACAATATTGGCTATATTTACTTCACAGTGTTTCAGTGAGGTTCAAATAAGATAAAGTATTTGAAAGAGCTTTGAAAAACAAAGAATTATGTATAGGATAGTTTCTGAGATATTATTTTCTTTGTAATTTTTTTCTTCTCCAACTATTCAAGCAGATAGCCAGATTCTTTTTTTTTTTTTTTTTAACTTGGGGAATTTTTTGCATGGGGAAAACTTAAGCTCTCTGAGGTTTAAAAATTTCCTCTTATGTTTTATAGAAAAGATTATGCTAGGAACCCTGGAGAAGGAAGGCAGAGGAGGGATTTAAGCAATGAGAACAAGATAGAAGTTTGTTCCATTCAGACTAGAAAGGGTATAGAGGCTTATTGCTTTCACACCATACAGCCTGCTCTGGGCTGCCCCTGAGAATGTGGCAAGACCTCAGGGTAGAAGACTTCATGATGTAGATATTAAAACCTGACTGTCCACTCTGCTTGGCAGAGAGATGGACACAAGTAGAGACACCGTACAGCCTGCTCTGGGCTGCCCCTGAGAATGTGGCAAGACCTCAGGGTAGAAGACTTCATGATGTAGATATTAAAACCTGACTGTCCACTCTGCTTGGCAGAGAGAAGGACAGAAGTAGAGATCTACCTCGATTTATGGGCAAGTGTTATTTGGCTAAGGAGTCAGGGGCTTGAAGAAACAGGGTTAGGAGATTGGATTGGTTAAAAGGAAGTCTGAAGAAGAGTTATACGGATGGACCTCTCAGAGTGGGCAGTGTGAAGATATTTGTGTCCTATAAAGAAGCTTTACTAAAAGGTATCCGTTGAAAAAGATCCTCAATAATCAAGTAAACAGTATGACCAATCTTATGGATATCAGTTACTGTCTTCCCCAGTCACCCTGGTGCTTGATAATGGGCCTGGCAAGAGTGTGGGCTCAAGAATATAGGCTTCCCTTCACCCAGGCTGATCTGGCTACTTGCACTGATTAGTGCCTATCTCATCAACATCAGAAATCCACATCGAGCTCCTAAAATGGCATCAATTCTAGGACTTGTCAGCCACCTAATGGCAGATGGATTACACTGAACCTCTATTGTCATGGAGGAAAGACACCACCTGGATGTGGATTTGTCTTCTTTGCCTATAGTGCTTCTGCTAGAGTAAACTGCTTTGTTTACTTTCCTAGAGCCCCATAAAATAGTTCTTTTGACTGAGGAACTCCATTAAAAGAATAAGAATTGGGGGCTTCCTTTGGTGGCACAGTGGTTGGGAATCCACCTGCCAATGCAGGGGACACGGGTTCGAGCCCTGGTCCGGGAGGATCCCACATGCGCCGGAGCAACTGAGCCCGTGCGCCACAGCTGCTGAGCCTGCACTCTAGAGCCCACGAGCCACGACTGCTGAGCCAATGTGCCACAACTACTGGGGCCCACGCGCCTAGAGCCCGTGCTCCGCAACGGGAGAGGCCACCGCAATGAGAGGCCCGCGCACCACAACGGAGAGTGGCCCCCACTCGCCGCAACTAGAGAGGGCCCGTGCCCGGTGGCGAAGACCCAACACAGCCAAAAATAAATAAATTAAAAAAAAAAAAAAGAATAAGAATTGAAGACATGGTTTCATGTCCATAGGGAGAAGCTGCCTTGATAGAATGGTGGAATGATCTATTGACAGCCCACTTATGTTACCACTTGTGGGACTGGGGAGCTGTCCCACAAGTTATACTGAATTCTCTGAGCCAGCAACCAATATATAATGCTGTTTCTCCCACAGCCAGGCTACTTATAATATAGAATTATAATGAGTTGTGGCTCCTTCATTATAATTGCTAATGACCTAATCACATAACTTTTATCTCCAGCCCCACAATGTTATGCTCTTAGTTTCCAAGGGAGGAATACTTCTTCTAGGAAACACCAGAAGAGTTCCACTGAATGGGAGCTGAGATTGCCACATCAGCCACTTGAGTTCTTCATGCCACTGAACCAGCAAGCAAAAAAGGGGATTACTGTATTGGCTGGGGCAATTAATTCTAATTATAAAGTAGGAGAAGGGTTAGTACTACACAGCAAAGGGAGGGAGGACTATGTCTGGAAGCCCAGGGATTTTCTGGGCAACTCTCAGTACTACCATGTCCATGGTAAAATCTACTAGAAGATTAGAGCAACCCAAGCCAAGCAAGAACCATTAATGGTTCAGCTTTTTCAGGGATGGAAGTTTAGGTCACCCTAACTGACAAACAATCACAACTAGCTAAAGTATTATCTGAAGACAAAGGTAACAGGGGAAAGGTAGTGGACAAAGGTAACAGGGGAAAGGTAGTGGACGAAGGGACTTGCAAATACCAACCATGACCCATAAACTGTGTAGAAGTAAGGACTATAATCATCATGCATATTTTTTTTTTCTTTTCCTTTTCTTCCCTGATGTCTTCAGTATCTAATCTAATTATGGAACAGGCCTGGGTCTGGAAGCAATGAGAAGTAGTGGGTTTGACCTTGAGGAGATTCCTTAAACTCTGACAAATCAACTACCTCAGGTAATATTAAAACAGGTTATAAGGCAGAGAGAGACTAAGATTATCAGACAGAGGAGGAAGGACTGCTTCTATTGACAACTAAGACTCAGTGGGATTTGGCGATTCAAGGCAGCTGGATTTGTTAGAACTTATCCAAGTATTCCCATTCTCAGGATCCCACTCTCCTAATCAATGCCTAGAAAGCTTGCATCGTAATGCATAAAGTGGCAGAATCAAACTTAGGTTTGTCTTTTGCGTACCTCAGCCCCACTGGTACAAGAAATAAGACTTTCTTTAGGTAGTCAAGGAAGCTTTCTGATTCTCTGACAGTGCCTGGAATTAAAAATGTAAATTTCTGATTCTGTCATTTCCTTTAGGTAAGCTTTCCAGTGCAGTCAGAACCACTCCACAGCTCTTATAATTTCCACTGTAACAGCCACGAAGTCTCCTAAATTCTTGTCATTAAAAGGCAACCAATTCCAGGAAACAGTGTGATCATTTGAGGAACATTTTGTCACTGCAGGGTAATGGACCACCAGTGTCCTGTTTGCCACTGACAGTGAGATCACCACTGACTTCAAATCTAACCTATGTATGTGTTAATGTACACTATATGCTCATATTACATGCTAGGTTGCTTGGGAGGAAACGGGATACAAATGAAGGAAAGAAATGGGCCCTGACCTCAAGTATGTTGTGATCTTATAATCAGCAGCTAAAAGAGTTCTGCTAAACACTGGAAGGCAAACAGCATTCTTTGAGCTGCTTCATTCCCTCTCGCTAGATGACCAGTGGGCACAATATTTGTTAAGCTGAGTTAGAGAGGAAAGAAGCAGTTTCTTGGAGTCCCAAGTAGTGACCCATATTTCTCATAGAAACAATGTTGTAAATGATGGCTATGTTTACACACTAATTCTTCAAAGCCTATTGGCCCCAAAAGGTTATTGAAATACAGTGCTATTTGTATATAAAATATAGTCTATTTCTGGCAAAATTATGAATAAGCTTTAAGTGAATAACCAGGAAGCCTAATTACCATCCAGGCATTGTTTCTATTGTAAAATATATTTCAGATCTAATATAAACATTAAAAATATTCTTCCCCTTTCCCTCCCACCTAAGCATACATACCGTACCCTGGCATCTGAGGCTAAAAGGGAATCCTCCCTTCCTGGTCACCTCTCAACAATGCCATGTGGCCTGACAGTTAAGGAATCGGCCCTGCTGGCTTGGGGAGCAATCTGCAGAGGGCACGGGAGGCAGAGAGGGCCTTCTCAATGCACTGTGTGCAGACTGCCCCCCAGTACTAGGCCACCAGAGGCAGCGTTCACTCCATTTGTTCCAAGATAGAATCCTCTTCTCAAAGACACCTTTTACTTCTTTCAGAATCAGTACTTGACAAAATGCTAAATAACTTGCCAAGGGCCACTCAGCAAGAAAGTATCAAAGCTAAGGGTCAAAGTTGGTCTCTCTAACTCCAAAGCCCACATTCCTTCCTCTGTGTTATTAGTACTTTCTAGAAAATACACTCACTTTAAAAATAGTCCACCAGACCCATTTTCCACCAATTTACCCTGATAAATGAAAGCATGCCTTACCTCAAGCTTCCTATTCACCTTTGAGAGCTATGGTCTCAAAGCAGACAGCACATTAAAATCACCTGGGCTCTACTCCAGACCAATTAAATTAGACTGGGGGTGGGTAGGGCTTTTTTTTTAAGTTCCCCATTTTATTCCGATGCACTCCCAGGTTTGAGAACCAGTGGTGTTTGACTATCAGACCTAGGCTTGAAGTTGAGAGCTATAATATGCTGGCTGTTTTAGCAAGGTACTTAGTGTTATATTTTTTAAAAATTCATGCATGTTAGAGAGAATGTATTTGAGCATCTCATTGTGTCTGGCAAGTAGTAGAAACACAATAAATGGTAGCATTAAAACTGGACACTGCTATAGGGAAAAGAAAGTGGGGTTGGAGTTGGATAGAACTGATTTCAAATCCAAGCGTTACTATTTTTAGTCTTTCATAAGTTAAATATTCTGTGGCTTAGTTTCTTAGTTTGCATAACAGTTATAATAATTCCTATCTCATAGAATTGTGATAATTAAATAAAATGTTTGTGAAACACCTGGCACATTCCTTCCACTGCCTGTAATCTATGCTACTAAAACAGCCATTGAAAACAGTTACAGAATGTTCCTTAAATTTAGAAATATTGTTTTAGATGTGGAAATGTATACATTCTGTGTTTAGTATAACAAATTCAAATAACAGTGTAGATTCTATTTACTCTATACTATTCCGTACTCTGCTATGAAGAATAAAGCATCAAGATTTGATGATCGGGTATGATAAAGGGGCTTATTGAAGAGAGGGCAGGTGGAGCCCACGGGGCCAATGAGCTGGGACAGAAACGCAGGCATCTGGACTCTTCCATCCATGCTATGAGGAAGAGCTGTTACCTGATCCAAGTACAGATCAAAGTGGCCCAGAACACAAGTGGGGAGCCAGACTAGACTGTCATGACTGCCTTCATGAAACTGGGCCTGGAACAGCCCGATTTCATTAGCCACTTATGTCTCAGCGCTGTCAGTGCTGCCGTAGGGGGCTGCAATCAAGATGGAATGTGTCAGTGGTGTTAAAACAAACATCCCTGCTCCAACTTGAGAGCAAAGTCTATAAATAGTAGATCTGGACATGGCTCACACCAGACTCTTGTGTAATTATTTGTCTTCACAGGATATGCCTGGCACAAAGGGCTAAGAAATCTGGAACGGTGCCTGACATATACAAAGTACTCAATAATGCTTCTTGAATTGAACTGACCTGTGTCCTCTGCCTGGGACACTTTTCTGACTGGAACTAGATGTTACCATTTATTGGGTCCTACCAATTGCCTGGCCCTGTACTAGGCACTTTATATAGAGATCATCTCATTCATCTGGCAAATTCTTGCCCATCCTTCAAGATCTAGCTCAAATGTCACCTATTCTGTTAAACCTTCTTGACTCCCTGAGGCAGAGTCCTCTGTGCTTTTGCACTGACAGCTCTTTGCTCAATCTTCAGAAGAGCACTTACCACCTCTACTTTAACCTATCTGTTTACAAGTCTGTCTTCCCCACTGGAATGTGAGGTCATCAGGGGCATCATGTCTTTATTCCTTTTTTTTGTTACTGGTACTTAGCACAGCATCTGATGAAATTAATTTTCAAAACTCGCTTGCAACTCTGCTGACTAAACAATGTCATGCTGAATACATTTATTTTTAAAAAATGACATCCTTCTACACATAGAGCCAGCTAATATTTTTATATAACTGAGGAAGAAGGACAACTTTTTATATAACTGAGGAAGAATGAATTCTGAATCACAGAATTTGAAATGGTTAAGAGTGAGATCTGAGGCCTATCTGCACACACCAGCTGTGAGAATCAGTACCTTCCTGTGAGAATCAGCACCTCACAGGAAGTGCCTGATATGCTTCCACTAGCACCTTCCTTGGGACCATATTGGTGTTCTCAGGATATCTATAGTACCTGGCAACTGTCTTCTGGCAGGACCTATCGGCTGCAACAAAGAAAGAGAAACATGAGAGGATTTATACATAAACACACTAACACATACACACTCCTCATTTTTCATTAAAGCATTATCACTTGAAACCTTAAACTCTAGTTGTAAAATGGAGAAATAACACTTGCCTTATAGATGTAGTGAGGATTAATGAAATAATGTATATGAAGTATCTGATTCAGTGACTAATTTATTGCTAGCTAAAAAAAAAGTGGTAGCTATTTTATTATCCCTCAACCAAGAAATAGTCTATTAACCTTCCAGCTTTCCGACTCCTTTATTGCCATTGAACAGTGTGGAGCTGGGAACTTATCAAGAAAAATTTCTCGAGTCCCAGATGGTTGACATGAGCAAGTGGTTGAATGATGGTGCCATGTAGTGAAATGGAGAGGACTGGGTGGGAAGGAGAGTATTGGTAACTGGGCATGTTAAATTGGAAATTCATATTAACTATCCAAAAGGGATGTAACAGACTGTTGAATATGAGTCTGGAGCAAACATCAGCAAATATTTAATATTAAAGTCATAGGATTAGATGAAATATCTATGGAGAAAGCATACATATATTAAATGTAACTTTTCTTTTTTTCATAGTTATAAAATCTGTTCTAAATTTTGCTTTTTCTACTTAGTATATTATATTCATCTTTCTATGTCAGTACATACACATAGATTTGCCTGGATATACTATAATTTATTTAATTTATTTCTAATTATTGGACATGTAGGGTATTTTCAACTTTTCAATATTATACACTCTACAAATATTTTTGAGAGTTTGTGCAGGTTGATCTGAGGGGAAAATCCTAGAAAACAGAATTGTTGGGTCAAAGGGCATGGCACATTTAAAATTTTGCAAGAGAATGCCAAAATGCCCTACAAAGTGGATAAAAATTAAAATTTACACGCCCACCAAGAGGAAAAGAGGGGGCTATTTTCCGACGCTTATTCTAGCGCTTGAATGAGAAATGGTATTTCATTGATATTTTAATGTTATTCTTACTTATGAGTGAGGCTGAACATCTTTTCATGGGTTTATTGGAAATTTGTGTTTCTTTTTTGTCATTTTTCTAATGGGTTGTTAACTTTTCTCTTATTCTATTTTTTTTTTTTTTTTTTTTTTTTGGCGGTACGCGGGCCTCTCGCTGTTGTGGCCTCTCCTGTTGCGGAGCACAGGCTCCGGACGCGCAGGCTCAGCGGCCATGGCTCACGGGCCCGGCCGCTCGGCGGCATGTGGGATCTTCCCGGACCGGGGCACGAACCCGTGTCCCCTGCATCGGCAGGCGGACTCTCAACCACTGCGCCACCAGGGAAGCCCTTTCTTATTCTTAAGGGTAATTGAAGGTAAGAGAAATTTAGCCTTCTTCCCCTCATAAGTGTTTCATTTCCCCCTCTTTGTAATGTTTGTCTTCCAAGGGGACTTCTACATCAGGCCACATTTGTTATCTGGTACTGTACTTGCCTTCCTGCTGTAAACAATTAGAAAACAGGATGAAATATACAAAACAACTCTTTCAGAAACTGGACACAGACAGAATAAGACTGTGATCCCTAAGAGAAGGGAAACAAATGAATGATCCATAAAATTGCCCTGGAGGCACATTTTGGATCACAATGCGGAGAAGTGAAGCCAAGCTGAGTACAATAATCTTGCTAAGTTGGGGAAACAGAGATCAGAAATAGGGGAGGCAGAGGACGCTGGATGTTGTGGGGTGGGGTGCTGGAGAGGGAGCTATTCAAAGGAAGACTCCAGAAATCTGCACAGGGTTCCCTTGAATCTGAAACAGGCTGCAAATAAGTAGAGTTAAACTTTATGGGCCAGGCAAAGAACAACCAGGGAACTGTAAGTTGAACACTTCTTCAAGGTCACAAAGGGCTCCAAGTTCTGACCAGCCAGAGTAGAAGACTTGTCGAGTATCCAGGGCATTAAATGACCTCAAATAGGTCATATGTTCCTAATTAGATTAAACTAGGCCTGGACTAAAGGCTACTGTAGACCCACCCTAGCAAACTTGAAAGTCAGCCTAAAAAACATCAAGCTGATCTACAAGTAACTTACCTGCTTGTCTAAACCAACTTCAACACTCATTGAAGAAAGACAATGATAGTTAGACACTCTGTAACATAGCATTTACAATTCCCTCCATCCAATAAAAAATTAGCAGACATACAAATGTGCATGAAAATGTGACTCAAAATGAGGAGGAAAAACAGTCAATATAATAGACACAAAAAAAGACATGGATGATGGAATTTGGAGATAAGGATTTTAAAAGTCATTATAAATATGCTCAAAGTTTTAAAAGAAAACATGAACATAATAAGGAAAGAAATGGAAGATATAAAAAAGAACCAAATGGATTTTCTAGGGATGAAATACAATATCTGAAATGAAAATGTCATTTGAGGAGATTAATAGATGATTAGACACTGCAGAAAAAAAAATCAATGAACCAGAAAGATAGCAAATAGCTGTCAAAACTGAGGCACACAGAGAAAAAGAGCGTGAAAAATATATTAACAGAGCCTCTGTGACCTGTGGGACAACATCAAATTGTCTAATTAATATATGTGCAATTACAGTCCTAGAAAGGAATAGGGAAGAAAAAATATATGAGTAATAATGGTTAGACTTTTTCCAAAATTGATGAAAGCTCTAAACCCCCAAATCCAGAAAAGCCAATGAACCACAAGCAGAATTAACAGAAAGAAAACCACATCAAGGCACACCATATTAAAACTGCTGAGAACCAATGATAAAGTCTTAAAAGTAGTCAAAGAAAAAGACATACTACATACAAGAACAATGATAAATATTACCACTGATGTCTCATCAGAAACAATGCAATGTAGAGGACAATAAAAGGACATCTTTAAAATATGTGAAGGAAAATAATGGTAATAGAGAATTTTACACCCAGTGAGAATATCCCTCAAAAATAAAAGTGAAAAATGCCTTTTTTTCAGACCAAAAAAACCTGAAAGACTGTTTCACCAACAGTACTGAAGTAAAACAAATGTTCAAAAAATGTTTTCAAGCTGAAGGAAAATGATTTCATATAGAAATTTCAATCTACACCAGTGGTTCTCAACTGTTGACAGTTTTGTCCCCTGGGGAACATCTGCCAATGTCTGGAGACATTTTTGGTTAGCACAACTTGGGGGAGCATTATTATTGGCATCTAATAAGTAGAGCCAGGGATGCTGCTAAACATCCCACAATGCACAGGACAGCCAACCACAGCAAAGAATTATCCAGCCCAAAGTGTTAATAGTGCTGAGTGTGAGAAATCCTGGTCTACACAAGGGAATGAAGAGTGCTGGAATTAATAAATAAATGCATAGACATAAAGACTTTTTAAATAAAATTAATTGTTAAAGGCAAAAATAGTAACAATGTATTAGGGAATATATAACACGGGTAGAGGTAAAATGTATGACAGCAACTACACAACTGGATGGGACAGGAGAAATGGAAGTACATTGTTATGAGGTTCTTACATTATACATTAAGCAGTAAAATATAATTAATTTGAAGGTAGACTGTGATAAGTTAAAGATGCATATTATAACTCTAGAGCAACCACTGCATAAATGAAACAATCAGGCAGAGGGAATAAATCACTAAAAAATACTCAATATGAAAGAAGATGGAAAAAGAAGAAAAATGGAACAAAGAAAAGGTGTGACAAATAAAAAACAAATAGTAATGTGCTAGACTTAAACCAAGTCATATTGATAGCTGCATAAAATATAAATGATCTAAATATTCCTAATAGAAGGCTAAGGTTGCAAGATTAGATTTAAAAAGCAAGACCAAATTATATCTGGTCTACAAGAAACCCACTTTATTTTATTTTTGTAATGTTTTTCTTTTTCTTTTCTTTTTGGCTGCACCGCATGGCTTACAGGATTTCAGTTCCCTGACCAGGGATTGAACCCAGGCCATGACAGTGAAAGCACCGAATCCTAACCACTAGACCACCAGGGAACTCCCAAGAAACCCACTTTAAAAATAAAGACACAGATAGGTTGAAAGTAAATGGATGGGAAAAGATACACCATGCAAACACTGATCCTAAGAAACCTGGAGTGGCTATATTAATACCAGGCAAAGCAGATTTCAGGACAGGGAATATTACCAGATACAAAGAGAGACATTTCATAACCACAAAAAAAGTCAATTTAATTAATCACGAAAGCATAACAATTGTAGATATGTATTTCATCCAATTACAGAGCTTCAAAATACATGAAGCAAAAATTGACAGAACTTCAACACTCCTCTCCTAGTAATTGATAGAATAAGTAGACAGAAAATAAGTAAGGATATACATAACTTAAACAACTCTACTTGACCTAATTGACACCTTGAACCCTATACTCAACAACAACAGGATACACATTCTTTTCAAGTGCTCCTGAAACATTCATCCAGATAGACCATCTGCTGGGCCATAAAACCAGCTTCAAAGAATGAAAAAGGACTGCAATCATAGAGAGTATGTTCTCTGATTAGAATAGAATTAAACTAGAAATCAGTAACAAAAATATATTTAGAAAATCTCCAAATATTTGGAAACTGAACAACATACTTGTAAATAATCATGAGGTCAAAGAAATAATCACAAGAAATATTGGAAAATATTTTGTATTGTGCATGACTTTGTTTGATGTTTTCTTTGCCATGCTGAAATTTAAACTTTTATCTGGGCACATTTACCAAGCTACAATAGAAAAGACTGATAAATAGGCCTAGTTAATTTTAAATTTCAGCATGGCAAAGAAAACCTCAAACTAATTCATGGACCTATACATCCTTGGACTATATGATATCCAGTCCAAAATTTACATTATGGTATTTAAAAAACACTCACATTTTACTCTCATACTGTTTCATTTTTGAGATTTAAATTTTTGATGAATATGAAATTGTTCCTATCCTCATGGAGATTACAATCTAGTGGCCAGGGATCCATGTGGCTATATCTGTCCCAATGCCAATACATAATCCATCTATTTAATGGCCTAACTTAAAATGACACTTTTATCACTTAAGTAGTTTTCTTAAATGCTTGTGTCTATTTTTCATTCTTTTTTTCTGTTTCACTTCTCTTTTTATTCTTCTATAAATACTGGGCTATTTTAAATTACTGGTCCTTAAAATGTTTTCATATCCATTAGTGCTAATTCCCCCTCATTCCTCTTTCTTATCAACATTTACCTAGCTATTCTGAAATATTTGTTACATTTAAAAATTAACTGATGTTTTAATTGGAAATTACCTTGCATTTATAGACTAAAGAGAACGACATTTATACATCATTGAGTCTTCCTATTCAAGAATAGGGTATGTCTTTCCATTTATTATTTGAGTTTTAATATTTTCTTCATATAGAGCGGTGGTTTTTCACCCTGGTTGTACATTATAATCACTTAGACAAGTTTAAAAAATACAGATGTTTAGGCCCCATCAGCAAAGGCTTAACTGGTTTGGTGTAGAGCACAGGAGTTGTGTATTTATTAAGAGCTTAACCCCAGTCAGGGTTAAGAACTAGCAAGGCAGGGCCTGCATACTTCTAGCTGAGTTCTCTCCTTGGGTGTTTTCACTTGCTTTGGCTTAGTTTTGGCTGTTATTTTGAATGGCACCTTTTTTGTTCATTATATTTTCTAATTGATTACTTTTTGTATAAAGAAAATCTATGATTTCAGAGTGCATTAGTTTTGTAATATACCACCTTACTGAATTTAATATACATAATTTTGTCAATTATTTATATTTTATAGGCATTAAATTATACCACCTGCAAAAATAATGACAACTTTGCCTTTTCTTGTCCTATATGTATGCCTTATTCCATTATCTTGTGTATTTGTGTTGGCTAATAATTCCAGAAAAGTAACAAGTAATAGTTATGGCTGAGGGTATCTTTAACATACTTCTGATTTTAATGAGGATATGCACAGTGTTCCATCATTAGCATTAATGCTGGTTTATCACTTCAAGAAAATATCCATCTACTAGTATTTTACTGAAAGTTTTTTAATAAGGAATGGTCCTAATTAAAGGACTCCTATTTAAATTCTATCAAGGGCTTTACAGGAATAAATTAAGATGATCTTGTCTTTTCCCCCTCTTCCTAAATACCTAATAATATGTTGAAAGAGATTTCAGATATTGAACCTTGTTTGCACTGCTGGAATGACTGGGCTTCATTACAGTATATTGTTCTTTCAGTGTACTGCAGAATTCTACTTGCTAATATTTAATTTAAAAATTGGGGTCAGTTTTCTTTTCTTGCTTTCATTGCCAGGTGTTAGCATCCGTATTATGGTAGCTTAAATTTTTTGGTTAGCTTTCTGAATTTATTTTTACTCTTTAATTTACTAAAATTCTAGAACAGTGGCTTTCAGGGTATTTTTATTGTGACCCAGAGTAAGAAATGCATCTTTAAAAGGAGATCTGGCATAAACACATGCACTGTAACAAAAGTTTCAAATAGAAATACTTGCTCTATGAGTATGCACTCTATACTATTCTATTTCAGTAAAAAAATGCCTATCTCAAAACACTGTTTTGAAAAATACTGTATGTTATTTGAAGAATCATCTGTAAACTGGTGCTTTTCAGAGAGTAGCTCTCTGGTAATTATTCCATTTTCTTCCTTGTTTGTGTTTTTTTCTAGACAATCTATATATTAATTTCACACAGGTCTTCAAATTTATTTGCATAATAATTTTGCAGTATACTCTTTTAATTCTTTAATTCTCTCATGGAGTCTGTATATCATTTCTCTTTCTCCTTTCTGAATTAGAATATTTGTGCCTTCTTTGGAATTTCTAATATTGACTGGCTTAGCTAGTGTATTGGGTTTTTTTTTTCTCCTTAAGGAAACAGGCCATAGGTTCATATTATCAGTTCTACTGCTTTGCTGTTTCTGATTTTACCTTTTTATTTCTCTTCTGCTTTTTAAGGTTTAATCTGCAGTCTGTTTTGTAGTTCATTTTCTACTTTTTTGAGTTAAATACTAGTTATTTTTCTTCTTTCTTGTGTTCACGTTTGACTATCTGAACACAGCGGTCATATTCTACAGGTTTTGGTGTGTAATGTTTTAATTATTATTTTGTACACATTCTGTAATATAAGTTTTATTTCCTCTTTATACCAAAGGTTGTTTTAAATAGTTTTCATATTTCCAAGTAGTGGAGATGTTCATTTTTATTTTGGTCATTCATTTTTTGTTAAATTGCATTGTTTTCAGAAAATGTGGTCTGGATTATTTCTAATTTTTGGAATTAACTGAGGTGTGTGTGTGTGTGTGTATGCAGGCCAATGTATAGTCAATTTGGTAAATGTTTCATGATCTTTTAAAAATAAGATTGATTTTCAGTTAACAGGATATCTATTTCATTTGTTTCATCAACCTCACTGACTTCACTGTTCAAATACATCCTTACCAACTTTTGATGGCTTGATTCATGAAGTGAATTAAATTAGGCCACTACTATTTTGTTTCTGATCATCTTTCTTGTAGTTCTGAAGTTTTTCTTCATGTAGTTTTAGTATAATATTATTCAGTGCTTTAAGATTTATGAAAGGTATATCTTTTCTGTAGACCCTTTACCATCATAACATTTCCTCCTTCATCTTGTATTATACTTTCTGCCTTAAATGTCATCCTGTCTGACTAATATCATGACCCCAGCTTTCTTTTTGTTAGCATTTGCTTGGCAGACCTTTTCACACTTTTTTCTCTCTAGTTTTCTAGTCATTTTGCTTTAGATCTTCCTCTGTGTACATCACATATACCCATCCCTCCCTTTACAAAAGTTAAATTTATAAATTTTCAATTTAAAAAATATATCTAATACAAAACAGTATTAGTGATACGAATATTGTTAGGCACTACTGGTATTATTGTTATTAGATGTTGATAATGATTTTAATATTTAGTATTTATTAAGCACTTACTTGGAACCAGGCACTGTTCTTGGTACTTTACACTATTATCTCATGTAGTCCTCACAACTTGACTAACATTTCCATTTTGCAGATGAGGAAATGAAGGTTTCCTAATTTGTCCAAAGTCAGAGAGCTCATAGCTACTGGCTGGCAAATGTGTTTATTTATTCATAGGTTTTGGAGAGGGGAGGTTTTATAATCTTGTTTCCAGTCTCCTATTTATTCTCCACATTGTACTAGTAAGTATCCCATGTACCTACCATTCCAGCTACACCCAAGAAATGGTTGGTTTGGCCCTTAGTCCATACTCTATTCCATAACTTTACACTTGCTCAAGTGCTGTTCATAACTATTACCCACTCCTCTCTAGGGGTAGGGCAATGTTGTACATAAATATACTCAGCGCCTACCCACAACCAAACAGTGAGTGTTAAATAAATATTTGATGAAATGAAATTCTAAGCAGAGTCTTTACCACATTTTATCAAGTATTTAAATTTCACCTGTTCTCCAAACCTATGGATACCAAGGGGGGAAAGAAGAGCGGAGGGGGGTGGGGGGAGGGATGAATCGGGAGATTGGGATTGACATATATACACTAACGTATAAAACTGATAACTAATAAGAACCTGCTGTATAGCACAGGGAACTCCACTTCGCTGTACAGTACAAACTAACACAACACTGTAAAACAACTATACCCCAATATAAATAAATAAATAAATAAATTTCACCTGTTCTCTCATTGGATTTCTCCTCTGAGTCTGAGTGAAGATGGAAAATATTAGATTTATTCATATTTAAAATTAAGGTAGAATATTTGATTGTATTACAGTGGATTTAAATTCATTGTATCATGTAAAAATGTCCAATATTTAACACAGATTTTGAGTCTTAATAATAGTAATGCCTTACTTATGGATTTTATCAGTAAGTTCTGGGATGTTTTAAAAAAAAGAGGGAGATATATAAAACCGAATTCAAGGTTTAACCTGAAGTCCCTTAGAAAAATTGATAGTACAGGTGATGCAGTTCTTAGAGTTCCCAGCAGGGGCCAGAATGTTCATGTTTATGGGCATTCACATTAAATGACAATGTTTTTACTGTAATTCAAGATTGTATCTATTTTTAAACCAATAAGAAAGTCAGATAGAACTTTTTAGAGTTAAAATTACTAAAAACTTCTGACTTATTAATTTCAAATTTCAAGTATGTAAATATGTAATTCAAAAGAGTGAAAAATGAGTTTGACAGAAGTAGTAATGTTCTGTAACAAAAGGCTAACCCCTAATATCTGAGCAAATGGATATACAAAGTACTTTTAGTCAGTAGACACTAAAACCCCTACACTAATTGCCAAACTCAGGTCACTGGGTCTTTCAGTTGCCAAGCCAGACTATGGACTGGGTCCAAGAACAAAGGGCACCACTGTGGCGCTGACCCAGGAAATTGGGCACTGACCCTATTTGTTAATTTTAGAATATTAAAAAAATTCCTAACTCAATATAAAAGAAGTACTGGTGCTTCCAAAGTATTTCAATGCAAATTGCCTTTGTGAATCAAATAAATTGTTTTTAATTTAATTCTAATTTAAGTCATGTAACCTTTCTCTGGACCTCAGTTTCTCCATCTGTTCAGGAGTACATTAGATATGATAATCTACTAAAATTCAATTTTTTTTCTTTAGACAAAAAGCATCTTTTTTTTCCTATTTCTAGTTCTTGGCATACTATCACAAACCAGGTGCTCAGTAAATGTTTAATGAACAAATAAATGAATAAATAAACAAATGAATAAATTTTCAGAGAGGTCTTTCTAGGAATTTACAAAAGAATTTGGAAACAGAATGCCTCTGAAAGCCAATCTTCTGCAAATTATGAAAAACAATGCTTTAGGCAATTCCAAGGAAATAAGAAAACATTTTCTGAATACTCTTGAAAAGAAGTGAATTCTTTCATGGCTATCACTACTTCCAAGTCACTAACTGAGTAAAGAGGGAGTTAATTTTTTTAAAGTGTTTTAAGACTTTAAATTTAAAATCTAAATCTAAAAAAAAAATAAAAAATTTTTTTTATGTGCAGAAACATACTCTGTATTGAGTCAATGGTTTCCAAAGTTCCCCCAGAACAAAACCCTGAAAATTGCAAGATTTTCTCTTGGGGAGTGTTTGTTTGCTGGAAGGCTTATCTTAATAATAAGGGAGGGTAAAGATTTCAAAACTAAAGGTGTAATTGTGCCAATTCAATCTATATTGTCATCTGCTCCAGAAACCACGTGCTTGTTCTAAGATAAACAAAACCATCATGAAGGAAATCAGTCATCAAAAATAATGAAAATGAACTTCTTATACTCAGTTTCTCAATTGTAAATTTTTAAAATTTTACTTCATTAAACTTGGGGACAAATGTATAACTGCAGGCAGAAGTTTCTGTGCCTTCTTAATCCAGAGAGGTGGGCAATGGTGTGGAAGTTTAGACCAAAAGTGAGCATGTAGGTGTAGCAAATTTGAGAGCCCAACTAGAGACTGCTATATATTATATCAGGGAATCTGAGACATCCCTGCATGCTATCTCACTGCATGTACATTCAACAAAAACAAAAATAAAATTCAAGTCCAGTAAAAGGGGCTAAAATTAGTGAATCACGGACTTTTTCCAGATACCAGCCATTGCCTTTGGGCAAAGGACTTAAGTAGCTATGCTTACTTGCTATTAATAGAATAAAGAAATTATCTGAGCCAGGTCCTCAAAGCTTGAATAATGTAAAGATTCAATCTCAAGGAAAAACAATTTTTTTGAGAACTCTCATAGATAAAAGTCAACCCCTATCACTTTAGATGACACTTGAAGCCAACTTGATTATACTAAAAAACTCAATTGTAAACACTTTTTAAAATAACACTGTAGACATTGTATTTATAGATGCTGTATAAAATGAAGACATAAAAGATGTAAGGTGGTTATCTGGATGATCCAGAATATACATCAAAAACTAGGTTTTTTAAATGATACAAATGAACCTATTTATAAAACAGAAATAGAGTCACAGATGTAGAAAACAAACTTATGGTTATCAAGGGGGAAAGGGTGGGGAGGGATAAATTGGGAGATTTGGATTGACATATACACACTACTATATATAAAATAGATAACTAGTAAGAACCTACTGTATAGCACATGGAACTCTACTCAATACTCTGTAATGACCTATACAGGAACAGAATCTAAAAAAGAGTGGATATATGTATATGTATAACTGATTCACTTTGCTGTACAGCAGAAACGAACACAACATTGTAAGTCAACTATACTCCAATAAAAATTAATTTTAAAAACTAAGTATATATTTTGAAATTACTTATGGAACTCATAGACACCCCTGGGAAGCTAAGGAACTTAGGTGGAAAGAGCATTCTGGGAAATAGGTTGATTTCTGGCCCACCTGGGCTGCCTATTCAAGGAGCTATGCGTTGGGGTAAACTGAAGCAATAAACTCTATCCCAGTTTCAGGGGAAAATGCCTTCCTGCTGGTATAAGGAGAAAGCAGGGAGAGAAGGAGTACTTTACAACAAAGAATATGGATAAGGAGGAGACTGTAACACATATAATCAGTTCACAGTCTCCCTACTGGGTCAAGGCAAAGATTGTTTGGCCTTTGCCTTGCCTACAAGGCAAAGGCCTTTGCCTTTGCCTACAACTTGCAAAAGTTCCAGTGGAATGTTCGAGTGTTCGGTGCGCTAGCACAGAACTGCTAGAGGTGGCAAGGACACACAGGGACCTCCCAGTACTGGTACTCTCTACGAGGGCGAGTAAGAGGGAACCCAATAGAAATGTTATGAACCACAGAGCAAACCAAAAACACAACAAGAGCCATTTAGAAAGTCTATAAATATAAACATAACAATATATTATGAATATAAAACTATACCTACTGAAAAATTAGAAAGTTGAACTTTCTTGTATTTAAGGAGACATTCATTCATTTATTGGTTCAGTTATCAGTAAACACATTTGAGAACTGTAATAATCTATATAATTAACACTAAGTCTTTTTTGAGTCTAGTCTCTTTTTTCAATGGAAACAAGAGGAAGCAAAATTAAACTTAATTTTTATTCTTTGTATTTCAAATGTATAATGAATAAACTAGAGTTCCCACTTTGGAAAGGAAGGAGGAGAGAAAGCACATTTTGAAGCTTTCCTGAATTAATGCTACCTCCAAAGGACAATGGAATGCAAACATTTTGTTAACTGGGACATTATTATGACACACTGCCATAATATGAATGTTATCACCTCAAGACTGACCTGAAAACCAACTAAAGAAATCCCTCAAGACCAGATTGCAGCCTACACCATAGAACTGACAAATGTTGTGCAAATGTCCTCTAGAGAACCTACAAGTTAGTAGTTGGTGATTATAAAACAATACAATTTATATTTCTGCTCTTGGCAATAATTATGTATCAGTAAATAAATACACAGTGTCTAAAAATAACCATGTTTGAGGTCTCATTAAAAGTACAACTAAGATATTAAAATGAGGGGACTTCAAGTTAGAGGGGAAAAAATTCAATTGAAGCAGTATAAAAGGTATTACTTTGGGGGAAAGTGTGGTCTGGGGATCCCTGGAGTGAAAACCCTTTCAGAGAGTCTGTGGAGTAAAAACTATTTTCATAACAATGCTAATATTTTCTTGCTACTCTCATTTTTTCTTATATGAATAGTGGGGTTTTTCTGGAGGCTCCATGATATGTGACGACATCATCACTTTGTCAGCAAATAGAATATATGCTTGCATATGTCTATATTCTAACATTTCTCATTTTTAATTTATAATACGTTAAATATTGATATGTATGACCCACACAAACAAAAGCTTTTGAGGATCCTAAATAACTTTTCAGAGTAAAGGAATCTTGAGACCAAGAAGTCTGAGAACTACTGTTTTAGGTGATACACCTCAAGTTAAATGGCACACCTCATCAAATTTCTTCCTGTTTTATATTGAAGAGACTAGATTGTAGGCTTCACGAAGACAGTGACTGTTTCTGTCTGGCTCATTGTTTTCTCCTCAGAATCTAGCATGGTACCAGGCACATAATAGGCATTAGAATATTTCATAAAATAATAAATGAATTAATACAGTTAACACTCAAAACAGCGCAGGGGTTAGGAGTGCCAACTGGTCTTCCAGTTGAAAATCTGCATATAACTTTACAGTCAGCCCTCCGTTTCCAAGGTTCTTGCATCTAAGGATTCAACCAACTACAGATGGTGTAGTACCGTAGTACACATTTAGCGAAAAATGTGCATATAAGTGGACCCTCTCAGGTGAAACTCGTGTTGTCCAAGGGTCCACAGTACATACATACATGCATACATGCATTCATAAATGAAGGCTTTGCCAAATGACTTATTCAAGGTCACATAAAATGTCAGCAACAAACCCAGAACTATATTCCAGATCTCCTGTCTGCTACTCCTATACTGTTACTCCCTGGCTCAAGGATACTTTTGTTTTTGTTCATTTTTGTTTTGTAATCTATTGAAAGCATGGATAAATCAGGTATTGCCACTGTGAGATGACTACCTTTCTCATGCTGTTATGTGAGTTGAGCACTATACAATTTTTTTCTGTCCTTAAGCATAATCAGAACAGTGTGTTACCAAAGGGCTATCATCACAAGAAAGTGGCAAGAGTGATCAGATAAAATACAACTTTCTGGTTTTTTCCCACAGCAGAGTTGAATTTTTCATGATTCATTCTTATTCTAATTCCTAGTCTCCTCTTTTCTTTGGCCACATCATTAAACTTCTGGCAAGCTTTTACATTAATGCACTCAGTAGTTCCCAGACTGCAAAGAGTAAAACCATAAATGTTTTTTGGGAAATATGCCTTATACTCTCAAAGTTGTTTTGAAACATCCCCCCTGGTATTTGTAAGAGAGAAGAGAGAAGTTTGCTTCCTACCTTACTTATGGTTACAGTAATGTAAGGCCCACCCAGTACAAAGAAGCACAGTGGGAAAGAAAAATACAAGTCTTGTGAAGAGGTGAACTGGCCACCTAAATTGACGCCTGTGAGAAACTGCTTTCAAAGATGGCAAACCTAAGACAAAGCCAATAAGCTGGCCGACCATGCCCTCCCATCAACTAGAAGGAATTCTCTACTCACTCATCCTAATGACACAGACCTGTCTTCATGAAAGCAGCGAAAGCCAGGCCTCCAGCAGTCAGACCACAGTGAAGGTTTCTACTGCTGGTGAACCTTCCTGCTCTGGGGCCTTGGGAAGGTTGCTGTCACTGACACTGGAGAAGGAATATATGTTCTTGAAACTTCTTGAGGACCTCTTAACTCATTCATTACTGATGTCTAGAGGCATTGATTGAATATAGTTGATTCTCAATATTCATAGTAGTTATGTTCTATCAAATCACTTCCAACACTGAATGAGTGATTACTGAGCCAATGCTCCTAGGGGAAACACAAGGTTACATCCTGTCAGCATCTGGTCACATTTTCGTCAACCAATCAATATATAACCTTGCTTTATGTGCATTTCTGTTTTAAAATATCTTATTTAATATATATTGCTGATTCATTAACATTGGATTCACAGCCAAAAGCCCTATAACTGAAGCCTGAACAAAGCTTACATAACACACATATTTTTCCATAAGGAAATTTTTTCCCTAAGTTCTATCACAACCTTCTTTTTCAAAAATTGTGGTAAAACATACATAACAAAATTGACTATTTAACCATTTTTAACTGTACAGTTCAGTGGCATTAAGTACATTAACACTGTTGTGCTACCATGAGCAACATCCATCTCTAGAACTTTTTGATCTTCCCAATTGAAAACTCTGTATCTATTGAACAGTGGCTTTCCCCCATCGCACTCCACCCCTCCTCCAGTCCCTGGCAACCACCGTTCTATTTACTTTTCATCACAGCCTCCCTGTGCCTAGGAGCACAGCACTTCAGCACTATGCCTGGGGGCCACTTTGAACAGCAGAATCACCCAAAAAAAAACAGGCAAAAATGTGAAAAAAAGTGATGCTATATAGATTGCAAAAAGGGCACTTATTAAGCATGAGGGCTGAAACAAGGCAGAGAACTGCCTTGGTTGACCTGAACTGGGATCCTGTGCTGGAAGCCTCAAATTTTTCGCTGCTCTGTGCATGTGCGTGAATGACTATAAAAGCGCTATGAGTATGGATTACGGAGTAAAAAATAAGTTTCGGCAATGAGACAAATTTACAAACATGGAATCCGTGAGTAATGAGCATCGACCATGTGGAAATGACAAGCTTTGTTTCCTCTATTCCAGGTAGTAAGAATAAACAGCTGAAATGTGCCTTGTGATAGGGCTGCCTTAGAACATTTTACTAGAGAGCCAGCCTCCGTGAATTGATAATTGGCAGCTACAAACTGAAGCAGTTCTAGTTCATGTGGAGGATAAATTTAAGCATAATCTCAAACCCCTCTGCATGAAACAAAGACCAAGTACTCAAGTACTAGTTATCAATCACTTACTGTGTGACAGGCAGAATACTCAGCAATTTACATGTATTATTGAATTACATCCCCCCCAAAACTCTATGAGGAAACTGAAGGTTAGAGAAGTTAAGTATCTCATCCATTATTACATAGTTAGAAGTGGCAAAATTGAGATTTGAACTCAGGTCTATCTGACTGCAGAACCTGAGGTCCCAACTGCTATGCAATTCTAATAGAGTTAAAAAAAAAAAGATTTGATTTACTCAGAAGTATATAGAAGCATATGTTACAATCATTATAACATTACAAAGATTTATATGCTGAAAAATAAATTTACCAAACAAATAAAACTTTATAAGCCTGATCTAATACTGCTCCACAACAAAGAATATCTGAAATCTTTCAGGGCATCTGGTTTGTGTCTGGTTTTCCTTAATCTTTAATGATGGGCAAATCTAATGCATTATGTAAGGCCATTTTTTTTCTCAAGAGATGTAGATACCTCTTAAGAATTTGATGAAAATGCATTAACTTTTCAGGCTACTGAGCTGCATTTTAGTGCACTGAGGCAGTAAATTAGTGTACAATGTGCAAAAGTAGTGACCTAAAAAAATGAATATTTGATATGAACCACTGCATTCTCTTGGAAAAAAAAGTAATGGATTAACTCTCTCAGGAGTCCTTAGCTTCCCCAAAAGAAGTAGGAAGAATAAATCTCCTGTGGCCTGGAAACAGCTTCTGTTTCTCGCTGGCTATGTTTGTTTAGCTCTTTAATAGTTCATTTGATTAGATCTTGTGGCTCCCAAAGCTAAGGTTGAGAGTTTGATCCCTACAGAGGCCACTTAAATTTAGAGAACAAAAAGCTCTATTCTCTGCTCCCAGACCTTACCCCAAATCTCTGCCAGGTGTCTGCCCTCTGGTCAAATGAGAAACTGGCAAAGGGGTGCAAACCTAGCACAGTATTGGGAAATAGAAAAATGGGCACGCTTTATTATGGGGCTCCTTTCCTTTTATGTGTCCACAATATTTGGATATAATTTATAGAGAGTAGATACTATGTTTTTTCTTTTACCACTGGAAATCTGAGGAAAACTTCATTACCAGTCATAAAATTCATTATCTTAAGCTTATTCTAAGTTATTCTAAGCTTATTCTAAGTTCAGATAGCTGACATTATCCTCTTGGTAATAAACAACGAAAAAAACACATCCTCTGAGCAATATTAATCTGCAACTTTGGGATAGGAAATAATAGTAATCAGTCAATTTTCATAAGAATAAAAGATATTAAATTATTTAAAAATAATTCCATGAGCTGTTTAACATTAAAGTAAGTATGATTTTCATTATGTGTTAAGAATTTATTCAGGAAAACAAGTTTCTCAAATTATAGCCGAAAATCTTTTACTAGTATCACTATCTTAACTATAAATCTGTATTTCCCTAATTACACAGTACTAAAAATAATTTACTACAACAAATAAAAATCCTTTTACTTCAAATCCTTGCCTAAATAATATAAAATCATTTTATTTTTTGAGGAAAAGACATTTCAACTTTTTAAGTATGAAGTGTAAATTAAGATCTACTTATTTCAATTATAATTTTAAAGTTTCACATATAAAGATGAACAAGATCTAAGTGTAGTTTATATTACTGTTAACATAGATTTTAATTTTTCAAATGTCACATATATCTTTCATTATTTGTAGATTTATTTCTTTTATGAAGTAGTCAAATGAATCAGCTCACCCTTGACTGTAACAAAATACTGTTTGGTGACTTGTGACAGACAGGGTTTTAACCTCTGACAGCAAGATTCATTGTGGAGCAAGAGCCAATCATAGATCCTGACGACACTTGTCTCATCAAAGTTGGAATATAAAAAGCCACTTGGAATACAGTATAAAAGATTCACTGGTGTGGCAAGTTGTCTCTCAGACTGTGCAGGCATTAACATTTTGCTTGGCATTACTCAAAAGCAAAAGAAAAGTAAAAGGAAGAAATAAGAACAAGGGAAAAGATTGTATTGATTTTTAAATCATGCAAAAACTGCAAATCTATGTTTATATTTACCTATTTATGCTGATGGTTGCTGGTCCAGTGGATCTGAATGAGAACAGCGAGCAAAAGGAAAATGTGGAAAAAGAGGGGCTGTGTAATGCATGTATGTGGAGACAAAACACTAAATCCTCAAGACTAGAAGCCATAAAAATCCAAATCCTCAGTAAACTTCGCCTGGAAACAGCTCCTAACATCAGCAAAGATGCTATAAGACAACTTTTGCCCAAAGCTCCTCCACTCCGGGAACTGATTGATCAGTACGATGTCCAGAGAGATGACAGCAGTGACGGCTCCTTGGAAGATGATGATTACCACGCTACGACGGAAACGGTCATTACCATGCCCACAGAGTGTGAGTAGTCCTATTAGTGTAGAGCAACAGTTCTGCTGACTGTTGTTCTAGTGTTTATGAGAAACCGATCTATTTTCAGGCTCTTTTAACAAGCTGTTGGCTTGTATGTAAGTAGGAGGGAAAAGAGTTTCTTTTTTTTCAAGATTTCATGAGAAATATACTAATGAGACTGAAAGCTGCTGCATAATTTGTTTCCTTAGAGAGCTAAGAAGCTAAAAATAAAATGCTTGCATAGCATTAATGTTATATAGTTTAATGTGACAACTATAACATGCTTATGCTTTCACAGCTTAATACCACCAAGGTAAGGATTGGGAGATACTACAAGCAATGTGAAAAACTTGAAATTTTTTAACTACATGAAATTTCATAACTGCATTTGGTTGTCTGAAATATGCATTTATAATAACAGGTTTTTTCATAATAAAGAGAACGGAAAGAAATTTGTAGGTGTTGAAGCCTATTTGGGCATTTGCTGAACACCTAGAATGACTTCTGTTATTCAAAACTATTTCTCACAGTGTTTTTATGTTCTTCACAAATTAAAGTTATCTAATTTTGAAAGCTATTACAACACTGGAAAATATGAAAAATTTTTAAAAATAAATTTAATGTATTACTAAGAGCAATGATGAAGTAAACATAGCATAATAATAATCATGAGCTAATTATCAGAAAATGCTAAGAAATAAACATTTTAATTGAGTAGGCTATGGCTCACAAAGTCCCACTTATACCTTGACCATGGTACTATTGTTGAGAGTACCCGATCTGCATATTTCCAGGCAGGCACATGCTTAATAACCTCCTAAAGTATTATTTTACTCTTCATAGGAGGGAGGACTATTACCTGTAGTATCTACATTGCTTCTGGAAGATAATATATGTCATACCATTCCTGTTGCAGGCAGTTCAAAACTATACTCAAGGAAAGGGGGACAGGCACCTTAGCAGAGAAGGCATGACAAGAAAGAGTTTTGTGCCATATGTCTGCGATCTTGCTTTATAGAGTGGTTTACCCACTTTAAACTGGACTCAAAACAGTTTCAAAATATTGTTTTTCTTATTAAGTAATTAGGTTATA
Source organism: Physeter macrocephalus (assembly GCF_002837175.3). Lineage (NCBI taxonomy): Eukaryota > Metazoa > Chordata > Mammalia > Artiodactyla > Physeteridae > Physeter > Physeter macrocephalus. Next base: position 94,579,453 of record NC_041215.1, on the reverse strand, counting down.
ATGCAACGAATAATTTTCCTGTACGACTGTGCTATCAGATAATCCTGGAGTAGATTTGCCTTATTTATAAACAATCTTGGAAAACCAAAAGGAAAGAAATTTCTAAGTGCTTCTGCTTACAATGACAGCCTGGCCCTAAAGACAGTGTTTTCTAAGTTTTGAGATAGCCTGAATGCAACATTTAGATTTTGGTGCTACTTACCTGCTAGTTTTGTTCCTTTAAAAGGCTATCCCAGCACCCAAACATAACAGATGTACTATATTTTCTACTAATTCCTGAGGCTCAGTTGCTCAGTGTCTTGTCCCCAGGTAATTCAGGCCTGGGGGAAGGGTTCCTTCTTCCAGACTGATTGGTACAGCTGCTCAGTAAGTGTAACTACTCAGATTCCCAAAGAATTCTAAGTGGATGTTCCTCCACAGTTTCTCTTGTTCTCTCTAATCATCATCATCTTAAAATTTCATCCACTTTTCATTCCTTAATAGAATTTTCCTTAGTCCACAATTCTCTGGAGAGGAAGTAGGTTCCTCCTAAACAGCTGAAAAAACATACATCTAAGAAAATCTGAAAAGCTACAGTAATTATTTTGATAGTTTTCTGAGTTATGAATGAAATTCTACATATTTTTTTTCATTTTAAAAGACTAAATGTGCACACATTATTCCAATAAACATGCTCATTGATTAATATGGAGGAGTTTATTCATCTGTCATGAAAAATGATTTCAGTAACTCTTTTTTTCTTATTCATTTATAGCTGATCTTCTAATGCAAGTGGAAGGAAAACCCAAATGTTGCTTCTTTAAATTTAGCTCTAAAATACAATACAATAAAGTAGTAAAGGCCCAACTGTGGATATATCTGAGGCCAGTCAAGACTCCTACAACAGTGTTTGTGCAAATCCTGAGACTCATCAAACCCATGAAAGACGGTACAAGGTATACTGGAATCCGATCTCTGAAACTTGACATGAACCCAGGCACTGGTATTTGGCAGAGCATTGATGTGAAGACAGTGTTGCAAAATTGGCTCAAACAACCTGAATCCAACTTAGGCATTGAAATCAAAGCTTTAGATGAGAATGGTCATGATCTTGCTGTAACCTTCCCAGGACCAGGAGAAGATGGGCTGGTAAGTAATTACTGAAAATAACATTCTAAAAACCTTATGTTTTTATTCATAATGTGAATGAATAGTAGTGGAAAACAACTACCAGTTTCCTATGCTCATAAGCCGGACAAAGGTATCTTACCCCGATGGTAGCCCTGTACCCAATAAAAGTAGGTGTCCAATTTCATATCCTATGAAACACTCTCTTGATACTTTTAGTTTGCATGAGGACTTAAAGAAAAAAGTTACACCATAATCCTTAACTTCTTCAGGAATTCTTTTGAATCGGGAATGAAATATAAAGTGCTTTTCACTGATGTGCTATATGATTATATAAATAAAAACATGAAATCTTCATAGTGGATTCTAGGACATACCCAACAAAACATTTTTTTCCCTAGAAGAGTACCAAACATGTTAACATTTTTTTGGCTTAATAAAGTGGAAAAAAATAAACTCTAAAAATTATAATTGAAATAAAATGCTTTTAATTATATCAACTAACTAAATACAATATGTTTAGACTTATATGCTATTACACATACTATATTTAAGATCCCTCAAGATAAATGTTCCTTATTTTCTAGGCTGTTGATGCACTGATGTATATGTGGATTACTCTGTGAATTACCCTTAATAAAATTTAAAATTTTGGGGTAGTTAACCTGTACCAACAAGCTTATTTCTGAACTGTCTTACTATTCTTTTGCAAGAGTTTACTTAGGTAATGCCAACTAATTTAATATCAGGTCAAACAGAAGACAATGCCTTATATATTATAAAAATTAATAAAACCATTTAAAACCTAGTATAAATTTAGAGTTACTCACTCTTCTGGCTTATCTATGCTTGTGTTTACTTCTGTTTTCAAAAACTTATTTAATGTGACCATATCTTTTACTTCCATTTATTGATATAATTTACAACATAAGATTATACTTGCAAGCAATGTGTTAGCTTTTCAGTTTTAAAATGGTCTTGTTTGTAAAGAATATATAATTAGTAAGTCATATCTACTTTAAATGAAAACATATTCTTTGAGATTATACAATTTTCCAAGTGATCTATTTTTCTTTAAATATGCTACATAAAATGTTACTGACTCCCCAAATGATGTTATTGTTGTTTAAAATCTTAAATACCAGTAATTACCAGGTCTATTTTGATTTTGATACAGGATAAAAGCTACTATTAATTATTTAGTAATGTGTTCTTTTTTATAGACAGCATTCTAATGATCAAAGTTGGTGATGTGACAGAGGTTTTATTTATTATTAAACAGATGGTTAATACGATGTATTCCTCAGACTTTTCCATATAAAAGGAAAAATGTCTCAAATGCATGAAGAGATTGGGGCGGGGGAAGGATTAGCAAATTATTGTTTAAATATCTGAACAGAAACATTTTTCAGTGAAAGAATAAAGGAAATATTATCATATCTTCTTCTGAATCTGTCCCTCCCTCTCTTGGAGTTGCTCATTCCAACCCAATATACCTACCACTACCTTCATCACCCTACCTTCCTTTTTCCCATTACAGTCTGGACAGTGCTGGGTGGTAACTATTTTGGTTTGGCGTTAATATCCAAGGATCCCTGAATAAGATCTAGTGAATGGAGGATGGAAGAGTATACCTATCCCTCCAGGAGTCATCAGACATATTTCGCCACCATATTTAACCAACAAGCAGGAAGAGAGAAGCTAGCTTTTCCCCTTCCTCCTTTCTTCCCTCCTCCCTTTCTCTTCTCCTCTCTCTCTCCCTTTCTTGCCATCAATATTTTCAGAGCATCTATTATGTGCCAGGCATTCAGATACTCAAACTGGGGAAAACAAGAATAAGCAAGACAAAGATCTGACCACAGGGGAATCTGTATTGCTGCTATAGTCTTTTGAGCCATAAGGGAAGTATCAAGCCTAGTGTAAATTACAATTCCTTAATGCTGTGGCAACATTAAAACATAAAAACAAATGTGGCAGAAGCAAAATGATTAGTTTCTTTCTTCAACAACGAGTGCTTGAGGTAGGAAGGTGTTTCAGGATCTATTACTAACTTTTCTTTCCTTTTCACACAGAATCCCTTTTTAGAAGTCAAGGTAACAGACACACCAAAAAGATCCAGGAGAGATTTTGGACTTGACTGTGATGAGCACTCCACAGAATCTCGATGCTGTCGTTACCCTCTAACTGTGGATTTTGAAGCTTTTGGATGGGATTGGATTATTGCACCTAAAAGATATAAGGCCAATTACTGCTCTGGAGAGTGTGAATTTGTATTTTTACAAAAATATCCTCATACCCATCTTGTGCACCAAGCAAACCCCAGAGGTTCAGCAGGCCCCTGTTGTACTCCCACAAAGATGTCTCCAATTAATATGCTATATTTTAATGGCAAAGAACAAATAATATATGGGAAAATTCCAGCCATGGTAGTAGATCGCTGTGGGTGCTCATGAGATTTATATTTGTTTCATAACTTCCTAAAAAGTGGAAGGTCTTCCCCTCAACAATTTTGAAACTGTGAAATTATGTACCACAGGCTGTAAGCCTAGAGTATGCTACAGTCACTTACGCACAAGCTACAGTATATGAACTAAAAGAGAGAATATATGCAACGGTTGGCATTTAACCATCAAAACAAATCATACAATAAAAAGTTTTATGATTTCTGGGTTTTTTTAACTTGGAGATCAAATTCCATCTATGTTCATATATATCACAACATATGCAGGTAAATGAAAGCAATTCTCCTTGTGTTCTGGTGAATTAAAGGAGTATGCTTTAAAGTCTATTTCTTTACAGTTTCATTTAATATTTACAGAAAAATCTATATGTAGTATTGGTAAAATGCAGGATTGTTATATACCATTATTTGAATCATCCTTAAACACTTGAATTTATATTGTATGATAGCATACTTGGTAAGATAAGATTCCACAAAAATAGGGATGGTACACCATGTGCAAGTTCCCATTCCTATTCTGATTGATACAGTACATTAACAATTCATGTCAATGGTGCTAATACAATAGGCTGAATGGCTGATGTTATCAGGTTTATCAAATAAAATACATTGAGTAAAGTAATGTTTCTCCTTTCTTCAGGTGCATTTTCATACTCCTCCAAATGGCGAATGGATTTTCTTTAATGAAAGAAAAATCATTTTTCTAGAGGTCTGGATTCAATTCTGTAGCATACTTGGAGAAACTGCATTTACAAGGCAGCCAAAAAGTATTCATTTTTATTAAAATTTCAAAATTATAGCCTGCCTTTGCAACACTGCAGTTTTTATGATGAAATAATGGAAATGACTGATTCTATCAATATTGTATAAAAAGACTTTGAAACAATTGCATTTATATAATATGTATACAATATTGTTTTGTAAATAAATGTCTCCTTTTTTATTTACTTTGGTATATTTTTACAGTAAGGACATTTCAAATTAAGTATTAAGGCACAAAGACATTTCATGTACGACAGAAAAGCAAATGCTTATATTTCGGAGAAAATTAGATGATTAATGTGGTCTTAAAACTCCATATGCTAATGGTTAGATGGTTATATTACAATCATTTTATATTTTTTTACATTATTAACATTCACTTACGGATTCATGATGGCTGTATAATGTGAATGTGAAATTTCAGTGGTTTACTGTCATTGTATTCAAATCTCAACGTTCCATTATTTTAATACTTATAAATATTATTAAGCATACCAAAATGATTTAACTCTATTATCTGAAATCAGAAAAATAAACTGATGATATCTTAAGAATTGTTAATTTTTTTAATAATTTGATAATGAATATATTTCTACATATATTTACTTCTATTTTGTAAATTAGGATTTTGTTAATCAAATACATTATACTTATGACTAAGTGAAATTATTTCCTACATCTAATGTGTAGAAACAATATAAATTATATTAAAGTGTTTTCACATTTTTTGAAAGACACAACAGTTTTATGTTATAATGATTAATTCTGGATTTTTGGTTTTCACTTTATTGTAAAAGTTTAATGATTTAGCACAAAAGTTTGGTTTAGAAATTTTAGGTCTGCTACTCTAGTTTCTCATGAGTGAAATTCCTGTTAAATTGGTTCTGGTCAAGTTGCTTTAAACATACAAAAGCAAGGGCTAGTTACATCTGTTTCATTTCTCTTTATCTTGACCTGAAAACTATTTATATGTTTTCATAGGTTCAATTTCCAAATGCATTGCAGTTGGCAAGGGTATATGGTCCTAGAGTTACAAGTTCTACTGAAGCCACAGGGACACAGGGAAACTGCATCTTTTTCCTAGCACTTAATGATACTGGCACATTTATCTGAGTTTTGGGGGCACAAATTTTCAAACTGAATTGAAAAATAATTATAAAGTGCCTAGAATCCACCCCTGGTCAATTTAATAGCTTAGCTCTAAAGCAGTGACTATGTCTAATGAGGGAGGCGATTAAAATTTTGTCTAGTGTTATGGTTCTTAAATAATTTATAATTATTATAACCATGAAAGATATTACAGCAATTTACACTCATACAAAGTGCAGTACTTTTTCTAAGTCTGATACTAACATATTTAACACTGACAAGGCTGGAGCTGTAAGGGAGTTGTCCCTGTGGGGGGAGGAGCCAGCTGCGGTGACGGGGTAAGGCCACTTTTCAGTTGCACATATCAGAACATACTTCTTCCAGGGCCATGAATATACATGACCTCAAAGTCTGGGTCAGCAGGCCATTAACACACCTTAGGCTCTGGAGCACAAATAACTGGGGACCTTGATCACTACAGTGGGAACTGTGAGGAAGGAACACCCTCCGTTTCCAAGGACCCAGTTTCAGGACTCCCCAACCTTTATATTCACCCTTACCATGGAGCCCCAGGATCACATCACTAACCTTTCCATTTGGTAGCCCGCTTCAAAACACATATGACCATGAAAGAAAGCATCAGGACCAATTTGTTTTATGACAAGACCTGGGCATTTCTTTTTCTATTTTGCCTAGGTCCTAGAAATGGCAAAGGCGCTCTGCTATTCTGCCTATGGGCATGTCACTTTCATTTTCAGCACCCCAAGAATATTCACTTGTGATATGTGACACTAATCCCTGAAATTTGCAGAAAACATTAGGTAAAGTTCAATGTAGTGTATCAGTTTTAATATTCTGAATGTTTTGTAATACTTCTCATACTTCCCACAAACCTATGTTAGTTTAAAAAAACAGTAAAAATAAAAACAAACAAAAAACCCTTTCAAACTCTATGGTTCCTTTTGTATTCAAGTTGGTTTTTGCACTTCTGTAGAGAACTTTATTTTCTTAAAATAAAAAGGCAACCTTTTGACATTGACAGTAGCTAGATTAGAACTCAATTATTCTATACCCCAAACGAAAACAAATCTATTTCACTGTAAACCACCATATACTCATTTAAGAATGTCAATGATCCTTTTGGGTCTGGTGGGACACTCTCACCAGGAAAAAGAAAACTCACAGTTTTGCATATAATTTCAGGGAGCTCAGGGTCTTCTTAGCGCTCATTCATAGAATCTAGTTTATTTTCCTTCTTAAGATAAAAATTATTTATGAAGTAATAAAGTATACTTATAAGGGCCTGCTTCCCAATTAATTAGTTTTAATTCTTAACCAACTGAATGTTTGAAAAGGAAAATAAGTATCAAATCAGCCTGGATGTCTTAACATGGCTAAAACACTTGCTAATTACCAAAACGTTCTATGTTTCTTAAAGATCATCCAATCATCAACTGGCAAGTCTGAGATAGATTAAACTAGACAGCTGAATAAAAAGCACTTCAAATTATGAACTCACATTCTTTTTATGTGTCAAAACCAAAATCAATAAATCATCAGGGCTTCTGATGTCTGGGTGTCAGAATTAGGAGGGTATGAGATGATAGTATTTACTGAGCACCAGATTTGTGCTAGGAACTTTCCTGACATGCTCAATGTAGGAGACATTATTGTCCCCAGTTTACAGAAGAGAACTCTGAGGAACTGAGACAATAGGAGGTACCTCAGTGGCTGGTCTGAATTTGAATTCAGAGCAGTTCGACACGATGATTCATTGCTCTGGTTACACCAATTCTTCAATAAGTCCTAATGAAAGAGTGAAACTATATTTTTTAATGTTTATAATTTGTAATATACCCTTATATATGTTCAGCATTGGTTTCTGCAAATGTTGTGTGGCTGCATTTTAATGAGGGAGGTTAGAGTTGGTATTATGAGAAGGTGGAAGAAGAGCAGGTGATTAGCAAAGCAGAGAAATGTACAAACAGATAGAAGTGGGTCAATGTCATAGGATGTGAGAGTTGGAATAGACCTTAGAGATCATCTAATTTACACGTGACAGAACTGAGGTCTAAAGAGAGGGTTGCCCAAAGTCATAAAGTGAATTGGTTCAAAAACTGAGACAAGAGTTCTGAAATGCTAGAGTAGAGTGGATGGTGGGTCAGAGTGAGAAGAATGATTCCAAAAGAAAAAATGCAGGAGAGCCAAAAACAAAAAAAAAGCTCTGAGTCATGGTTTGTCAGCTGGGGAATGTCAATACTGGGCACTAACTAAAGGTCCATAGGATTATAACAGTTTACATCTATTTTTTTTTTTTTTTTTTTTTTACGCAGGCTCAGCGGCCATGGCTCACGGGCCCAGCCGCTCCGCGGCATGTGGGATCTTCCCGGACCGGGGCACGAACCCATGTTCCCCTGCACTGGCAGGCGGACTCTCAACCACTGCGCCACCAGCGAAGCCCTTTACATCTATCTTTTATCAACCTGGAGATTATCTTGGACAAATAGACTCTAATGGGAAATCTATGGTAGTATGTGATTAAAACCACTACTTTACTGTGTACAGTAATACAAATTGAAATAATAATAACTTTCAAAGTCCCCTCACATTAATGATGTAATTTTATCTTCATAATGCTGGAAGTTAAGTATTATTATTATGCCCATTTCATAGAGGGAACTGAGGCTAAATTAAATTAATCAAATTGCCCAAAGAAATGTAGCATTTATATTTGTACATTAATTATATAAGAAATAGAAATAGAAATCAAATAAGTTACACTTGTTTGATCATTCATTCCAATACTACTCATTAAAAATGTAGCATGATAAAAAAAATTCCATTTAAAATATCAAACGATCACTTTAAAAAATAAGACACATGGATACTCTCCAGTAATATAACTAAGAAATTAAACCATAGGCTAAAATGTGATAAGCAAGTCATGACTTGCCTGGCACATGACGTATAGTGTTGAAATTTCATTTGCATGGTCATTCAGTTCCAGTTTACACACTGCAAAATATATCAAATTAAACTATACTAATTTTGGTCATCCCTGAGTATGATGTCAAGCAATGCGAAGTGGTACTAAATTTAGTTCATTCATGCCTAGGTGGAATTTTGCAGAGGAAGTCTTTGAAAAATTAATACATTTTCATTAGATAGCATTCATTTATAGCAAGATTATCTTTGTTACAATTTAAAACACTAGATAGAGGGATTATTTACATATATTTTACTAGATTACCTACCAAAGACTTCAATGAATACCACATCCTGTCAAGAACACAGGATGTTCTTGAATGTAAGACTTGACATATGAAGCTGCCTAATTTATCTGACAAGCATAAAATGTATGCGTAATAATAATGATAGACAACTCCCTAATCCTCTGTTACAATGGTTGAGTAGTTCACTTCCGCTATGGTTTAACATTACACTAAGTATTCCTGATACAGAAATACATAGTTTGGCAATGAAGCAAAGAAATACATACTAAGTTTTCATTGATTACAATTTTGGATTACTGTAAGATAGAAAAGTTTTTTAACAGTATGATGCTATTATTTTTATTCTATAATAAAGGTGATTATTTATTAAACACACACATAGATTTACTTTCTTGAAAAACTGACTTTAATAACATTTTCTTTTATTAGTTCTGCGTATGCACTATAGGCAAAACACTATTCACTGGAATTAACTTACAGAGATCTAAAACATATTCCCAGATTCAGATCTTAATGAGATCTGTTGGAGAGTTCTCCTGAGAAGGGCCAACAGATAAACTTGATTCAATTAATCTTAAAGGTAAGCTTTAAACCAAACATATGAAGAGATTAACCTACTAATTCACATTTTTAATTTGTCTTCCTAACCATTCAAGATTATTTGATTAAGAAAACTTTCTTCCTATAATGTTATGTTCTTTTTTTTTTTCTAACATCTTATGAAGGACCCTATTCAGAACAAAATCTGATTATGCGGTTTTGGCCATGGATCCTCCACAAGACTTTCCCAGATCCGCTCCCACGGACACTAACTCTGACTAAGAAGCCAAACGTCTCTTGGCTCTATTCCCATGGAACTCAGAATTTTGGCATTACCTCTCCACTAGCCAAAAACAAAACATGTCAATACAGGAACGTTTGCCTACATCATGACATCAGATCCTCATAATGCTGAGATAGAATTCTGAAAGTGAAAATCAAGCATAAAACACCAATTTACTGAGCACACTGAAGTGACTGTGGGAGAAAACCCAAATTGTTAAATGGAAACAATCAGGCAGTCATTGAGGCAACTGCTTGGCTTGAGCTCCAAGAATATCTTCCTGAAAAGCTGCATACTTCTCAGCAACTCAAGAAATGGCATGAGTTATGTGGCTGCCTGCACCCTAAGTAAAGGATTCTACTGAGGAAACTTAGCCATCTTGGGCTCTGAACCAGGACAGGTGCCATGGGATAGAAACTAGAGCAAAAAAGAACAAATGACAGTACTGCTTCCCACTGGTAGATGTTCCCTGGCAGCAAGTAAAATTGTCCCAAAGTCTAAAATCTATCAGGACCTATGTCTTATGCATTAGTGAATTTAAGTTCCTTACAGCTCCAGAGTCAGAAAAAATTCCAAGGAAGTTGCATAGGACTGATGGGAAGCTAGCTAGGTTCCCATCTACTCATAGGCCAGGATGCATCCCTATGACTGAAATACGTTGCACCAACTGGGACTCTCCTGGGCGAATAGCCCTGCACTGCAGTGCCAGCAGAGCTCTCTCCTTTGCTGACAGAGGTGGGTAGACTGTGAATAGTGAGCCCCACCTTGCTTTTTACCAGAGGTTTGAACAAAGAATCCTGGTATTGGCCAAAGAGAGCAGTGTCATTTCAGAATTTGTGCCAAAGGCTGGAATTTGTCTTTATATCTGTTGGTACAACATGTATTGTGTTGACACAATGTATCTGTTAACCAAGTACATTACCTGGTTAGTGTCCTTGGGCCTCATATATCCTGTTCAGACTGGCAAGAAATAAACTGCCTGTTGGACCTTGGACAAGAAGCATGAGCAATTACTTACAAGGGAAAAGCACATTACATAGATATTAATATCTCCATTTTTAGAATGATGAAGTTGAGGTTCAGAGATGATTGTAATTAAGCGACTAAGACAGGTGCATACATGATGGGAGAAATACACATACAAATGTAGAACTAACACAACATTGTAAATCAACTTTACTTCAATTAAAAAAGTAAAAATTAAAAAGGGACCTACTCTCCTTGCTAAGCAAATAAGTAAGTAAATAAATAAAACTAAAAAGGGACATACTGTATAGTATGGGAAACTATACTCAATATTTTGTAAAATATAAGGGAAAAGAATCTGAAAAAGAATATATATATACATAGGAATATATATATAAGTATATATATATATAAAAGAATATATATATATATAGGAATACATATATAAGTATATATACATATAAAAGAATATATATATAAATGAATCACTGTGCTGTACACCTGAAACTAACATAATATTGTAAATCAACTATACTTCAATTTAAAAAAGATAAAATAGAATAAAATAGCCAAAAAACCCCGAAAATGTAGAAGTACAGTTTTTCAGCTATTAGTGCAGGTGTGAAAAAATGTAATTTTCTACTTGTTGTAGAACTGATATCAGCTTTTACCTCAAACCCATTTGTGCTGTATCACCATTTCTACTTTATAGAGGCACTGTCATGTCAATGGGAACTGCTCTAATAATGCTTTTCATGTCCATGGATCTCACCCAGAAAATGATGAACGATATCCCCCTACTCTCAAGTCTCCAAACTCAGAGGAGGAGTGTAATGTGTCTCTTTTCTTTACGTCCAGCTCAGCCTATGAAGTAGGGCATCAAGAAAGATCACTGTCTAAAACTTCTCTCTTCCCATCAAATTCACTCCTATCATAAGCTCATGAGATCTTTATGTGAGGAGATATAGGAATAGGTTCTGGCTATCTGGATCTACTTACTAACACTTTATATTTCATACCTGAACCCTAGACCCTTGAACTTAAAATTTTGTTAAATACTACTATCTTTTTTTTTCCTGATTCTGATCTGAAAAGTACCTCCTGGAAAAATGTAACCTTTTAATAATTCACAGCGTTCATTCTAATAATAAAAATATAATTTAAAATTACATACTATCCTTTCATCTACAAATGTGCTAAATTTTTATGTTAATATCTATTGTTATTAGTAAGGTGATCAACAATGAACACTCTAAATATTGCCTATAGAAAGGCCCTGACCAGTTGCCTTCCAATATTTAACAAGATCCTTAAAAGGTTCTATACAGTAATTTTTTTTTTTTTGGCGGTACGCGGGCCTCTCACTGCTGTGGCCTCTCCTGTTGCGGAGCACAGGCTCCGGATGCACAGGTTCAGCGGCCATGGCTCACGGGCCTAGCCGCTCTGCGGCATGTGGGATCTTCCCAGACCGGGGCGCGAACCCATGTCCCCTGCATCGGCAGGCGGACTCCCAACCAACTGCACCACCAGGGAAGCCCTATACAGTAATTTTACTTCTAAAATTTTATGCAAAGAAAACAAAGATGCAAATGTTTATGTAAAATCACAATGTTATTTACTCTTTTTTAATATTGGAAATAATGTATCCAACAATAAGGAATGGTTACATTGATTATGATAGGTAACAAGAGCATATTAAAATTTAAAGACAACCTGAGGACCCAGTAAACACCACGAGGATGAAAGAGAGAGGGAGAAAGAATCTAAGTCTTCATTGATATTATTGAGCTACTGATCTTACTTTACCTAGAGCTGCCTTACATCTGGACTTATATGAGATAATTGATTTTTCTACAGTTTAAGCCATATTTGAATTGGGGTTTCTATTATTTACAGCTGAAAGTATTCCAAATAAATAAACATGTGTATAGCATATGTGTACATACATGTATAAGGTATATATGATTATCTTTAATTCTAATAGATATTGCCAGTTTGTACCCTGTAGAGGTTATACCAATTTATATTTCTATTAACAATGTATGAAGTTACCTATTTCCCCACACCCTCATCATTCTTAGTTCTAGTATGATGGTAAAAAATGGTATCTGATCATGATTTTCACTGCATTTTTCTTATTTTGAGTGAGGTTATTAATCTTTTTATATTTAAGGATTATCTGTATTTCCTTTTCTGTTAACTATTTGCTTTTATCCTTTGCTTATTTTTTCTATTAAGTTGTTAATATTAAAACAAAACCTATATATGTACTTAAGAAATTAGCTACTATTAGGGAATTCCCTGGTGGTCCAGTGCTTAGGACTCAGCACTTTCACTGCCGGGGCCGGGTTCAATCCGTGGTCGGGTAACTAAGCGTTCACAAGCCCCAGGGCCCAGCCAAAAAAAAAAAAATTAGCTACAACTATTTCTTCCCAGATTTTCATCTGTCTTTTGACTTTGTGGTTTCTTGTTTTTTAATGCAGAATTTAAAATGTTTGTAAGATGTTACATATTTTAGTCTTTTTTTATGGTTTCCAATATTTTTCTTTTTCTTCTTTTTGGCCATGCCACGTGGCTTGCAGGTTCTTAGTTTCCAGACCAGGGATTGAACCTGGGCCATGGCAGTGAAAGTGCCGAGTCTTAACCACTAGACAGCCAGGGGAATTCCCTGGCTTCCATTTCTTTTGTCATATTTAGAGCTTTTTACACTATGTGTTTATATTTTTAATGTATCTTATAATTTCTTCTTATACATTTATGGCTTGTTATTTACTTTTGAATTCTTTAATCCATCTCAACTCTTATTTCATCATAGTGTGAAGTAGGAATCCAATATATTTTTCTTCAGATGACTATCCATTTGTCACCATTTATAATACTATCTTTCCTCTAGTGATTTGAAATGTGAAATGGTGCTAACTGGCCACTTACCCTGACCACATGGATCCTTAGAGGCAAAAAGTCATTTTTATAGAATTTATCAATAATAGAGGATGCCTAGGGTCAAATCAGTCATCCTCCTGAAATCTAACTACAATCAGTACAGATGAATATGAAAACAGTAGCATGATTGATGATAACAGGTTTTCTGTCCAGTCAAAAATGACCAGATGTATTCATGAATATTCATATACATGCATATTCATATTCACACATTTATTCCATCAAAAATTTTAAGAGTCTAGTATTGTCATATTTTAATTCCTGCTTCACTTTAGGTGTGGGACATTTAGCCCACAACAACCAAGTCCATCCAGGACAGTGTCCCTCATGTCTCCTGAAGCTAAGAGCCCTACTTTCCAGGGAAAAATTATACATCCCTCCTCCCCCAGTCGCAAAGACTTCTCAGTCACGCCACCCAATATATCATTCAGCCTCCTGAAGGAGCAATATTTTCCCTCCACTGTCATCAGAAGAGGAGGTCAAGAAAATTATTCAGTATGTCTCTGGTACTTTTCCACTGAAATAATATAGTAATTCTGTTCATAGTTGTGTGATATCCTATCAGATTTTACCCATTCACTGAGTCCTAAATACTACTGTAGGAACTGTAGAGAGAGGAGAGGAGAGGAATAAATCATGCTTCTTTTTCGAGGAACTCACAGTCTAGTGAGAGCAGAAGAGCACACAGTCAACTTTAATAAAATGTGACAAATGGTTTACACAGGGTGCTGTGGGAGAGAAGAGGAAAGTCATCTCAGACACACTGGGAGTTCACCGAAGACTTAAAGGAGAAGGTGACATTAGCAATGTCTTTAATAATGAATAAAAGTTTGATGGATGAGTAAGGAGAATAAGATAAATGAGAAAGAAAAAGGAAGAAGGGCATTCCAAAGCAAAGCCCCCTCCTCCAACACACATACGCATGAATGCAGGCATGAAAGAGCATGATGCCTTCCAGGTCCTGCGAGTATTTCAGAATGGTTGGAGGGATAGGGCCTTGGGCAGTGAGTGACAAGCAATGAGGCTCTAGGGGAAGACTGAATAGACTGAACCAGGGCATGCCTTGTATGTCTTTCTTTGGAGTTTGTTTTTGATATTGTCAGTGATGAGAGCTAGTGAAACATTTTACGTAGGGAGCAACATGGTTAGAAGTGCCTTTTTTAAAAACTCACTTATTTTTTTTTTGGAACTTTGCAACAGGTTTTGTTTTGTTTTGTTTTATATCTATTACAGTGTTTGAAACCTAATGAAATACATTTTTTTCTTCAAATTTGGATGTGTATATAAATATCATTTGTCTGGACTCAGCACACTCAGTGCCATGGTTTCTTGGCCTATACCTGCTCTGAAATCATCAAGCTTTTTCTGTCTACCCACAGGTCCTGAGAACATGGAAGACAATAGCCAGAGTAAAAAACCCACTTTAAATAAGGTATTTAAAATTTTTTGTGCCAAGGTCTCTCCCTTTCAATGTCAGATGAAGCCTATATATCCCTTCTCAGAATAATGATTTAAATTATTTTTAATTGTTTAAATAAATGGTTTAAATTATAATATATAATTATAAAATATTTTAAATGTGTCATATAATAAAATCTGATAGCACAGAAACTTACTAAAATGAATAACAACATCTAGTAGTTAGTTGAATAACCATAATAATTGAGAAGTAGTGACATGACCAAAAGGAGTTAATATCTCCAATACATAAACAACTCATACAACTCAACATCCAAAAAACAAACAACCTAATTAAAAAATGGGCAGAACATCTGAATAGACATTTTGTGAAGAAGATATACAGATAATCAACAGGCACATGAAAAGATGCTCAACATCGCTAATCATCAGAGAAATGCAAACCAAAACCACAATGAGATATCACCTCACACCTGTCAAAATGACTATCATCAAAAAGACCACAAACAACAAATGTTGGTGAGGATGTAGAGAAAAGGGAACCCTTGCACACTGTTGGTTGGGAGTGTAAATTGGTGCAGCCACTATGGAAAACAGTATGGAGGTTCCTTAATAACCTAAAAATAGAACTACCATATGATCCAGAAATTCCACTCCTGGGTATATATCTGGAGAAGATAAAAACACTAATTCGAAGATACATGCACCCCAAAGTTTATAGCAACATTATTCACAATAGCCAAGATATGGAAGAAACCTAAGTGTCCAGTGACAGATAAATGGATAAAGAAGATGTGGTACATCTATACAATGGACTATTACTCAGACATTAAAAAATAAAATAAAATTTTGCCACTTGCAACAACATGAATGGACCTGGAGAGCACTATGTTTAGTGAAATAAGTTGGACAGAGAAAGACAAGTACTGTATGGTATCATTCATATGTGGAATATAAAAAATACAACAAACAAATGAATATAACAAAACAGAAAAAGACTCACAGATATAGAGAACAAACTAGTGGTTACCAAGGTGGAGAGGGAAGATAGAGGTAGGGGATTAAGAAGTACAAACTACTATGTATAAAAGAAATAAGTTACAAGGATATATTGTACAGACAGAGAATATAGCCAATATTTTATAACTTTAAATAGAGTATAATCTATAAAATACTGAATCACTATGTTGTACACCTAAAACTAATATAATATTGTAAATCAATTATGCTTCAATAAAGATAAATAAGTTAATTAAATAAATAAAAGTAGTGATGAGTATATATGAGATACCTGCAACAGCTACAATTTGATATGAAATATTTGTGATTTATGCTGGTGACATGGTGATAGATATTATGAAGAGTTTTGTGCTTTCAAGCCTATATTCAAAATGGAAAGAAATACTAAATTTTAATTAAATGTGAGCAAAAACAAAGATATAATTTTTCCCATCCAACTCTCAGATCCTCTGAATTCTACACAATAGTATAAATTAAGGAGCCTAGGGGTGGAAATAGGGACAATGAATTCAATTAGAAATCTATCTGACTAGTCTAGAGGAGACGTGATGATGGTATGAGTAGTAATAGCTAATATTAATTGAGTAATTACTATATTCCAGGCGCTGTTCAAAGTGCTTTATATGGTATTTCATCTGCAGACTTAGGGCCATTATTAACCTGTATTTTACAGGCAAATAGACAGAAGAACAGAGAGCTAAGGAAATTTATTCAGTTCACGCAGCTAGTTAGTAGCAGAACTAGGTTTTGGACTGGGATAATTTGACTCCAGAACCTCACTCTTGTCCACTACTGGGGCAGTAGAAATAGTGGTAGAAAATGAATTAGAAGCATGTGGGAAATAGGATGAACAGGACCCGGAGGAGGGAGAGAGGGGAATCTACAGAGAAGTCCAGGTGAAGTGGGGACATTGTAAAAATATTTGCCACCCATTTTTTTTTCCTTCTTGGTAATTCTTCCCTCCCCTCACCATTTAGTCATTAAGGGTAAATCATGAGGCTGAGGATTATTGCTCCTGGAAAAGTAGGGAAAATACTAATGAGGAAATTGAGATATGATATTTTTTTTCTGGACCAAAGGAGAGAGAAAGGGAATGAAAAAGGGAGAAATCACATCCAAATACACTTGCTCCTTTTGAGGGTCAAAAATTGGCTGAAAGAGGTAAGTAGAGTAGAAAAATCCAGACAAATCTGAGAATCAAAGAACGTTGGGGCTGGTGCCCTGATTCCTATGTAGCATGGAAAGTCAGAAAGCTTTAAGAGAATTCCTCTGCTTGACATGGTCCTATATCTAATATGATGTCAGAGCAGTTGAGTAGCAATGACTAAGAAGGTACCTAGACTAAGGGCATCCACATTCGATCCTGAACTCTCCAGATAGTTTGTGAGAAAGTATCCAAGAGCCAGCAGGTCTCCAAGGGAGGATAGCTTGTTGAATGTGCTGCTGGATTGGTTGCTAGGTATAGATGAGGATGACAAAGTACAGGGGCCTCTTAACTGAAGTCAATAGTGCTGTCATCAATAACACGTGTCAGAACAATGCTCCAAAAACCAGATGAAACCAGCAATATATCAGTGCCCATACATACAGGATGCTCAGTCACCAGGGAGCCCAGCTAAATTAAAGCAGATGCATCAAGAGGAAAAGATGAGGCCCTGAGACCAGGCAATACAAACCATGTCAAGAAGAAGGCTGGGAGGGAGGACCAGAAAACACTCTTTAATGCCAGGAAGCTGGGTGAGCTTCTCTGCTCAGATTCATTTAGAAAAGCAGAATAGGGGGAGGGGGAGAGCCTTTCTGAAGTGAGAAATACTGAAAAAGTAATAACCCCCCCAAACCCTAAATTTTTTGTGATGTCTAATTTAGTTGTATTTTTTAAATTGTGGTAGGAAAACACACGTAACATAAAATTTACCACCTTGGGCTTTCCTGGTGGTGCAGTGGTTGAGAATCTGCCTGCCAAAGCAGGGGACACGGGTTCGAGCCCTGGTCTGGGAAGATCCCACATGCCGCGGAGCAACTAGGCCCATGAGCCACAACTACTGAGCCTGCACGTCTGGAGTCTGTGCTCTGCAACAAGAGAGGAGGCGATAGTGAGAGGCCCGCACACCGTGGTGAAGAGTGGCCCCCGCTCACCGCAACTAGAGAAAGCCCTCGCACAGAAATTAAGACCCAACACAGGCAAAAATAAATAAATAAATAAATAAGTAATTTTTTTTAAAGAAAATTACCACCTTATACATATATACAATGGATTATTACTCAGCCATAAAAAGGAACGAAATTGAGTCATTTGTAGAGACGTGGATGGATCTAGAGTCTGTCATACAGAGTGAAGTAAATCAGAAAGAGAAAAACAAATATCGTATATTAACGCATATATGTGGAACCTAGAAAAAACGTACAGATGAACCGGTTTGCAGGGCAGAAATAGAGACACAGATGTAGAGAACAAACCTATGGACACCAAGTGGGGAAAAGTGGCAAAGGGGGGGTTGGTGGTGGGATGAATTGGGAGATTGGGATTGACATGTGTACACTGATGTGCATAAAATGGATGACTAATAAAGACCTGCTGTATAAAAAAATAAATAAAATTCAAAAAAAATTTACCACCTTAGCATTTTAAATTGTGCATTCACATGTTATGCAACAGATCTCTAGAATTTTTTTATCTCATAAAAACGGAAACTCTATACACATTGAACAACTCCCTATTTCCATCACCCTCCACACCACCACCACCTAC
The DNA here is from genome assembly GCF_002837175.3 of Physeter macrocephalus. Lineage (NCBI taxonomy): Eukaryota > Metazoa > Chordata > Mammalia > Artiodactyla > Physeteridae > Physeter > Physeter macrocephalus. The sequence goes on along the minus strand of NC_041215.1, from coordinate 94,560,881 downwards.
AACCTCTGGTCAACACCATTCTACTTTCTGTTTCTATGAGTTTTGAGTACTTTAGATATCTCGCATAAGTGGAATCATACAGTATTTATCTTTTTGTTTAAGTCTTTATTGAATTTGTTACAATATTGTTTCTGTTTTATGTTTTGTTGTTTTGGCAGAGAAGCACGTGGGATCCTAGCTCCCCGACCAGGGATTGAACCCGCACCCCCTGCATTGGAAGGTGAAGTCTTAACCACTGGACTGCCAGGGAAGTCCCCAGTGCTTATCTTTAAAAAGCCTAAAAATTTCCCTAGAAAACAGGTAACTTTGATTGGCAAGCGTAAGCATTTTCCATCATTAGAAAGAGAGGAGGTTTAAAAGCAAGATGAGATCAGTTAAAGAAAATAAGGAAAGCTACATCTCTTCAACCCCAGTTTGTGACATTACAACTCCAGCCCACTAGATGTGGGGTCACATCATGGACCCTAGAAAAGAAAGTGATTCATCAAACTCTGGCGCTTGACTCTCAGGCTCAAGAGCAGCATGAATATCACTGAGCCCTGTCTCATGTGAAGCAAACATAGCTCCACTATTGTTTTTTTAGTCCTTTTACACTGTTCTTAACTCCCACATTACTAGCTGTAGGTATTCCTTCTACCCTTGCTTTGGAATTCATTCTCTAAATATGTCCCAATTCACTGCATTTAAGACTTTAGTTGTCTCTGCCTTCCCCCTCAAAAAGTCTCAATACTTTGAAAATCCAGAGTCCAAGCAAAGGTCCAAGTTCCCCATAGGATTATTTTCCCCCAAGTTTCTGGCCCTGGCCTCAGGCTGACTTGGATCTCTAATCTAAGATTTATAATCACTCTATGTTGCAGATGTAGGCTGTGTCTAAAATCTTGGGCATCCTAGACAGGTTCTGAATGACTACAGCATTTGGTGTAAATAAATATTACTGTGGGACTGTGTCCATCTTCCAGTCTAGGTAGCTATGGCAAAGAATCAGATCAAGTCTTAGAAAGCCAAAAGAAATCAAGTCTAATTACTCTGTGGGTAGACTTCAAAGATGTCTGATCCCTGGGGGTTGAGTCATTTCAGGTCTCACTGGAACTTTCTCCCAGTTCAAGGAACCATCAACAACATCATTATCAAGAAGCTATTTGGCCTTCTCTGAAAATAAAATGAGACTTCATACCTTTTTGGTTGACAGTTTATCTGCTGCGTTGCGCTATGGATTTCAAAGATAGATATAATATATAAATGTTTATTTTATAAATTGCCAAAATGTATTTAATAGCAGAGAGTAATTCCTGTGCGTTTATACTGCAGATTAAATAATGCTTCACCTTGCAGTTCCAGCAGTTTTAATTTTATCTGTTATGTTTAGAAGGTGCACTAGATACAGATCTTGCATAGGGTCTTATGGTCTGTAGTACGCAAGTAATGGTAGTTGAAAATGAAATTTTGCTAATAATAATATATCTGAATCCATTCTACACCATACCAAAGGAATAACTAAATAAAGCACTTTTAATTTTCTAATAAAATTGAAAATAGGTCATAGTCTTAAATCCAGGACCTTTCAAAACTTGGATGACAAAAAAGAAATACTGTCAAGAATCTGGAACTCTTGACTTAATCAAATTATTTCACCACGTCAAAGGATAATGTACTAGGATGCCACTGTTTACACTTTCTTTCCAAAATATTTAATGAAAATGATAGTTTTTAATGTAAAAAGAAACTATTTTAACGCTACAAATAAGGCTTGTTTCTTCAGTGGCAGCTTCATTTAACCAGAAAAATGAATCTTCTGGGTTCTGCAGTCTTGTAGGATATAGCCTGATGCAAGCCCTGACTTTCCTAAATCCAAACACGCTACAAAGATCAAGTCAGCTGCGCTGTGCTGTGGCTCACCGCCACATTGTGATTTTGGGAGCACATAGTTGGCCGGGTTGCACTGTGCTCTGTCCAAGACAACTCTAGCCAGGATCTTGCCAGCAGTAGGCAGCAATATGTCTTGATAGTTGCCTCAGTGAGTCTTATTGCTTGGAGTAATAAAAATAACCAAGCACTTTAGATCAAAGATTTATTATAACAGAAAGGTAAAACTCAAAAAATTAGGTAATATTCTTAAAGTTTTGCACTGAAGTGCACTGAATTTTTCACTGCAGTGGTGTGCCCACTTTGGAAAACAGTTTGTCCATTTCTTATGAAAGTAAACTTATTTATCCTATGACCTAGAAATTCCGTTTACCCAAGAGAAATAAATACACATATCTATGGAAAAGGCCAAATGCAAACATTCAAAGCTGTTTCACTCATGATAGCCTAAAACAGGAGACAACCTCAATGTCCATTACCTGCTGAAAGGATAAACTAATTGTGGGACATCCATAAAATAGAGAACAAGTGAACAATTATTTATTTAATTTTATTTATTTATTTATTTATTTATTTATTTATTTATTTTTAACTTCTTTATTGGAGTATAACTGTTTTACAATGGTGTGTTAGTTTCTGCTTTACAACAAAGTGAATCATTTATACATATACATATGTTCCCATATCTCTTCCCTCTTGCGTCTCCCTCCCTCCCACCCTCCCTATCCCACCCCTCTAGGTGGTCACAAAGCACTGAGCTGATCTCCCTGTGCCATGCGGCTGTTTCCCACTAGCTATCCACCCTACGTTTGGTAGTGTATATATATATGTCCATGCCACTCTCTCACTTCGTCACAGCTTACCCTTCCCCCTCCCCATATCCTCAAGTCCATGCTCTAGTAGGTCTGTGTTTTATTCCCGTCAATATTATTGATACATGCAGCAACGTGGAGGAATCTCATAACATAATCTCTTACATTAAACGGAAGAAGCCAGACACAAAAGGCTCCATACTGTTTGAATCCACTTATATTACATTCTAGACAAAGGCAGTATACTAGGAACAGAAACAAATCAGTGGTTGCTAGAAGGTGAGGGTGGGTAAAGAGATTGACTGCAAAGTGGAGGGAGGGAAATTTTTATGGTAATGGAAATATTCTATATCTTAAACACATGCACAACTGTGTATGTGTGTCCCAACTCTTCAAACTCTACACTTTAAAAGGGTACATTTATTTTATACAAATAAGACCTCAATAAATCTGCCTTTTGGAAAATTGGGTAGGGATAATGAGTCAGGGAATAGATGAAACAAGACTGGCCATGGGCCGAAATGATTAAATCTGGGTAATAGGTCACTGGGGATTCACTAAACTATTCTACTTCTGAATATGTTTAAACTTTTCAATAATTAACAGTTAAAATTTTTTTTGCACCATAGACTGCTAGGCTTCTGTCATTTATAGTCCTCCAATCATCTTGCCCCACTTTTCCCTGTGCCAAAGTATAAAACTTGTGGAACCCCATACAACTGATCAAAGAAAAAAGTCCATTAGCTATTTTTTCAACATTTGTATATGTATATATACATGTATATATCTATGTATTTGTATATGTATATATACAAATACATAGATATATACACACACACACACACATATATACAAATTAACAATCATGAAAACTACCTTAACAGCCATAGTCAATTAAATTATGGTCAGGATTTTTAAAATTAAGTTCATTAGAGGCAAAAATACGTAAATGCACCTCTATATTTATTGCTATAGGTCTTTAAATTTTTTAAAAATTAATTAATTAATTAATTAATTTTTGGCTGCCTTGGGTCTTCGTTGCTGCACATGGACTTTCTCTAGTTGCAGCGAGTGGGGGCTACTCTTCGTTGCGGTGCAGTAGTTATGGCTCACAAGCTCTAGAGCACAGGCTCAGTAGTTGTGGCACATGGGCTTAGTTGCTCCGCAGCATGTGGGATCTTCCTAGACTAGGGCTCAAACCCGTGTCCCTGCATTGGCAGGTGGATTCTTAACTGCTGCGCCAGGAGGGAAGCCCTAAAAATTTTTTAAGTTAGTTGATTTAAAAAGTTTTATTGAAACATATATTTCTTTTTTTAATTTTTACATTTTTATTGAAGTATAGTTGATTTACAATGTTTCAGGTGTACAGCAAAGTAATTCAGTTATACATATATTTATCTATTCTTTTTCAGTTTCTTTTCCATTATTGGTTATTATAAGATATTGAATATAGTTCCCTGTGCCATACAGCAGGTCCATGTTTATCTATTTTATATATAGTAGTGTGTATCTGTTAATCCCAAATTCCAAATTTATCCCTCCCCCACTTCTTCTTTGGTAACCATAACTTTGTTTTCTATGTCTGTGAGTCTATTTCTGTTTTGTAAATAAGTTCATTTGTATCATTTTTTTTTAGATTCCACATATAAGTGATATCATATGGTGTTTGTCTTTCTCTGTCTGACTTACTTCACTTAGTATGATAATCTCTAGGTCCACTCATGTTGCTGCAAAAGGCATTATGTCATTCTTTTTTATGGCTGAGTAATACTCAGTTGTATGTATATACCACATCTTCTTTATCCAATCATCTGTTGGACATTTAGGTTGTTTCCATGTCTTGGCTGTTGTAAATAGTGCTGCTATGAATACTGGGGTATGTGTATCTTTTCGAGTTAGAGTTTTCTCTGGATATATATGTCCAGGAGTGTGATTGCTGGACGATATAGTAACTCTGTTTGTAGTTTTTTAAGGAACCTCCATAGTGTTCTCCATAGTGTCTGCACCAGTTTACATTCCCACCAACAGTGTAGGAGGATTCCCTTTTCTCCACACCCTCTTCAGCATTTATTATTTATAGACTTTTAAAAATATTTATTTGGTTGCATGGGGTCTTAGTTGTGGCAGGCGGGCTCCTTAGTTGCAGCATGAAGTCTCCTTAGTTGTGACATGTGAACTCTTAGTTGTGGCATCCATGTGGGATCTAGTTCCCCGACCAGGGATCAAACCTGGGCCCCCTGCACTGGGAGCATGGAGTCCAATCCACTGCACCACCAGGGAAGTCCCTATTTATAGACTTTTTGATGATGGCCATTCTGACTGGTGTGAGGTGATACCTCATTGTGGTTTTGATTTGCATTTCTCTAATAATTAGTGATATTGAGCATTCTTTCATGTGCCTGTTGGTTATCTGTATGTCTTCTTTGGAAAAGTTTCCACTTAGGTCTTCTGCCCATTTTTTGATTGGATTTTTTTTTTTGATGTTGAGCTGTATGAGCTGTTTGTATTGAATATATTTTGGAGATTAATCCCTTGTCAGTGACATCATTGCAAATATTTTCTCCTATTCCATAGGTTGTCTGTTTTGTGTATGGTTTCCTTTGCTGTGCAAAAGCTTTTAAGTTTAATTAGGTTCTATTTGTTTATCTGCATTTTTGTTTCCATTTCTCTAGGAGTTGGATCCAAAAAAACATTGCTGCAATTTACGTCGATGTCCTGCTTATGTTTTCCTCTAGTAGTTTTATAGTATCCAGTCTTATATTTAGGTTTTTAATCCATTTTGAGTTTATTTTTGTATATAGTGTTAGAGGATGTTCTAATTTCATTCTTTTACATGTAGCTGTCCAGTTTTCCCAGCACCACTTATTGAAGAGACTCTCTTTTCTCCATTGTATATTCTTGCCTCCTTTGTTGTAGATTAACTGACCATAAGTACCTGTGTTTATTTCTAGTCTTTCTATCCTGTACCATTGATCTATATTTCTGATTTTGTGCCAGTACCACACTGTTTTGATTACTGTAGCTTTATAGTACAGTCTGAAGTCAGGACACCCAATTCCTCCAGCTCCATTCTTCTTTCTCAAGATGACTTTGGTTATTCAGGGTCTTTTGTGTTTCCACACAAATTAAAAAATTGTTTGTTCTAGTTCTGTGAAAAATGCCATTAGTAATTTGATAAGGGTTGTACTGAATCTGTAGATTGCCTTGGGTATTATGGTCATTCTAACAATATTGATTCTTTCAATCCAAGAACACAGTATATCTTTCCATTTGTGTGGTCTTCAATTTCTCTCATCAGTGTGTTATAGTTTTTGGAGTATAGGTGTTTTGCCTCCTAGGTAGGTTTAAACCTATCTAAACCTATCTACAGGTCTTTCAGAATTCATCTATGTATGAGACAAAACATTTATTTATTTATTTATTTACTGAATATTTATTTTTATTTTTTTGGCCGTGCTGTGGAGCTTACAGAATCTTAGTTCCCCGACCAGAGATTGAACCCAGGCCTTAGTGAAAGAGCCGAGTCCTAACCACTGGGTAGCCAGGTAATTCCCACAAAACGTTTATTTAAATGCAACAGAAATGAAAAGAATTAAGCTGTAATTATTCATGCAATCATTCATTCAATAAACAGTTCTTAAGTGTCTACTACATGTTAAACACATAGTAATCTCTCCTTCAAGGAACCCATAAATACAAAATACAACCAGCTACAACACAATTGCTGAGTGTGTGGAAAGAAAAATTAATACTACCTAGAGTGCAGAGTGGATATGGTTGAGGAGAGATGGTGAGAGGACCAGAAAAGAATCTACAGATACTCTAAACCTAGAAATTTGAGCTAGAATTTTACTTGGCCGGGAGAGAGGTGTGGATGGTAGGGCAGGGAAGAAGGGAGAAAGAGAGGGAGCAGATTCTAGGGAGATATGAAGTCAGAAGCACAAAGCACATCTGGGGACTGCTTGGAGTAATTACACAGAAGCAGCAAAGCAAAACTGAATAATTCATTTATAATCAGCCCAATCTGTTACTGTCAAGTCCATGAACTGTGCAATTTATAAGTGCATATTGCTAATGAATTCATGAATTTATTCCACAGATAAATTGGTTTTGTCCCATGGTCACAAGATATGTCCACACTCTTGTTAGCTCGTCTATGAAGGTATGCTACTAACCTTGAGGCAAGACTCTGGATATACATTTATTGCCTCTGTTGGAAAACCAATGTAAACTTCATGCCATCATTATTTTTGCCTCTGAATGCATGCATTTAAGATTTGTTCTTCTTAGCCTTTCCTTAGTATTCTGGAAGGAGTTGTCGAAGGAGAGATTAATTTACTAGTTAAATTTAAGAGACTACATAACCACTAACTAAGGAGCACTACTAAGTCACTTCCTAAGCAGACAATCATGAGGGTAGAAACTTGCAATTGACCAAATTATTAGATTAGTATTAAAATACTAATTGGCTTCTTTGTTCCACCCAGCTAAAATCTTGTTTTTGGCAGAGTTGAGACTAAATTCATGAATATAGCCCCGCATACCATCATGCTCCTTTACTGAGGAAAAAGAATTATATTCACTATATGATAGCAGTGAGGATGAACACTTTTCTTTCTCCTCTCCTTCACCCGCTACCAACTAGACAGGATTAAGTGGGCTGCTTTTATTTCTGACTCTCTATTGTCTAAAGCAACAATCTTTTTTTTTTTGTGTGTGTGTGTGATATGCGGGCCTCCCTTTGCTGCGGTCTCTCCCGTTGCGGAGCACAGGCCCCGGACACGCAGGCTCAGCGGCCATGGCTCACGGGCCCAGCCGCTCCGCGGCATATGGGATCCTCCCAGACCGGGGCGCGAACCTGGTTCCCCTGCATCGGCAGGCGGACGCGCAACCACTGCGCCACCAGGGAAGCCCTAAAGCAACAATCTTTGAATGACAAATATTAACTACATTGGAAGACAATTCTTTCAGTAATATTTAATTATGAATGAGGTAAATTCTTAAACATTTAAGAGCATGTTGATGCTTCTAAATTAAATTCCAAGGAGAGAATAAATTAGAGGAATGAGTCTACTAATCCCTGTAGGTGATAAGAAGTAGCAACTTGATGCTTTATATTATTTGATGGTTCAAAAGATAGACAAAACATTGCACCAACAAAAAAAACCTCAGATGTAATAATAAAGGAATCTACTGTGAAAAACCACACATGGTCAATTTTAGGAGTAAAGTAATCTAGTCAAAGGAGCAGGCCCAAAGACACTTTTCTACTACACAAGCACACTTGAGCCTATTTAAAAAGGCACATTAGTAGAGGTGAAGAGAGTTCAGGTCAGTTAGTCCTTGGCACCTCAATCAAGATTGCCAGCATAGTCATCAATTAATGTTGCAGTGGTTTCAGTAATGCATACACGTGTCAAATAGGAACTATACTGAGCCTGCCACTTCATTTTACACACAATCCTGAACACCTGTCAGGTCGTGATGATTTTTCAGTCAGTACTGATCCAGGATACATTTTAACAGGTGACAGGCTTTGGATCAAATTACCAATTCCCTAAGGCATCCAGTCCTCCCAATCCTAAGTATTTTTGGCATGATTTATATGTTCTTTAGCTTCCTTTATAATGTAATTTAGAGTTATGTCAGTTCTAGTACTATTCTTGAAATGTGAGAAAATGCCTAGTGTTCAGTTTTTAAAACCTCCTTAACAGAAAACTATAAACAATAGGACATAAAGGAAAAATAGTGGTTTTTTATTATTGTTTTAATACTCTACTAAACAAAAGCAGGCAATTCTTGCTGGCCTCATAAATTAGATATGAAATGTTAGCAGTCTCAATTTAAATGTCTGAAGACTGCTGACTTATAAAGATAAGGTAAAAACTAATTATCATGGGATTCAAGACCCTTCACAATCAGGATTTTGGTTGCTTTCCCAGACTTTACCTCTCTATACTGACCTTCCCTACTGCACACCTCATACAATTGACTATTCAAGTATACATAATTTCCAGGAAACACTGATCAATTCCATACCTTCAAGCCTTTGTTAATATTATTCCTTCTGCCTGAAATACCCATCCCCACTCTGCCTGGCAAAATCCTCAAACTTCTTACCTCTCACTTCTTTCGCTTCTTAGCAGATGAAGATAACCTTGTACACCATAAGGAAAAGGGTAGCCAGTGTCCCCCTCTGTACATGCTAGAGAATTGAGTTATCCTTGATGACATTCTCCTTTACTGCTCCAAATCTAGTCCATCACTAAAACCTGTTAGTGTTCTTAAAATCTCAGAATCCATTCACTTCTTTTCATTTCCACTGCAATCTAGCTAAGCAAAGCCACCATTATATCTCGCCTAGACAACTACAGGTAAGATTAACTGGTTTCTCTGCTTTTACACTTCTCTGTCTCCAAATACAAATCCAGAAGGCACCAAAGTGCCTCTTCCAAGGCAGATATTGGAAATCCAGGTTCACAATCTAGGTATATTGCAATGAGCCAGATGTTAAATCTAAGTTAGTAAATCTAAATTTAGCACATCTACAGGAGGAGTTTGAGGGAAAGCTAAAGTCTACGTGAGGAGCTGAAAGTAGTTATAGGGAACTGGTAATTTTAAGTAGGTGTGAGTTTGAATAAATTCCCAAGACAGAACTGGCTACCTGTCACTTCCACAAATGTCAAGATGAGTCTTCTCGTGGAAGTGGTATCTGAACCCAAAAGAATGCCAAAGGAAACAATGTAGTGAGAGACAAGAACAAGGACATACTTGGGGGACCCTCATATTAAAGGGATAGGAAGAGAAACCAGAAAGCTGGCAGTAAGAGAAGGAGGGGAGGCAAGAAAGAAGTGTGTGTGTGTGTACTTATTTTTATTATAAAATTCGATTACTTCTGATGGATTCTAGAAGGCCTAGATATAGAATTCTAGATTAAAAAATATATACTGAGGTAAAGTAAAAGATATTTACTTAGGTAAAAATATACTTAGGTAAAGCTGGCATTTGTGTATGGGAATAAGAAGGGCTATAAAAATCAGGGGCAGGGGTATTATTAAAGAAGCAAGTACAATAATGCTGGCATGAGGTGATTCTGTACCAATAAAATGGTAACTATATTTAAATATTACTGTATTTGTTATATACATATGTAGCATGGAGGATCTTAGAAATAGAACTCTCAGACATGTTATCCTATGAACCTGCTTTTCTGAAGGATAAATAGTCTTTTAATGAAACAAGAGATAATTTTTAAAACTTTTTCTAGTGCCTATAAAAACCAAACAATACAAAAAATAAAAAATAGAAAGTAAAAATCATCTAGAATCCCCCCTACATGGCCATAATGTTAACATTTGGGTAAACATTCTTCTAAAACATGTATATTCTTCCTCTCCATCTCTGTCCCACCCCACTCCCCGCGCCCCGCACACACTCTTTTACGTATATCGTAGGGGTCAGCAAGCTGGTTACCTCTTTTTGTAAATGAAGATTTATTGGAACGCAGCCATGCTCACTTGTCTACACATTGTCTGTGGCTACTTCCACACAACAACAGGAGAGTTGAATAGTATGACAGAGACTGTATGACCCACAAAACTTAAAATATTTACTGCCTGGCCTTTTACAGCAAAAGTTTGCCAACCTTGATAAGCAGAATCATACCACACATGCTGTATTATAACCTGTTTTTTCACTCAACAATATATCATTAATATTTGTACAGATCAGTAAATATAGATCATCATTTTAATGGCTGCATGGAATTTCATTATATAAAGGAGCCATAGTTTATTTAATAAATTTCTACTGATGGCTATTTAGAGTTCTAATTCTTCTATATTATAATCGATGCTGCCACAAAATCTGTACATGGACATCTGACCACACTTGATTGTCTTCTTAAGGTAAATTCTTAGAGATAGGATTGCGGGGTCAAAACCTCCATATATTTTATTGATACATTTGATACATTTTTCCAACCTGCTTTCCAGAATGAATTGAAATAATTTTCATCCTTATCACTAGAGAATGAAAGTGTACATTGTTTCTAATCCCTTGCCAATCCTGAGGATAAGCAAGTATTTTGAATCCTTGAAAAAAAAAGATATATCAGTTGTTTCCATTTGTATTGTTTGATTCTTATGAGGTAAAATATCTTTCATGAATGATTATTGGTCATTTATGCTTCTCTCTTTGTGAATTATGGATTGCGTTACTTTATATTTATATTAAAATGTACTTCATTTACCTTGCCAATTTTTCTGTTGGAGCATTTTTAAACTGATTTGTAAGTGTGCCATATGTTAAATAATTCAACAAATATCTACTGAAGATTTAGAGACATAAGGGATATGGCTATATTCCATACAAAGAGGAAAATAGGTATGGTTCCGGCCTTCACAGTCACATCTAGTAAAGAAAGGAGTTGTCATTTTGTCTGACATATAAAACGCAAAGACATTCCTAAAATTCAGTGAATTGTTTTATAAACATTTCCTAGGAAGAGCAACATCCTGAAAAAGTCAAATCAATTCATTTGACAATTAATCTAATCGTGGGAAACTAGGCTTTTATCTAAAGCCTGTACATTAATTAAGAATCCTACTGATTAAGTTCTTAAAGTTCCTAGAAAGTTAATGCTAGTTTTTTGCAGTCATAATAGTCATTTTTTTTCATTTTTCTACCCCAAACAATACAGAAAAAATATAAGGGAGAAAGTAAAAACCACCTAAAATATGCTTTTATGTTTCTTTTCACTTCTCCTCACTAATTATTGTCACGTCTGAAGCATATGGCAGGGAACGAGGATAATCAAAAAGCTAATCAAAGAAAGGGAAATTAAGAAAAACCAGAAAATAAGGCAAATCTGTGCAGAGAGCAGCAGAATATAATAGAACAAGCACCCTCTGCTCCTGAGGTTTCTTCTGGGGTTATGAAAAACAGGCAGTTAAGAATTGAATTTCATACACAAAATCACATTTTGAAATTCTACAATGCTTGGTCTGATCATTTGCTATAATTTCACAAAATAAAAGAAATAAAAATGCATCCTCACATTTAAATGTATGGATTCTAAACAATATTGTTACACATGAAAGAATTTAAAGAAATTCCACTCTTTCATTACCTGTTATAAAACTTAATAGCAGGCTACCATCTGCTTACAGTTCTTGCAAAATGTATAAGGGAAATTGATAATCAAACACCACTCATGACAGATATTTATATCAAATTCACATAACTATTCCTAATTATAAATATAGATATACATTCCAGGATTATCCACAAGTGTGTACTCCCATTAATACTTATTGCAGTTACATATGCACATTGAAAGGAGATATGCCCTTTCACCTTTCATGTACTACTTAGAAATATTAGAGTATCACCAGCTGCCATAAAGGTCACACTGAATTTTGGGTGCTAACTGTGGCAGACTTATGTACATCACTTTATTTAAAAATAAGGATGTTGTTTTAAATCCTCATTATAATCTAATTCCTCCTGCTTAAATGGAAACTAAAACAAAGTTTAGTAAGAGGCCATGTTTATATGTACTCCTCCCTCTATGCAAAATGTGATTGGTATATACAGCATGCGAAACCTGATAGAAAAATTAGTTAGCTGAAACCTCAAGTCAAGTTTGATCTCTAGTACATAGCACCACATGATTCCCACTGACTCTATTAAGAGTAGAGCATTGTGCATGCATGTCCCAGGCTTGGATTTGGAACATAATGTGGCATGTGGGGTAAGGGCAAGGGTTAGGGGGCAAGAAATATTACTCTTTTAACAAATGGTGTTGAGTATAAAGTTAATGCTAAGGTATATAATCGTTCCAAGGGCCAATTTAAGTACTTATATTTCAGTGCATGCAATAACGTTGTTCCCAAATTCTAATCGTGGAATTTTGAACCTGGGTTACACTGAAGTTTATAGTTGAAATATATATAAAGGATGTAAGTAAATTAATATGTTTCATTGAAAAATAAAATTTTTCATATTTTTAGAAACTTAAGTACTTTAACATGAAAAAATTCATTAAGTTACAACTACGCTATACTGACTCCCCAAAAATGCCACTTGCTTTCACATCTTGGTGCCATGGCTCCTGCTTTTTCCTTTCAACTGAATTTCCTCCAATCTTCTCTGTTTCAAAAGCCTTTTCAGTGCCTAAAATATAAACCGTTTCCTCTAAGAAGGCATCCCCTTTCTGTCCTCCAAGCTGAATTTATTCTTTCCTCTGTCTTCTTTCAGGACTTTACTTATAATCTCTATTCACCACCTAGTACATTATGCCTCAAGGCATAGTTAGTTTGCACTTCAGCCCCTCTTGCTAGCTTGGCTTACAAGTAGTAGATTGTAAACTACTTGAAAGAAATGGTTTTCTTAATTTAGGCATTCTGTGAAGTGCCTAGCACACTAAATGACCAAAATGTTCATTCAATTTAATTCAATAAACCTTTACTAAGAACCTGCTGTGTGTAAGACAGCATGCCAGTGCGCCAGGAACTTTTCATCGACACTCAGCTCCTACATATTCACACTTCTGTATTCCCCCTTGAATCACTGGGACTAGTAGCTTGAAAATGACATTTTCCAAAGCCTATTGCCAAGTTAGTTCTGGTTAGATTCTGTCATTTGAAGGCACTCACATAAGATCAGAAGGCAGGAATTATATAAGAGCCATTCCTTTGTTTGTTTCTGGCAGCTGTAAAGCCTCCCAGGTATAATAAGGCCATTAGGAGTGTGGGCTCCCAGTCTCTGTTAAACACAATCTTCTTCTATGTTCCTCTCACCCTTTGAACCACTCCCCTATATTAAAACCTTCTATGTTGAAATACCTAACTTGTTTTCCTAACTGAAATCTAACTAATATAGCTGTATACCAGGGATGCAAAGATTTCACAGCTAGCTAGAGTAGGAGATGACAAACGTTTTCTGTAAGAGCAACTTAGTAAATATTATTTTAGGTTTTGTGGGCTACATATTGTCTCTGTCATATATTCTCCCTCTCTCTCTTTCTTAACAACTCTTTGAAAAGTTAAAACCAATTAAAAAACAATAAATTGTTCTAAAAAGAAAAAAAATTAAAGCCATTCTTAGTTCCAGGATATATAAAAATGGGAAGCAGGGGGTTGTGGGATTTGGCCTGTTGAATGTAGCCCACACTCCTAATGGCCACATCAGAGGACATGAGGATCTGAAGGTAACAAGGGACCAGATTCTGAAGCACCTGTGTGCCCTGCTAAAGATTTTGAACTTTATCCTATACTAAATAGTGTGTGACTGAAAATTCAAATTTGCAAGTAGTCCAAATACTTTTAGAATCACTCTAATATTAACATAGAGTATTAATAAAAAAGAGATAAGACTTGAAGCGTGAGATTCAATTTGATGTTGACACCCTGAATGGATATTTGAGAGATAAAACTGATAGATATTAGTGACCAGTTGGATGTGAGAGCTAAAATGGAAAGAGGTGTCTAAAAAGAATATACCTCCACCATGGACAATTGGATAGAGAGAGTGACGTCAAAAATAGAGACTAGAAATACAGGAAAAGGAGCAGGTTTTACATCTAAGATAATAAATTCTATTTCTGAGATGTTAAATAAGCACTGAATACAGAACCACCAAGAGAATATGCCTAATAGAAGGTGAGAAATATGTCTAGTAAGATTGAGCAAAAGATATAAATTTGGCAGGCACTAGTGTGAAGAGGGTAGCTGATACACTGGGGACTTCAACATTCCAAGGAAAGGCAGAAGATGGAAAGTAGAAGGCATAAGAGGTTTTATGAAGACAACCAAGAGAGTAATAGAAATGGAGGAGAGAAATTTCAAGAGAGAAGATATGGTGGCTAAGGAAAATGGTAGTGGCAATCTGAATCACAAAACCTCCCTTCCTTAAAAAAAATAATAAAAGGAATAATAGCAAAAGCAAAATAAACCAAAATCAAAACAACAAAAATAACAACCAAATCAGAAAAATATATACCAATAGCACTCAGACTGACACAAAACCTCATACTATAAAAATGAATAATTATTATCCAGATAAGAAGAAAGAAGATTCTAATAACGAACAGTTGGTAACAAATCCCACTACTATACTTGGCACAGGAGGAATAAGATGACTGGGTAAACGCTGAAAACTCTCACCAATACTTCCTAACTTGAAGGGAAGCAAATTGAGAGGATTATTATACAACCAAAGAAAACAGAATATTCCTTTTGCAATACATGCCACTCCCCACTATCACAGATAAATAACAGAGAGATAAGGGGAATTTGGGGATTTGCCATTTTGGTGTTTCTTTTTCTGTAATTAAAAAAAAATCTTGGGCTTCCCTGGTGGCGCAGTGGTTGAGAGTCCGCCTGCCGATGCAGCGTACACGGGTTCGCGCCCCGGTCCGGGAAGATCCCACATGCCGCGGAGCGGCTGGGCCCGTGAGCCATGTCCGCTGGGCCTGCGCGTCCGGAGCCTGTGCTCCGCAACAGGAGAGGCCACAACAGTGAGAGCCCCGCGTACCGCAAAAAAAAAAAAAAAAAAAAAAAAAATCTTTATGCTGTGTTAGTTTCTGCTTTATAACAAAGTGAATCAGGTATACATATACATATATCCCCATATCCCCTCCCTCTTGCGTCTCCCTCCCACCCTCCCTATCCCACCCCTATAGGTCGTCACAAAGCATCGAGCTGATCTCCCTGCTCTATGCGGCTGCTTCCCACTACCCATCCATTTTACATCTGGTAGCGTATATATGTCAACGCTACTCTCTTTTTTTGATTGTGTGTGTGAGAGTGTGTGCATGTGTGCGTGCGTGTACATGCACCTTCATGCGCGCACTCCAGAAAGAGAAATATAATGACCAGAGCTAACTACCGCCAGTAATAAACAGTGATTTGCCAGATAAAGAAATAAAAACAAGAAATACTAAGGGAACAGCCCTTGAAAAGAAATCATCTGATAGAATGAATAGCTGTGTACTCTAATGTACTAATAACATCTTAACCAGAGCCCTTAGGTTTTTGCTCATCTCCAGAAATGACTATCCTAGTTAGAATCAAAAGTTTGACATTCACCCTGAATAGGAGATTATGAAATCCAAAAGATTTCTGTCTAGGTAAAGTAAAATCTAGTACAGAATTATTATTTAATTACCAAAAAAAGAGTAGAAAGTAAACAGTAGAGAGTAAATCCAACTATCATGATTGTCTACAGACACAGCTAAGTATTCTCTGACCACCCACACCTCCACTTTGAACAGCACAAATGCAAAAGAAAAACCTTTTTTCGCAAATGAGTGATGAACACATGGAAGTTCATTATATTATTTCCCAAACCCCTCGTTTCATGTAATTAAAAAAATGTAATCAGATGGGATATAAGCCACAAATAACCTGCCTTCAAACTGAAGTTCTACAGGAAAAATATAAACATGGCCTTTCAAAGTGGGAAGGAATTGAGGGATGAAAAGAGCACAACTGCTAGAAATAAAGGAAAACTTAGGGAGAGAGGGAGAGGAGAGAGGAAAGATAGCACACAATAAACATAAAAAATACATTCTGAAAGTAAACATCCCTCCAGGAAACAGAATAAAATTTTCAACAAATCTCTCATATTAAAGAGAGCATGAAATCTGTAAAGTAAGAAAAAAATTAAAAGATCATAACACAGTCGAATTAGGTTAGAATGAAGACTGATGAGCTAAGAAGAGGAATTGAGGATGAAAACAATAATACTATGGTACTAATAAATAGAAATACTAAGATTAAAATAGATAATACTGTAAACTTAATTGCTAAAGAGGAGGAAGGGCTTTAAAAATTGCCAAAGAATGAAGGAAAAGGCAGAAAAATCAAATCAACTATAGAGAAAACAAACACACATCTAATAAAAAACAAACACTCATTAGTGAATGGGGGAAAAATGGGTTGAAGTTTTATCATAGAGAACTTCAAACACAGGGCAATAAACCTGCGCTTCATATAATATAGGAAATGAGGATACACTGAGTCTTTTGAATGTGTGTGGAAAGGGTAGAGGTGACAGGGAGGGTAGTTATAACTAACGTGATAAGAGATGTATGTTAACAACAGTAAACTGGCAGATGAATCAAAGAAGGCACAAAGTGGAGGTTGGAAGATCAGTAAGTAGATGGTTGAATTTAATAAATTTGTGTGGTTTAAAAGAATAACTGTGCTTAACTTTTATTTTGCCTTGCTTTGTAGTTCCTTATTTGCCCAGACATGGAAAAATCTGGGCCAGTTTCATCTTATCTATAATCTACTGATAAATGATTGGACCTTGTAGAAAAGTATTTTCCAATGGAGTTAGAATAATTATTTGGATCTTCAAATCTTACTTAGAAACTAGAAAAGTTCCCCAACCAATCTCAACCTTGTATTCCATATTAGTAGTAAGTATAGACAGAAGAGATAGCAATGTAAGAAATAGTTGGGAAGAAGTGATTATATTCAACCCAAACTAAGATGTGCAATTCAAACACAGAGATACAAAAAGAAGGATTAATTTTTAAATAATTGCAAATTCTCTGGTTTGCAATCCTGCTGATTCCCTGGTTTGAAGACATAACTGTAATTTCTCTAGAAATGCATCATTTTAAAGTGATTATAAATATATTTAGAGATTCTCCTTTGCAATGAGGCAAAAGATACATAGGTATAGTACATCAATAGTCTAGGTTAGAAATAATGAAGGATTGGATTATTAGATGTATGTGGGATTAGAACCAGAAGTTTACAGTTGACTCTAGAATCAATCCGACTGAATTCAAGTGCACATTGGGGGTTCCTCAAGCCCAGAATAGGACCTAAACAAATGATATGTGTGCACTGATCTTCAATGACATAATTTTGAATATGCCTCAACATGCTTTTTCTTAGGACATGCAGTCTAGATATACTTAGTACAGTTTAGCATTGCATAGCATTTGTGCCCATTCTACAGTCACAAGGTATATATAAATATGGCTTTATTTGTGCCCTTGTACATAGTAGAAAGAACTGGGCATCTTGAAAAATTAATATAAATCAGTTTTGCAAATCTTGTCTTGGTTTCTCACTCAAAAAGACTTTTAAGATTCCAAGTGCATATCAGCCAAGTAACTGCTTGATCTAGGCTCATTGCTGTCCAGTGACAACAGCTCCAGTAGGAACACCACAGTAGTCAGAATGATTCCTTCCCATCTCTTGCTTACACACACATGTCATTTACATTGGCATGACATCAAATACATTTACTACTGTATCTAGTGCCCCCTGGAGGATATCTTGGATTTTATAAGGCAACAACAGTATAGATTTACGGGTATGGGTAAATTACCATAAGGAAAAATGGGTATTTATCCCTCTTACTTTGATGGAGTTTTGACAGCCTCTCAGAAAACATCTAAAAATTACAATTACAATTAAATTAGAAAATGTTATAACCTAACTAATACATCTTCACTTAAAGCTTTTAAAACACAAACCAGGAAATATATATACATTACTTACAGGATATTAAATATGATCTTTTGAGGCTCTGTTTATGCTCCAAAAGAAATCTAAGCAGCTTTTCTTTTTCCTTAAATTTCTGATAAAATAATCCTGTTAAAACTAAAGAGCGGAGAGTGAGAACAGCCTGAAAAGGCTAATGCGCCACGGCTAGCCGGGAGGGAGTCCGGTTGAAGTCTGGAGCTGCCGAAGAGGCAAGAGACCTTTTCTTCCCTCTTTGCTTCCTGGTGCGCGAGGAGAGGGGTTTAAGCGCGCCGCTTAAAGGAGCTCCAGAAACTGGCGCGGAGCTACTGAAGAGACAAGAGACTTTTTTTTTGCCTCTTTGTCTCCTGGTGCGAGAGGAGAGGGGATTAAGCGCACCGCGTAAAGGAGCTCCAGAAACGGGCGCGGAGCTGCCGAAGAGACAGGAGACTTTTTCTTGCCTCTTTGCTTCCTGGGGCGCGAGGAGAGGGGATTAAGGGCACCGCATAAAGGAGCTCC
>NC_041215.1:94539653-94539954 GCF_002837175.3 Physeter macrocephalus | reverse complement strand
CCTTCCTCCCTTCCTTCCTCCCTTTCTTCCTCCCTGCCTTCCTCCCTTTCTTCCTCTCCTCCTTCCTTCCTTCCTTCCTTTCTTGCTTCCTTCCTTCATTACTTCCCTCCTTTCTTCCTTCCTCCCTTCCCTCCCTCCCTCCTTCCTTCCTTCCTTTTCTTTATTTTCTATTTTTTCTCCCTTTTATTTTGAGCTGTTTGGATTAAAGGCTCTTGGCGCTCCAGCCAGGCGTCAGGGCTCTGTCTCTGAGGTAGGAGAACCAACCTCAGGACACTGGTCCACAAGAGACCTCCCAGCTCCA
>NC_041215.1:94533690-94537250 GCF_002837175.3 Physeter macrocephalus | reverse complement strand
CCCCCAGCCCCGCCCCCCATTCCCTGCATCTGTGCAGCGCTGTCCCCGCCTGAGCATCCCTCCCTCCTCGGAGCCCCTCCCCCTCGGCATCCGGGTGCAGTGGGTGAACCTTCCCCGTGGCCCAGGGCTGCGCTCGTTCCTCGCCACCTGTCCTCTGCCTCCACTCCTGGGGTCCTTGAGGATGGAGATGACACCCCCACGGGAGCGGTTCTGAACTAATCACTTGAGTTCATCAGGATTGGCTGGGACAAGCACGCAGCTCTCTGCTCACCTCCACGCTTTATCCGTCTTGTTCCACATCTTCAACGCCTTCCCTCTCTCTCTGTTCTCTCCAGCTGCTCCAATACTAACCATCCGCTAAGAACAAGCTCAATTCCCACCTCCTCCGTAAAGCCCTCCAGGACTACCCTCTGTTGATTCTTTTCCCTCTGAGATCCTAGAGCACGCTATACCAACCAGTTTTCAGGGGGAAATTCTTTGCCTCTCCTCCTGTGTGTTCATCTTTTCTCTCCAACTCGACTATAGCGTTCTTGAACGGAAATCAGTATTACCGAGTGACTGAATATACTTTTCACGAGTAAGAAAATCAACTTAGGATTTTTTAACTTTACAGTAATGCGAAAGCAATACGCATTCAGTAGAAACTACTTCGACTTTTGAATTTTGAGCTTTCCTCGGGCCCACCGTATGGGGAAAGACACTTCCTCCTGATGCTGGGTGGCAAAGCCCCAGCTCCCCACCAGCCACGCGACCACACCAGGAGACAGCGGATAGATGCAACCACCACGGACCCAGACAAGCACTCTGCTTGTCAGTACAGTAGTCAATAAATTACACGAGATGGTCAGCACTTTATTAAAAAATAGTCCTTGCATTAGATGATTTTGCCCAACTATAGGCTAACCTAGGTGTTCTGAGTGCACTGAATGTAGGTGAAGCTAAGCAGTGATGTTTGACACGTCAGGTGTATTAAATGCATTTTCAATTTATGATATTTTCAACTTACCATGGGTTTACTGGGACGTAACCCCATGGTAAGTTGAGGAAGATCTGTACAACAGAAGCAGCAGCCAAGGAACCAGTAGGAGAAATAATGGTTTTTATTTAAAGACAGTCACGGCATGGAAGCAACCTAAGTGTCCATCAACAGATGAATGGATAAAGAAGATGTGGCACATATATACAATGGAATATTACTCAGCCATAAAAAGAAATGAAACTGAGTTATTTGTAATGAGGTGGATAGACCTGGAGTCTGTCATACAGAGTGAAGTAAGTCAGAAGGAGAAAAACAAATACCGTATGCTAACACATATATATGGAATCTAAGAAAAAAAAAATGTCATGAAGAGATTAGTGGTAGGATGGGAATAAAACACAGACCTACTAGAGCATGGACTTGAGGACATGGGGAGGGGGAAGGGTAAGCTGTGATGAAGTGAGAGAGTGGCAGGGACATATATGCACTACCAAATGTAAATTAGATAGCTAGTGGGAAGCTGCCGCATGGCACAGGGAGATCACCTCTGTGCTTTGTGACCATGAGAGGGGTGGGATAGGGAGGGTGGGAGGGATGGAGACGCAAGAGGGAAGAGATATGGGAACATATGTATATGTATAACTGATTCACTTTGTTGTAAAGGAGAAACTAACACACTATTGTAAAACAGTTATACTCCAATAAAGATGTTAAAAAAAAAAAAAACTAAAGAGCGTGTTCTAGTATGAGAAATTTAAATTTTAAAAATTTGACTTTTTAAAATAAAAAGAGAATATTGGAATAAAAACAGAGAAGGATTTTTCTTCAAAATGATTAATACCTATAGTATTTCTCAAGATCTCCCATCAAAGTATCTCTCTTTTTTCTTCTAGTTTTATTGAGATATAACTGACATACAACATTGTATTAATTTTAGATGTACAACATGATCATTTGATCCACTGGAAAATGGGTATCACAATAAATTTTAAGTAAAATGTTAGGAAATACAACACAGCAATGTTTCAAAAGAACAGTACTCCATCATCAAGTAAGTTTTAAATCCAAGAATACAAGGATCAAGAAATCTATTAACATAACTTCTTTTATTTTCACATCTCTATTGGAGTATAAATGCTTTACAATGTTGTGTTAGTTTCTGCTGTACAACAAAGTGAACCAGCTATATGCATACATATATTCCCATATACCCTCCCTCTTAAGCCTGCCTCTCACCCTCCCTATTCCATCCCTCTAGGTTATCACAAAGCATCAAATTGATCTCCTTGTGCTATGCAGCAGCTTCCCACAAGCCATCAATTTTACATTTGGTAGTGTATATATGTCAATGCTACTCTCTCACTTCATCCCAGCTCCCCCTTTGAACCCTGTGCCCTCAAGTCCGTTCTCTACGTCTGTCTTTATTCCTGCCCTGCCACTAGGCTCATCAGTAAAGCTTTTTTAAATTCCGTATATATACATTAGCATACAGTATTTGGTTTTCTCTTTCTGACTTACTTCACTCTGTATGACAGATTCTAGATCCATCCACCTCACCACAAATAATCAATTTCGTTTCTCCTTATGGCTGAGTAATATTCCATTGTATATATGTGCCACATCTTCTTTATTCATTCATCTGTCGATGGACATTTAGGTTGCTTCCATGTCCTGGCTATTGTAAATAGTACTGCAATGAACATTGCAGTACATTTCTCTTTTTGAATTATGGTTTTCTCTGGGTATATGCCCAGCAGTGGGATTGCTGGGTCGTATGGTAGTTCTATTTTTAGTTTTTTAAGGAACCTCCATACTGTTCTCCATAATGGCTGTTTCAATTTACATTCCCACCAACAGTGAAAGAGGGTTCCCTTTGCTCCACACCTTCTCCAGCATTTATTGTTTGTAGATTTTTTGGTGATGGCCATTCTGACCAGTGTGAGGTGATACCTCATTGTGGTTTTGATTTGCATTTCTCTAATGATTAGTGATGTTGAGCATCTTTTCATGTATTTGTTGGCCATGTATATGTCTTCTTTGGAGAAATGTCTATTTAGGCCTTCTGCCCATTTTTGGATTGCATTGCTTGTTTTTGTGATATTGAGCTGCATGAGTTGCTTCTATATTTTAGAGATAAATCCTTTGTCAGTTGCTTTGTTTGCAAATATTTTCGCCCATTCTGAGGGCTGTCCTTTTGTCCTGTTTATGGTTTCCTTTGCTGTGCAAAAGCTTTTAAGTTTCATTATGTCCTATTTGTTTATTTTTGTTTTTATTTCCCTTACTCTAGAAGGTGGGTCAAAAAGGATCTTGCTGTGATTTATGTCATAGAGTGTTCTGCCTATGTTTTCCTCTAAGAGTTTTATAGTGTCTGGCCTTACATTTAGGTCTTTAATCCATTTTGAGTTTATTTTTGTGTATGGTATTAGGGTGTGTTCTAATTTCATTCTTTTACATGTATCTATCCATTTTGCCCAGCACCACTTATTGAAGAGGCTGTCTTTTCTCCATTGTATATTCTTGCCTCCTTTGTCAAAGATAAGGTGACCATATGTGCGTGGGTTTATCTCTGGACTTTCTATCC
>NC_041215.1:94438537-94525831 GCF_002837175.3 Physeter macrocephalus | reverse complement strand
CCCAGCACCACTTATTGAAGAGGCTGTCTTTTCTCCATTGTATATTCTTGCCTCCTTTGTCAAAGATAAGGTGACCATATGTGCGTGGGTTTATCTCTGGGTTTTCTATTCTGTTCCATTGATTTATATTTCTGTTTTTGTGCCAGTACCATACTGTCTTGATTACTGTAGCTTTGTAGTATAGTCTGAAGTCTGGGAGTCTGATTCCTCCAGCTCTGTATTTCTTTCTTAAGATTGCTTTGGCTATTCGGGGTCTTCTGTGCTTCCATACAAATTGTAAAATTTCTTGTTCTAGTTCTGTGAAAAATGCCACTGATAATTTGATAGGGATTGCATTGAACCTGTAGATTGCTTTAGGTAGTATAGTCATTTTCAAAATATTGATTCTTCCAATCCAGGAGCATGGTATATATACCTCTCCATCTGTTTATGTTATATTTGATTTCTTTCATCAGTGTTTTATAGTTTTCTGAGTACAGGTTTTTTGCCTCCTTAGGTAGGTTTATTCCTCGGTATTTATTCTTTTTGTGGCGATGGTAAATGGGATTGTTTCCTTAATTTCTCTTTCTGATCTTTCATTGTTAGTGTATAGGAATGCAAGAGATTTCTGTGCATTAATTTTATATCCTGCAACCTTACCAAATTCATTGATTAGCTCTAGTAGTTTTCTGGTGGCATCTTTAGGATTTTCTATGTATAGTATTCATCGGCAAACAGTGACAGTTTTACTTCTTTTCCAGTTTGTATTTTTAATTTCTTTTTCTTCTCTGATTGCTATGGCTAGGACTTCCAAAACTATGTTGAATAATAGTGGTGAGAGTGGGCAGCCTTGTCTTCTTCCTGATCTTAGAGGAAATGCTGTCAGTTTTTTACCACTGAGAATGATGTTTGCTGTGGGTTTGTCGTATATGGCTTTTATTTTGTCAAAGTATGTTCCCTCTAGGCCCACTTTCTGGAGAATTTTTATCATAAATGGGTATTGAATTTTGTCAAAAGCTTTTACTGAACCTATTGAGATGATCATATGATTTTTATTCTTTAATTTGTTAATATGGTGTATCACATTGATTATTTTATGTATATTGAAGAATCCTTGCATCCCTGCGATAAATCTCACTTGATCATGGTGTATAATCCTTATAATGCACTGTTGGATTCTGTTTGCTAGTATTTTGTTGCAGATTTTTGTGTCTATGTTCATCAGTGATATTGGTCTATAATTTTCTTTGTTTTGTGATAACTCTGTCTGGTTTTGGTATCAGGGTGATGTTGGCCTCATAGAACAAGTTTGGGAGTGTTCCTCCCTCCAAAATTTTTTGGAAATGTTTGAGAAGGACAGGTGTTAGCTCTTCTCTAAATGTTTGATAGAATTCACCTGTGAAGCCACTGGTCCTGGACTTCTGTTTCTTGGAAGATTTTTAATTACAGTTTCAATTTCATTACCTGTGATTGTTCGGTTTATATTTTCTAATTCTTCCTGGTTCATTCTTGGAAAGTTGTACTTTTCCAAGAATTTGTCCATTTCTTCCAGGGTGTGTATTTTATTGGCATATAGTTGCTTGTTGTAGTCTCTTATGATCTTTTGCATTTCTGAGGTGCCAGTTGTAACCTCTCCTTTTTCATTTATAATTTTATTGATTTGAGTCCTCTCCCTTTTTTTCTTGATGGGTCTGGCTAAACGTTTATCCATTTTGTTTATCTTCTCAAAAAACTAACTTTTAGTTGTATTGATCTTTGCTATTGCTTTGTTTCTATTTCATTTATTTCTGCTCTGATCTTTATGATTTCTTTCCTTCTACTAACTTTGCATATTTTTTGTTCTGCTTTCTCTAGTTGCTTTGGGTGTAAGATTAGATTGTTATTTGAGATTTTTCTTGTTTCTTGAGGTGAGCTTGAATTGTGTATTTTATTGGCATATAGTTGCTTGTTGTAGTCTCTTATGATCTTTTGCATTTCTGAGGTGCCAGTTGTAACCTCTCCTTAGAACTGCTTTTGCTGCATCCCATAGGTTTTGGAGTGTCATGTTTTCATTGTCATTTGTTTCTGGGTATTTTTAAATTTCTTCTAATTTTATTGATTTGAGTCCTCTCCCTTTTTTTCTTGATGGGTCTGGCTAAACGTTTATCCATTTTGTTTATCTTCTCAAAAAACTAACTTTTAGTTGTATTGATCTTTGCTATTGCTTTGTTTCTATTTCATTTATTTCTGCTCAGCCTCCATGTATTTGTGTTTTTTACTGTTTTTTTCCTGTAATTGATTTCTAATCTCAGAGCATTGTGGTCAGAAAAGACGCTTGATACGACTTCAGTTTTCTTAAATTTTCCAAGGCTTGATTTGTGATGGAAGATGTGATCTATCTGGAGAATGTTCCGTGTGCACTTGAGAAGAAAGTGTATTCTTCTGCTTTCAGGTGGAATGTCCTAGAAATATCAATTAAGTCTATCTGGTCTATTGTGTCATTTAAAGTGTGTGTTTCCTTATTTATTTTCTGTCTGGATGATCTGTCTATTGGTGTAAGTGGGGTGTTAAAGTCCCCCACAATTATTGTGTTACTGTTGATTTCTCCTTTTATGGCTGTTAGCATTTGCCTTATGTATTGAGGTGCTCCTATGTTGGGTGCATAAATATTTATAATTGTTATGTTTTCTTCTTGGATTGATCCCTTGATCATTATGTAGTGTCCTTCCTTATCTCTTGTAACGGTCTTTATTTTAACGTCTATTTTATCTGATATGAGTATTGCTACTCCAGCTTTCTTGTGATTTCTATTTGCATGGAATATCTTTTTCCATCCCCTCACTTTCAGCCTGTATGTGTCCCTAGCTCTGAAGTGGCTTTCTTGTAGACAGCATATATGCGGGTCTTGTTTTTGTATCCATTCAGCTAGTCTATGTCTTTTGGTTGGAGCATTTAATTTATTGACATTTAAGGTAATTATCGATATGTACGTTCCTATTACCATTTTCTTAATTGTTTTGGATTTGTTATTGTAGGTCTTTTCCTTCTCTTGTGTTTCCTGCCTAGAGAAGTTCCTTTAGCATTTGTTTTAAAGCTGGTTTGGTGGTGCTGAATTCTCTTAGCTTTTGCTTGTCTGTGAAGGTTTTAATTTCTCCATCGAATCTGCTATAAACTAATTGGTATAGGAACTGTCCTTTAATTTTTTAAAAATAAAGTAGGAAAAAAATTTTGTTAGATGAAATTAGGTGACGATTGATTATAAATGGAATAAATAATTCATCAGATTTACTTAATAAAATAGGTTTTAAATACTTTGTCTAATATTACAAAATGTGAAAGAAAGTAGGTGAAAGTCTTATTGGTGAGATTTATCTAATGTGTTTTTAAAAATTTGGTAGCACCAAAAAATTTTTTTTCAGTTACATTTTAAAAAGTCAGCACCAGTAAACTTAACTGCTTTGGCTTTTCAAAGAGGCTTTTCTTTTCTGCTACTGATATGTCCTAGGAATAAGTAATGAGAATAGCTAGAATTTTTAATGCTTAACTGTATAAAATCACTGTTTTTAGCTTTCAATATTTCTTATTAATGCTTTCCTTGCTTTGCTCCTTTTGTGTACTTATTAACTGATAACAGCTGGGGGCACAGAAAAGTCACAGTCCTTAAATGGAAATCATCACTAGTCCCACGATGCTATTCTATGACATATATGCATTCAAAACATCCCAACTTGGGCCAAAATACCACACTCCTAACCCACTTTTTACCCATAACATAAATAGAGAAGACAGAGAAATTCCCTGTGGATTGTGGTAACTTGATTAATCATTAAAACTAAGTCCTCCCATGGACTTCCTGGTGGCGCAGTGGTTAAGAATACGCCTGCCAATGCAGGGTACCTGGGTTCAAGCCCTGGTCCGGGAACATCCCACATACCGCGGAGCAACTAAGCCCGTGCGCCACAACCACTGAGCCTGCACCCTAGAGCCTGCAAGCCACAACTACTGAGCCCACACACCTAGACCCCATGCTCTGCAACAAGAGAAGCCACCACAATGAGAAGACCACGCAATGCAACAAAGAGTAGCCCCCACTCGCTGCAACTAGAGAAAGCCCATGCGCAGCAACAAGGACCCAAAACAGCCAAAAATAAATTGATTAATTTAAAAAAAGAAAAACTAAGTCCTCCCCTTTGCTCAGAGCTTAGAGTGTGAACCATTTATGTGTGTGCTTTTGTAAAGTGAGAAAACGGCTGTTAGGAACTCAGGCAAGTTCACACTCAAGTTAATCTTTGTAAATAGCTGGAAGTGGAGAATCTGGAAATTGATTCTTTTTAAATGATCCATGTCTTTGTATCACTAGAAAGTTTTCACCTCTCTAATAGGTACCCTACCCCAGCTTGAAGATTCCTGATAAAGTGCATTTCTCTCCTGTGGTAAAATGTACACTGCATTGTGGTTATCTGATATTTTCAACCAAATCATTGAAAATTTCATAGTGATATTGCTCAGAAGGTCTGCTTATATAAATTCTTATATTAGGATCTCTTCCTAATATATTATATGAATCCTGTTCCCCAGAATTCTGCTTCCAACTAGGTTTTAAGTACAGCTGCTCACTGAGTCATTTACTTTGAGAAGGAAGTTGTGGCTTGTTGACTCATATATTTGACTGTGAGTCTGGGGGAGATCTATATCAGAAAATGTCTATTACTCAGTTATGCTCCAGAAATGGTGTCAAGGAATGCTAACTCTATAACTGCAATTCTTCCAGTTCTCTGATAGAATCTTTTCACAGATCAATCACTCATTCATCTTATAAGTGATAAGAACATTCAGCTATATTTATTTTTACTTCTAACTAGACATACTGGAATGTTTAAATGGTCATCCTTAGATAATTTTAGTGCTCATTTGCACCTACAGTGGATGATAATAGAAACTCATATGTACTGAGCACCAGTATGGTACATCAGATATTATAAAGAAAGAAGGCTAAAGGGACAAAAATTCAGATTAGAAACAGTGTCTGCCTCCTTTCTTCCCAATCCCAACTAAACTGACTAAGGAAAATGTAAAAGTAAGGAAAAGTTGAGTTGATGCTTAAAGCTAAGGGAAGAATACCAGATGCTACAAATGTTGAAAATATTTAGAGTTCTAACCTAAAGGAGGACACTCAAGAAAGCTTGGCATTCACTTCCACAAGAAAACAGCATTGCCTTTTGAGAATACAGGAGGGTACACACTAAACGCTATGGTCATCTCTTCTAATTTAGGAGTAGAGAAAGGAAAAACCATGAGACTAATAGGGAACATGGCCTACAATGAAAAAATATAAAGACTGTGGCAGGACTCGGTAGGTACCAGCATCTGGGGTAAGTAGAAGTCCTGTCCTAACGGGACATTACTGTGGCAGAGATGGGAGTGGAAGGAGGCTGAGGAAAAGGTGGTGAAATTATTCCCAGAGTGGCAGACGTAATACCTTAAGCAACTAAACCTAGAGCAGTGTCCTCTGACCTGAACCCACCAAAACAACCAATAAAAATCAGTGTCTCTCCCTCCCCGAAAGGGATACCCACTCAAAATTTTGCACTAGAATAACCTCTTCCTCTTCCTCCTCTTCCTCTTTTTGCATATGCTGCTTCTGCTGCTGCTTCTTTGCTGGTTCTGATTCCTCTGCAAGGGAGGGAAGTAGAGCACAAATGCCCTGAAGCCCATAATGAAATAATTACAATCATATGATATAATCACATAATCATATGCTCCAAATGGAAATCAGGTGACATCTGGGGCAAAGGTATGTAAAACAGGTGCTTTGTTGCTCTCAAAATAAAAGCATGAATAAACATAAACAAGAAAACAATATGGTTTAAAAGAAAATATTTCTTGATACAAAAGAAAGAGAATATTATTACTTAAGGGGAAGGAAGGTACAGTTTTGAAATAGATCTGTTGAAGAATAGCAATAAGTGATAAGCTAAGAGATAAAAAGGAGGAGATCATAAAAGGCCTTAATGGGTCATTGTAAAGCTTTCGACTTTTATTCTGTATTAGATTAAAACCAGAGGAGGATCTGGAGTAGAATACTGAGATTATCTAACTTACATTTGCACATACTCACACTGGCTGCTAGGTTGAATGTATTGATACACTGAGAATAGACTCTTCCACAAAAATGGAAACAGAGAGATGGATCATATGTCACTGCAATAACCCATGCCAAAAAAAAAAAAAAAGATGACATCTTGGACCAGGTTAAATCAGTGACAATTGTGAGAAGTTATATAATAAATTTAATTGACTTTCGCACCACAGATCTATTATGCCACCGAATCTTTTTAACTCTAACTTCACAATTTCCAGAACAGATTCTGGAAATTGTGAAGTTAGAGTTAAAAAGATTCGGTGGCATAATAGATCTGTGGTGCGAAAGTCAATTAAATTTATTATGTAACTACTAATAATAGCTTGGAAGACAATTTAAAATGGAATATATTTCTTTGCCCAGTAATTCTATTTTAGGAATTTAATCTATGGAAATACTCATATAAATCCCCAAAGATATACTATTTACAATAGCAGAAATTTGGAAATCATATAAATGTCAACAAAGGAACTGTTTAAATAAATTATGGTAGAATGATATGTGAATAATACGTAAATATTCTAAAAAAGCATTAGCTCTATAAGCACTGACATGGAAGAATATTAATAAAGGTTAAATTAGAAAATATGGAAGAAAAATGTTATCTACATGAGTGTCTTCCTAAATATCAAAAATGAACTTTAAAAAATTGTAAACTAAAAAGGGGTCAGTGAGGAATCCAGATGAAAGAGCAAATTACAAAAGCCAATAGAGTTCCTATTAGAAAATGTAATGAGAGGTATCATTTTCCATTCTTAATTGAAATTAAAAACCATCACATATCTCAGGAATAAAACTAACAAGAAACACTGAATACCTTTAAGAAAACAAACTAGAAAACTTAATGAATAACCTAAAAGACCCAGGACTCCAGGAAGATGACAGCAACAGAGCAATGGTGGCATAGTTTTTGAATATTTCTGAATACCCACATAAAAACAGAAAGAACAACTAAATAGAAAAATTAAAATCCTATGGACACATCAGAAAATTGGGTGACAAAGTATTCCCAGAAAACCCAAAAATCAAACACTTGAGGACAGACCTTAAGACCTGTAAAAATTTGGCATCTATGAAAGTAAAGACAGAGAGAAAAATAAACCATCTGATGGATCTGAGAACCAAAGTAAACAACAGGTATTCAATGGAAAGTGGTGAGTCAATATGAGAAAAGCAGATAATGGGTGAATACAAGGGGTCCATGATAAGGGCTGGAGCTGACTAGTCCTACTGATTCATAAAATGGAGCTACTAGTGTTGCCTTCTGGGACAGTTCTCCACACTGAGGAGAAACTAACAAGACTAAGGATATGAAAAATAAAGACGAAGAAAAGAGAAGGTCCAGATAAAAGCAGAGGGAGGGGTTTCTGGCTATGGTCTACTGATGAACTCAGCAAATACTCTACCCAAACAGTAGCTATAAATCTGGAGAAATTTACAAAAATAACCATTTCAGTACTTTGGAAATCAAACAAAGGCATATGACAGTCTGAGAAGCATTTTTATGCTTGTAATACTGCTGAAAGTCAGGTAAGAACAGTGGGAATCTGTGGTGCTCTGGTCTGAGGCTGCTCCTACCACATCTCCTCCCTTGATCTATGAGGAAGTTCTGCCATATGGGGCAAGTTCTGAGGACTAGCAGCTTCTCTGCTACCTTCAATAGGGGATCACTTGATTTGGAATGCTGGATGATGCCCATACTAAGTGGCACTGCTGATGGAAATGACTTCCAAAGACTGACCAGTGGGAGAGGGCAATAGCTTGACTCTACTTGCCTAAGGTTGTGGTCCTGGTTGGGGCAAGCATATTATTGACTGAGGATATATATATATATTTTTCAACAAAAACAGAAAAATATGAGACATGCAAAGAAATAGGAAAGTGAGATCCATATTTAGAAAAAAAGTAGTCACTAGAAACTATGTCTAAGTGTCCTCAGGTGCTCCAGATGTTGTATTTAACAAAGATTTTAAAGCAGGTACTATAAATATGTTCAAAGAACTAAAAGAAACCATGTATAAAGAATTAAAGTATGAAAACAAAGAATCAACAGATAGAAATTCTTAACATGTATACAGAAATTATTTTTTAAAAAAGAAACAAATAGAAATTCTGCAGTTGACAATTACAAGAAAGAAAATAAAATTCAATATAGGGGTTCACCAGCATATTTGAGATGGCAGAAGAAAAGATGAGAGAATTTGTTGATAAGCAATGGAAATTATACAATCTGAAGAACAGAAAGAACAAGGATTGAAGAAAAGAAAATTAGAGCCTCAGAGACCTGTGGGACAACATCAATGGTACTAACATACATGTAAAGGGAGTCCCTGAAAAAGTACAGAATAAAAGGGCAGAGGCTCACCAGGAATTCTGGTCTGAAGTGTCGGTATAAGGCCTCTGCCCACGGCAACCTATGTGCAAGTGAAACTAGAGGGAGCACAAAGGAAAACACAAGGTACTACAGACCTGCCTCTCTGCCCTGGAAGCACGCTTGCAGCCTGTTTCTCCAGGCCTTCCAACTTGGGTCTTGGACTGGAACTACACCACCAGCTCTCCTGGAGCCCCAGATTGCAGAGGTACTTCTCAGCCTCCAAAACTGACTGTGTGGCTGATGGGTGTCACAGCTGGGTGTCAGGTTTGAGCCTCTGAGGTGGGAGAGCTGAGTTCAGGACATTGTACCACCAGAGACCTCCCAGCCCAAGTAATATCAATTGGTGAGAGCTCTCCCAGAGATCTCTGTCTCAACGCTAAGACCCAGCTCCACTCAACGACCAGCAAGCTCCAGGGCTGGACGCCACATGCCAAACAACTAGCAAGACAGGAACAAAACCCCACCCAGTAGCAGAGAGGCTGCTTAAAATCATAAGTTTGCAGACACCGCAAACACACCACTGGATGCAGTCCTGCCTACAAGAAAGACAAGATCCAACCTCATCCACCAGAACACAGGCACCAGTCCCCTCCATCAGGAAGCCTACACAACCCACTAAACCAACCTGACCCACTGGGGGAAGACACCAAAAACAACGGGAACTGCAAACCTGCAGCCTGTGAAAAGGAGACCCCAAACACAGTAAGTTAAGCAAAATGAGAAGACAGAGAAACACACAGCAGATGAAGGAGCAAGGTAAAAACCCACCAGACCAAACAAATGAAGAGGAAACAGGCAGTCTACCTGAAAAAGAATTCAGAGTAATGATAGTAAAGTTGATCCAAAATCTTGGAAACAGAATGGAGAAAATATAAGAAACGTTTAACAAGGACCTAGAAGAACTACAGAGCAAACAACAATGATGAACAACACAAAAAATGAAAATTAAAATTCTCTAGAAGGAATCAATAACAGAATAACTGAGGCAGAAGAACGGATAAGTGACCTGGGAGATAAAGGAGTGGAAATAACTACCGCAGAGCAGAATAAAGAAAAAAGAATGAAAATAATTGAGGACAGTCTTAGAGACATCTGGGAGAACATTAAATGCATCAACATTCAAATTATAGGGGTCCCAGAAGAAGAGAAAAAGAAAGGGACTGAGAAAATATTTGAAGAGATTATAGTTGAAAACTTCCCTAATATGGGAAAGGAAAGAGTCAATCAAGTCAGGAAGTGCAGAGAGTCCCATACAAGATAAATCCAGGGAGAAACATGCCAAGACACATTAATGAAAATATCAAAAATTAAATACAAAGAAAAAATATTAAAAGCAGCAAGGGAAAAACAACAAATAACATACAAGGGAATCCCCATAAGGTTAACAGCTGATCTTTCAGCAGAAACTCTGCAAGCCAGAAGGGAGTGGCAGGATGTATTTAAAGTGATGGAAGGGAAGAAACTACAACCAAGATTACTCTACCTAGCAGGGATCTCATTCAGATTCGATGGAGAAATTAAAACCTTTACAGACAAGCAAAAGCTAAGATTATTCAGCACCACCAAACCAGCTTTAAAACAAATGCTAAAGGAACTTCTCTAGGCAGGAAACACAAGAGAAGGAAAAGACCTACAATAACAAATCCAAAACAATTAAGAAAATGGTAATAGGAACGTACATATCGATAATTACCTTAAATGTCAATAAATTAAATGCTCCAACCAAAAGACATAGACTAGCTGAATGGATACAATAACAAGACTCGCATATATGCTGTTTACAAAAGACCCACTTCAGAGCTAGGACACATACAGACTGAAAATGAGGGGATGGAAAAAGATATTTCATGCAAATGGAAATCAAAAGAAAGCTGGAGTAGCAATTCTCATATCAGAAAAAACAGACTTTAAAATAAAGACTATTACAAGAGACAAAGAAGGACACTACATAATGATCAAGGGAACAATCCCGGAAGAAGATATAACAATTGTAAATATTTATGCACCCAACATAGGAGCACCTCAATACATAAGGCAAATGCTAACAGCCATAAAAGGGGAAATCAACAGTAACACAATCATAGTAGGGGACTTTAACGCTCCACTTTCACCAGTGGACATAACATCCACAATGAAAATAAATAAGGAAGCACAAGCTTTAAATGACACATTAAACAAGATGGACTTAATTGATATTTATAGGACATTTCATCTGAAAACAACAGAATACACTTTCTTCTAAAGTGCTCATGGAACATTCCCCAGGATAGATCATATCTTGGGTCACAAATCAAGCCTTGGTAAATATAAGAAAATTGAAATCATATCACGCATCTTTTCCAAACACAAGGCTATGAGACTAGATATCAATTACAGGAAGAAAACTGTAAAAAATACAAACACATGGAGCTAAACAATACATTACTAAATAACCAAGAGATCACTGAAGTCATGAAAGAGGAAATCAAAAAATACCTAGAAACAAATGACAATGAAAGCATGACAACCCAAAACCTATGGGATGCAGCAAAAGCAGTTCTAAGAGGGAAGTTTATAGCAATACAATCCTACCTTAAGAAACAGGAAACATCTCGTATAAACAACCTAACTTTGCACCTAAAGCAATTAGAGAAAGAAGAACAAAAAAACCCCAAATTTAGCAGAAGGAAAGAAATCATAAAGATCAGATCAGAAATAAATGAAAAAGAAATGAAGGAAACAATAGCAAAGATCAATAAAACTAAAAGCTGGTTCTTTGGGAAGATAAATAAAATTGATAAACCATTAGCCAGACTCCTCAAGAAAAAAAAGGGAAAAGATTCAAATCAACAGAATTAGAAAAGAAAAAGGGGAAATAAAAACTGACACTGCAGAAATACAAAGGATCTTGAGAGATCACTACAAGCAACTATATGCTAATAAAATGGACAACTTGGAAGAAATGCTCAAACTCTTAGAAAAGCACAACCTTCTGAGACTGAACCAGGAAGAAATAGAAAATATAAACAGGCCAAACACAAGCACTGAAATTGAAACTGTGATTAAAAATCTTCCAACAAACA
This sequence comes from Physeter macrocephalus, assembly GCF_002837175.3. Lineage (NCBI taxonomy): Eukaryota > Metazoa > Chordata > Mammalia > Artiodactyla > Physeteridae > Physeter > Physeter macrocephalus. The sequence continues at coordinate 94,514,295 of NC_041215.1, read as the reverse complement.
AAAGCCCAGGACCAGATGGCTTCACAGGCGAATTCTATCAAACATTTAGAGAAGAGCTAACACCTATCCTTCTCAAACTCTTCCAAAAGATAGCAGAGGGAGGAACACTCCCAAGCTCATTCTACGAGGCCACCATCACCCTGATACCAAAACCAGACAAAGACGTCACAAAAAAAGAAAACTACAGGCCAATATCACTGATGAACATAGATGCAAAAATCCTCAACAAAATACTAGCAAACAGAATCCAACAGCATATTAAAAGGATCATACACCATGATCAAGTGAGATTTATCCCAGGAATGCTAGGATTCTTCAATATACTCATATCAATCAATGTGATAAACCATATAAACAAATTGAAGGAGAAAAACCATATGATCATCTCAATAGATGCAGAGAAAGCTTTTGACAAAATTCAACACCCATTTATGATAAAAACCCTGCAGAAAGTAGGCATAGAGGGAACTTTCCTCAACATAATAAAGGCCATATATGACAAACCCACAGCCAACACTGTCCTCGATGGTGAAAAAATGAAACCACTTCCACTAAGATCAGGAACAAGACAAGGTTGCCCACTCTCACCACTCTTATTCAACATAGTTTTGGAAGTTCTAGCCACAGCAATCAGAGAAGAAAAAGAAATAAAAGGAATCCAAATAGGAAAAGAAGAAGTAAAGCTGTCACTGTTTGCAGATGACAAGATACTATACATAGAGAATCCTAAGGAGGCTACCAGAAAACTACTAGAGCTAATCAATGAATTTGGTAAAGTAGCAGGATACAAAATTAATGCACAGAAATCTCTGGCATTCTTATACACTAATGATGAAAAATCTGAGAGTGAAATTAAGAAAACACTCCCATTTACCACGGCAACAAAAAGAATAAAATATCTAGGAATAAACCTACCTAAGGAGACAAAAAACTTGTATGCAGAAAACTATAAGACACTGATGCAAGAAATTAAAGATGATACAAATAGGTGGAGAGATATACCATGTTCTTGGATTGGAAGAATCAACATTGTGAAAATGACTCTACTACCCAAAGCAATCCATAGATTCAGTGCAATCCCTATGAAACTACCAATGGCATTTTTCACAGAACTAGAACAAAAGATTTAACAATTTGTATGGAAACACAAAAGACACCAAATAGCCAAAGCAGTCTTTTTTTTTTAAATTCTTTTTTATTTACTTTTTATATAGCAGGTTCTTATTAGTTATTGATTTTATACATATTAGTGTATATATGTCAAACCCAATCCCCCAATTCAACCCATCGCCACCCCCCCACCGCCACTTTCCCCCGTTTTGGAAGTTTTAGCCACAGCAGTCAGAGACGAAAAAGAAATAAAAGGAAATCAAATCAGAAAAGAAGTGAAACTGTCACTGTTTGCAGATGACATGACACTATACATAGAGTATGCTAAAGATGCTACCAGAAAACCACTAGATACTCCGTGTATCTGGGATCAGTGGGAGTCACCTTCTACTAATACAATCAGAAAAGTGCTGAACATTTGGATAAAGGACATATGGAAGGAAAGTGCCTTTCAGCATGCATGTTATCCATAACAAAGCAAAAATATTTTAAAAAATATTTTAGTTTTATAAAAACTAGGAGAGATATTTTAAAAATTTGTCTGATGAGTCGGATAATAAATGGAAATTAGTTAACGTTCATTATTGCTAATGTTAAAAAATCATTCTGACACTTGTTAAAACAATAAGGAACTTTAGGACTATTGTAGTAAGTGTCAAGACTATCACAGCAGGAGAGAGAGATAGGGCTCTACTCTGAATACAGCAAGGATAGGTGGGGATTTCTAATCAAAGAGAAGAGTGGTGGGGGGGGGGTGAAAGAGTTCAAGACATGCCACCTGCAGTATGCTGCTTTGGAATATTGATTTTTTTTAATTTTGAATTTTATTTTTATTTTTTATACAGCAGGTTCTTATTAGTTATCCATTTTATACATATTACTGTATATATGTCAGTCCCAATCTCCCAATTCATTACACCACCACCCCTCCACTTTCCCCCCTTGGAGTCCATACGTTTGTTCTCTACATCTGTGTCTCTATTTCTGCCCTGCAAACCAGTTCATCTGAACCATTTTTCTAGGTTCCACATATATGCGTTAACATACGATATTTGGCCAAAGCAATCTTGAGAAAGAAAAACAGAGCTGGAGGAATCAGGTTCCCTCACTTCAGACTACACTACAAAGCTAAAGTAATCAAGACAGTATGGTACTGGCACAAAAACAGAAATATAGATCAATGGAACAGTATACAAAGCCCAGAGATAAACCCACACACATATGGCCACTTTATCTTTGATAAGGGAGGCAAAAATATATAATGGAGAAAAGACAGCCTCTTCAATAAGTGGTGCTGGGAAAAATGGATAGATACATGTAAAAGAATGAAATTAGAACACTTCCTAACACCATACACAAAAATAAACTCAAAATGGATTAAAGACCTAAATGTAAGGCTAGACACTATAAAACTCTTAGAGGAAAACGTAGGAAGAACACTCTATGACATAAATCACAGCAAGATCCTTTTTGACCCACCCCCTAGAGTAATGGAAATAAAAAGAAAAAGAAACAAATGGGACCTAATGAAACTTCAAAGCTTTTACACAGCAAAGGAAAGCATAAACAAGACGAAAAGACAACCCTCAGAATGGGAGAAAATATTTGCAAATGAAGCAACGGACAAAGAATTAATCTCCAAAATATACAAGAGCTCATGCAGCTCAATATCATAAAAACAAACAAACCAATCCAAAAATGGGCAGAAAATCTAAAGAGACATTTCTCCAAAGAAGACATACAGATGGCCAACAAATACATGAAAAGATGATCAACATCGCTAATCATTAGAGAAATGCAAATGAAAATCGCAATGAGGTATCACATCACACTGGTCAGAATGGCCAGCATCAAAAAATCTACAAACAGTGAATGCTGGAGAGAGTGAGGAGCAAAGGGAACCCTCTTTCACTGTTGGTGGGAATGTAAATTGAAACAGCCATTATGGAGAACAGTATGGAGGTTCCTTAAAAAACTAAAAATAGAACTACCATATGACCCAGCAATCCCACTACTGGGCATATACCCTGAGAAAACCATAATTCAAAAAGAGTCATGTACAACAGTGTTCATTGCAGCACTATTTATAACAGCCAGGACATGGAAGCAACCTAAGTGTCCATCGACAGATGAATGGATAAAGAAGATGTGGCCCATATATACAATTGAATATTGCTCAGCCATAAAAAGAAATGAAATTGAGTTACTTGTAGTCAGGTGGATGGACCTAGAGTCTGTCATACAGAGTAAAGTAAGTCAGAAAGAGAAAAACAAATATCGTGGTAACACACTTATATATGGAATCTAAAATACAACACAAATGAACGTATCGAAAGAGAAAAACAAATATCGTGGTAACACATATATATGGAATCTAAAAAAAAATATGGTTCTGAAGAACCTAGGGGCAGGACAGGAATAAAGACGCAGATGTAGAGAATGAACTTGAGGATGAGGCAGGGGGAAGGGTAAGCTGGGACGAAGTGAGAGAGTGGCATTGACATATATACACTACCAAATATAAAATAGCTAGCTAGTGGGAAGCAGCCACATAGCACAGGGAGATCAGCTCAGTGCTTTGTGACCACCTAGAGGGGTGGATAGGGATGGTGGGAGGGAGACACAAGAGGGAGGGGATATGGAGGTATATGTATACATATAGCTGATTCACTTTGTTATACAGCACAAACTAACACAACATTGTAAAGCAATTATACTCCAATAAATATGTTAATAATAATAATAATAAAAAAATAAAATCAAAAAGCATTCCCCCCCAAAAAAAGGTACTACAAACAAAAATGAGCTTAAAAAAAAGGGCAGAAAAATATTTGAAGTAATAATGATACAAAGTTCCTGAATTTGAAGAAAAACATAAATCTATAGATCCAAGAAGCTCAGCAAACTCCAAGTAAGACAAATACAAAAAGATCCATAGACATATCATAGTTAAAATACTGAAAGACAAAAAGAAGTCTTAAAATCAACAAGAAGAAAACAACTCACCATATACAAAGGACCATCAATATAATTAACAATTGACTTGTCTTTGAAACACTGGAGGTCAGAAGGCAGTGGAATGGCATATTCAAAGTATTGAAAGAAAAAACAGTCAACCAATAATTCTATATCCAACAGAACTATTTTTCATGAATGAAGGTAACTTTCCAGAAGACAAAGAATATCTTTACCCTAATATTTCCAAAAAAAGTCACAGAATTGAAACTTAGTTTGAACTGGCCTGGCTAGGGTCACATATGCATGCCTGGACCTCCACTTATAGGAAACGGACACAGAGAGTGTTCATCAAAGAATAATGGAATACTGTTACTCTAAGGGGAAATGAACTTGGGGCGGGCAAAAATAATAAGTTTTTGTCAGGTCACCTGTGGTGTGAGGATGAGCTGACATTGTGAGTTTTGAGGATAGCTGGCTTCATTGTCTGTCCAGTGTTCATTCTCTCCCTCTTTTGGTAACAGAGAAATTTTTATTTGTGGAAAGTATTTACCTCATGTAGTTAGTGAAACTGTCAGTCACAGGATTCTCACCACACAACTGGGTCATGTTACCCAAGTTATCCAATCTCTCCTGGGAAATGTAATTATTAGGTTTGAGGTACAAGGACAAAAGGTGGTTGTAACTAAGTCACTCAACGGTATTGCCAGTAATATCCTGAGGATATCAAAAGGGATGGCTCAAGATATCCTATTTCTAGTATATCCAAAGGTATCTTGAATCCTGTACTTCTAGAAGTCTAGCTACTTAACTCTTACTTTGATTCTGTGAGCAAATAAGTATATACCCACAAATCTCCTTTTATGGCCTATATTAGGGCCAATTTCTGTTGCCTGCAGCCCCAAACTCTTACTACAACTGGACTGGTTTCATAGGCTTTCATGAGCTCACATTACCTTAGATGTCAAAGAACAAAGTTAGGCTTTTGTTAAAATCCGTGCCCTGTTCTGAATAGTAATAAACCAAGAATCATTCTGTCATAGAAGGAGAACTGTGAGAGGTCATGGTCCAATAATGGACAGTACACTGACTCAAATCTGGACTTGAGTACCCTTTACCTTCTCAGATACCTATTCCCGTGTGTGTCAAAAACAAAACAAAACAAAACTAGTCAGAGGCAGGACAAAATCAAATCAAATCAAATCAAATCAAATAGTTCCCAGATAAACAAGTACTGAGAAAATTCATTGCTAGTATACTTGCTTTACAAAAAATACTATAGAAAGTCCTCCAGGCTGACACCAGACTAGGACTCAAATCCATAGAAAGAAAGAAAGGGCAGTATAAATTGTGAATTTGTATACTAATATAACAGACTCTAAAATATATTTTTTTCACATGAAGTTATGTTCTCTGACCACAAAGGAATTCAATTTAAAATTAACAAAGAAAAATATCTTTGAAATCCTGCAATATTTGGAAAGTAAACACACTTCACTATAATCCAGAAGTCAAAGTATAAATCACAAGGTATATTAGAAAATAACATAAACTGAGTGAAAGCAAAAACACAACATACCAAAATTTATGGGATGCAGCTAAAGCAGTGCTTACAGTTACACTGACCAAGAAAATAAAGAGAAGACACAAATTACTGGAATCAGGAATGAAAGAGGTCACATCAATTCTAACTGTCTTACAGAAAGAGAATAAATAAAGGAATATCATAAACAACTTTATACCAATGAATTAGACAACTTTTATGAAATGGAAAAATGTCTAGAATGATACAAATGACAAAAATTAACTTAAAAAGAGGTAGAAAAACCTGAACAGATCTATAACAAGAAAAGAGATTGAGTTAGCTATAAATTTTCCCCCAAAAAAAGCTCAGGCCCAGATGGTTTCTCTGGTGAACTCTATCAAATATTAAAGAAGAAATAATACTAATTTTTAAAAACTCTTTCCATAAACAGAAGGGAAGAAACACTTTCCCACTTATTCTATGAGGTCAGTGTTATGCTGATTCCAAAGCTAGACTAAGACATCACATGAAAAGTAGAGATGAATATCCCTCATAAACAAGACAAAAACATCTGTAAAAAATACTAGCAAATGGAATCCAACAAGATATAACAAGGATTATACACCAGGACCCACTGGGATTTATCTCAGCAATGCAAGGTTGGCTTAACATTTGAAGATGAATTAGTGCAATACACTATATTAATATTATAGAATAAAAGACAAAAACCACATGATCATCTCAATAGGGGCATCAAAAATATTTGACAAAATCAAATATTTAATTCATGATAAAAACAAAAAACTCTCAACAACTCAGGAATAAGGAAAACATTCTCAATCTTATAAAGAACATTTATGAAAAATTCATAGCTGACATTGGTGAAAAACTTATACTTTCACCCTAAAATTTAAAAAAAACAAGGCAAAAACATCTGCCTTCATCATTTATATCAACATTGTAATAGAGGTCCTGAAAACTAGTGCAATGAGAGAAAAATATAAGTTAATGGCATCCAAATTGTAAAGGAAAAAGTAAAATTGTCTTCTTTTTCAAATTCTTTTGTTTATTCTATGCCCTTTGCAATTCTATATACATTTTAGGATCAGCTTGTCCATTTCTACAAAAAAAAATCTGCTAGGATTTTGATAAGGATTGTATTGAATTTGTAGATCAATTTAGACAGAGGGTCATCTTGACAATATTGAGTTTTCCAATCAATGAATATGAAATCTCTCACTACTTATTTAGATCTTTAATTTCTCACAGCAATGCTTTGAAGCTTTTCGTACACAAGTATTGCCATTCATTTCTTAAATCTGTGTTCCTTGCTTGATTTATTTAGAAGTTGTAGTAAGTTTTTGGGGTATTCCTTGAGATTTTCTACATCCAGAGTCAAGAAGACTTTCCTAGATAAGCCTGAACCTCTCTTAAAACAATACCCATATATATCATGGCTCTGTTATTAGGGGAATATAAGTTTAGAGTTGTTATACTTTCCTGCAGAATTTAATTTGTCTCATACAAATATAAGCACCTCAATGTTATTTTGATTATTTGCCTCGTATTTTTTTCTATTCTTTTTACTTTTAATCTTTCTATGTTATGATGATTTTTAATTGGTGAATTTAGTTCATTACATTTATTGTCATTACTTATATTTATGGACTTGTTACTATAATCTTATTTTGTACTATTTGTTAGTGCTTTTCTCCTTTGCTTCTATTTCCTTCTTGTCTTTTTTATTGGTGGGGGGGGCGAGGAGGGGAATTAAGATTTTTAGGCTAGAAGTTATACACTGAATTTCCATTCTTTTGTGGTTACCCTTAAGATTTTATCATAGGTGCTTAACAAAGTCTAACCTAAGACACTGTCTTAAGCTTTCTGAATTAATTACGGAAAAGGCTAAGCTACTCAAAGACACAGTGGCTTAACAAAAAAACATTTCTCTTTTTGGTCCTGACATGAACAGTACAGATTAATATGATGGCTCTGCTCCATAATATCACTCAGGGCTCTAGCCTGCTTCCATGTCATTGCATCATCATCTGCTAGGATGCTGTCCTCATCTGCATGGTTAACGGTGGATTGCTGCCACATCTACATTCTATAGGAAGGAGAAAGAGAGAAAATCCCATGCAGGCAATTTTCTTTCAAGCCATTGAGGCAGAAGTTGCACACAGCATTCCTAACAGCAAGTAGTTAGTCACATAGCAATATCCTGCTGCAAGTCAGAGAGGGAAATGTAGTCTCCTTCTGCTAAGACCAAGTACCTAGGAAGAAGGGAAGAATAGACCTTTTGGGGACAACTAGGAGCCTGGCCATCTAAACACATATGCCTGCTTTCTTCACACACATTAAAAAAGACTTACTGCCTCTTTATGAACCATAACCCAAGATCCTATCTAGTCCAACGTCCAAGACATCTAGGTGCTGCAAAATTCTCTCCAGTTCATATGAGGCACCTCTTAGTCCTGTGAACAATATACTAATAGACAACTTATACAAACCTGAACCCTAATATACTATGATCTTTTGGATAAAGGAAGAATTGAAGATCTTTTGGATAAAGGAAGAATTGAACTACAGAGTAGTCACCTGCCCATAGAAAGGAGAAAAATTTTGCTGAGCAGGAATTATAAAGAACCCCTTAGCCTAGCAGTAAAGAAGGTTTCTTGGTTACATGCTGGTTCTAATCTATTAGAAAAATTCCCCTATCAACTGTGGACTCTGCCTTTGCCTTCTAGACATTCTTCATTGTTCCCAATCTTCTGTGGCCATACCTTATTTTGGAGAGAATGTAGTAGGGTTAGATTGGGAATGGAAGAGTGTAATGTTTTAATAGCCCACTTCATTGCTAGAGTAGGTTTGGGAGCCTGAGGGTTGCATCAAGGATTGAAAAACCACAGCCTTTCACAAGATCTTACAGACTTGTTGGCAGTGTAATTCTCAAAACACCTTTTCTGGCTTTGGTTCTATTTATTTCCTATTTGTCTATATGCCAGTAACCCCATTAAAGTTTGTTTTCTGTTCTTTTTCTAGACAAAGTTTCTAAGCCGGCTTTTTCTTATTCTCTTGTTTCCCTCTCTCCCTCTTTCTCATTTTAATGATGGCTACTTTGAGGCTATCTGAACAACAGGTTTAGGTTGGAAGGCAACATCCTCAATCTGATCTTTGTCAAAAGATTGCCTTTCTTTCTTTGAGGAAAGTCAGTTTTCTTTGACTCAAAGGTTTTGAGTCACAGTTTTATCTCATGTTATTTCTTATAATACCTTACTAAAAGCAATAAGGAATATGTGTTCTCTACCCTTGTTGCTTTATAAGAAAAAGATGAGTTAAGGCAAGAATATGCCAATTTGCAAGCAGAGAAGGAAGGGAATAGAGAATCCAGAAATTTGAGCCTCACAAGCTGGCAAAGCCAACTGCTTTTGCACCCCCAACAACATAAGATCTACTGCCTCACTGCTAAGCCCTAAGTTTTGCTAAGCCAAATGCCCCATATTTTAGGTTCCTATGATTGTTGCATTCCAGCTGCAGGGGCTAATTTAGTGAATGTTAAGGTTAAGCTGCTCTAAGAAATAAATGTAAAAATACAAAGAGTTAAATAATGTAGATCTCTACCTAATGTGATGGTCCCAAGTTATAGACAGGTTAGCTGTATGGCTCTACTCTACTTAGTCATTTAGGGAACCAGATGATTCCATTTTGTTGCTCCACCATCCCTTATGGTCTGTATTTGTGTGTTCAAAGCTGGGTCTCTACATTGTCCACGTCCAAACATCAGAAAGGAGGAAAAGAAGTCTAGGGCAAACTGTTTCCTTTTAAGAAAATAAGGTGAAAGGTGCACACATGACTCCAACTCATGTAACCTTGGAGAGAACTCAACATATGGCTATCCAGTTGTATGTGAGTCAGGGAATTATGGTCTCTGATAGAATGGCCATTTGCCCAAGAAGGAAGGGAGATCAGATTTAGGATCTGATCCCCTTTTAGGAGGGACACCACACCTACAAATCTCTGCTTCTCAAATATGTAGATCTTAGAATATTGTAACTACAGTCAGCCCTCTTTCAGTTTATATGCTTTAGCTCAGAGTTTTGTTTTTGTCATTCTTGAAGACACTCCCGAAGAGTTAATACTGTTATTTTTTATACATATATTTGTTTAGATTTACTTACATGTTTACCAATTTATTTGTACTTCTTTGGTATTGTATTAGTGTCCTATTGTTGCATAATAAAATACCAGAAGCTTAGTAGCTTAAAAACAACATCCATTCATTAGCTCACAGTTCTGTAGGTCAGAAGTCTGACAAGGCAAGGAGGGGTTCTCTGCTATGAGTATCACAAGGCTGATGTCAGGCTGTCAGCTAGACTGAGTTCTCATAAGGAGGTTTTGGGGCTCACTGTTGGAGCTTGAGGCTTCCAAGCTCACTCTTTTGTTGGCAGAATTCAGTTCCTCGGGGTTGTACAGCTGAGATCCCCCTTTTCTTGCTGGCCATCATCCATAGGCCACTCTCAGCTCTTTTCCACATGGCCCCCATAGGCAGTTCACAGAATGGATGTATGTTTTTTTTTTTCCTTTGGTTTTTTTTTTTTTTTTTTTTTCCGGTACGCAGGCCTCTCACTGTCCTGGCCTCTCCCGTTGCGGAGCACAGGCTGCGGACGCACAGGCTCAGCGGCCATGGCTCACGGGCCCAGCCCTCCGCAGCATGTGGGATCTTCCCGGCCCGGGGCACAAACCCATGTCCCCTGCATCAGCAGGCGGGCTCTCAATCACTGCGCCACCAGGGAAGCCCTGGATGTATGTTTTTGAGGCCACACAGATGGTGTCACTCTGACTTCCTCTTTTGCAACAAGCTGAAGATTTACCTGTGTGTGTGTTACACTAGATTCTCAACTGCTCTTTGAATCAGTCATAACATCTTAGTGAGTCAAATAAATTCTTTGGTACTTGTCATTTTTATGTATATGAGTTGTATTTTTTAACCTTTTTGAAAGTTATACTTTAATAGTGGCAGCCAATGAAAAAGCCAGCTTGCTGCAGATTGTCCCATGGAAAAACTGCTAGTCATCAAGCCCCATAGATAAATAAGAACCTGCAATCAGATTTTCGGTGCCCCACTATTAAATATGAAAAATGAATTTACATTTAGCCTCCAATATGAAAATATAGCAAAAAGAAGAAATCAAATCAAGAATAAACTAAGAGTATGTTAGGAGCAGAAGAAAACTTTAAAGAAATGATATTTAAATTCTCAGAGAAACTTTCAGCTCTGGACAAGATGGAGTAAGCATATGCAACCCTATTCCTCTTGCTGATTACAGTGAAAAGCTATGGACAAAATACACAAGGCAATTATCAGAAGACTCCGAAAAAGAGAGAAAAGAAGATAGATTGACTAGTACCAAGGAACTTGAGAAATGACCTGTGTTGAGTATGATGATTTTTGTTCCCTGTTTGTTATTTGTCTCCTATGTATGCAATGGGCACAGACCAAAACAAAACAAAACAAACAAAAGCCCCAAGGAAAACCCATTCTCTCTAGTCAAAGGACTAGAAAGAGGATGGCTCTGCAGAATACAACTCGTCTAATTATACCCTCCCAACTCCAGACAAACATCATGAAAGGAGCAGTGCACCTCTCCCTCCATACCAGGCACTGTGGGGATGGAACTCTGTTGACCATTTCCATCCTGCACTAAGCAAAAGAGCAAAGAGCAGCAACCCATCCCCTCCCAAACTAGAGAGGGGGAGGAGGATTAGAGAGAAGAGAGGTAGAGAAAGGGATTCTTGAACGTCTACGAAGTCCTGGGCACAACCCCAAGTGGCTCTGGCATGAAACCAACAAGAATCAACACAGTAAGAGCTGTGAGAACTGAACTACAGTATAGACTATTACCAGGTTTCAAACCGACCTCTGGATAGTACTGAGGCATGCCAGATTTGCACTACAATTGCTTTGCAAACTAAATTGACATTCAAGCCACGGCCAAGAAAAATGGGTCAGGATGTGTGTTCTGAACCTACATAGGATGACTGCCTGCTAGAAGAGAAGACTTAAACAGAAACTATATTCTCATAACATAATACTCAAAATATCCAAGATACAATCCAAAATTACACATCACATCAAGAAGCAGGAAAACCTGGGCTTAAATGAGAAAAGACAATCAATACATACCATGACTGAGATAATACAGCTGTTGGAATTATCAAACAATGATTTTAAAGAGCTATCATACAAATGCTCCAAGAAGCAATTACAAACACTCTTGAGACAAATGGAAAAACCGAAAATCTCAGAAAAGAAATGGAAGATACAAAGAAGAACCAAATGAAAATTTTAGAACTGAAAAAATACAATAACCAAACTAAAATAATTCACTAGATGGGCTCAGTAAAAGAATGGAGATAACGGAAGAAGGAATCAGTGAACCAGAAGATAAATCAACAGTAATTATCAAATATAAACAAGGGAGAAAACAGATTTTAATAAAAGAACTGCACCTCAGGGACATGTTGAGACAATAACAAAAGCTCTCATGTCCATGTCACTGGAGTTCCAGAAGAAGAGAAAAAAGAATTCTGGGGTAAAAAAAAAAATTCGAAGAAGTAATGGTTGAAAACTTCCCAAATTTAATAAAAGACGTAAGACATAAACCTACAGGTTCAAGAAGCTTAGTGAACCCACTAAGAAATCAGTAAATAGGGTAAACCCAAAGAAACTGATGCTTAGATATCATAACCAAATTTCTGAAAAACTAAAGACAAAGAAAAACTCTTGAAAGCAGCCATTGAGAAACAACACAGTACCTGAAGGGGACCAGTAACAGTGGATTTCTCATAATAAATCAAGAGGCCAGAAGGAAGTGGCACATAGGCGAAAGGTTTTGTGGCATTGGTCTTGATGATGATTTCTTGGATATGACACCAAAAGCATAGGCAACAAAAGCAAAAATAAACAAATGAGATTACATGAAACTAAAAAAGGTTCTGTACAGGAAATAATCAACAGAGTGAAACGGCAACCTATGGAATGAGAGAAAATATTTGCAAAGCATATAACTGATAAAGGGTAAATCTCTAAAATATTGATACATAAGGAACTCCTACAACTCAATAGCAGAAAAAACTAATAATCAAATTTAAAAATGGACTTTCAAAGAGTCATACAAATGGCTAACAGGTAAAGGAAAAGATGCTCAGTGTTACTAATCACCAGAGAAATGGGAATCAAAATCACTGTGAGATCACTTCACACCTGTAAAGATGGCCATTATTAAAAAACACAGAAAATAACAATGATTGGTAAGGATGTGGAGAAATTGGAATTCTGCTGTACTGTTGGTGGTAATATAACATGGTGCAGCTGATATGGAGAACAGAATGGAGGTGCTTCAAAACAACAACAACAACAACAACAAACCCAGAACTACCATATGATCCAGTAGCTTACTTGCAGGTATTTATGCAAAAAAATTGAAATCAGGATATCAAGGAGATATCTGTACTACCATATTCACCAAAGCATTGTTAACAATAGCCAAGAAGTAGAAACAACCTAAATGTCCATCAATGGATGACTGGATAAACACAATATGGTATATACACACAACAGAATATTATTCAGTCATTAAGAAGAATGAAATCCTGTAATATGCTACAGCAGATGCTGGAAGGAAGAGGAAATGGGAAGTTGCTGTTCATTGTGTATAAAGTTTTAGTTATGTAAGGTGAAAAACGTCTAGAGATCTTCTGTACAACATTGTGCTGATAGTAAATAATACTGCACCGTATACTTAAAGAATTAAGAGGATAAATCTTATGTGTTTTTCACAACTGAAAACAAAAATCGACACAACATTTTTAAAGTGCTAAAAGGAAAAAATTGTCACCCACAATTGTATATATCAAGTGAAAGGTGCAAAAGTGATTCAACGGGGAAAAGATAGTATTGGAACAATTTGACAATTGCCTGTGGGACAATTTCCACAGCAGATAGAGAAAGAGAGAGAGAGAGGGAGAGAAGAGAGACAGGGAGATATTGCAGAACTCAACCTAAATCTCACACCTTATACAAAAAGTAATGCAATATAGATCATGGATATAAATGTAAACGTATAACAATAAAACTTTTAAAAGAAAACGTAAGAGAAAATCTTCACGTTCTAGCATTAAGTAAAGAGTTCTTAAACATGATACCTAAAGCACAATCCATAAAAGAAAAAAAACGTTAATTAGATTTCATCAAAATTAAAAACTGCTCAGTGAAAAATATTCATCAGAGAACGATAACACAAGGCAGAGACTGGAAGAAAATACTCACAAATTACATATAGACCATAAGAGAGAAAAAAAATAAGACAGAGAATCCTTTCAGGTGGTCCATCATCTAAAAGAAGTTCCAGAAAAAGAGCAGGACTTAAATCGGAAGAAAAGTATCAAAGAAATAATAAAGAAAATTTCCAAAAACTGGAGAACATAAATCTTAAGCCTAAAAGTACCCAATGAATGCCCACGAAGATGAAAGACAGGAGATCTAGAAAAAGGCATAACATCATAAAATTTTAGAAAACTGAGAACACAGAGAAAGGCTTAGAAGCTTCCTGAAAGAAACAAGTAATATACAAAGGACCAAGAATAAAAATGTCATCAGACTTTGCACCAAAAACATTGGTTTCCCATGACTACTAGGATAATTTCAGAACAAAAGCCCATTACGTGGCCTGTAGGCTATGCATGGTCTAGCTCCTGCCCACCTCTCAAGTCTCATAATTTTTCCCCTTTCATTTCTCTTTAATTCAGCCACACTGGCCTATTTTCTCTTCCTTCTACCTGCAAAGCATTTGAAGCTGTTATTTCCATTAAATGTAAGACTCTTCTCATGTCAACTCTTTTCTTCTCGTATTAATAGTTTATCCCATCCACTCTTCACATCTCAGTTCAATTATCCTAATTATCCTAATAGGCATAACACATCTCTCTAGAAAAACATCATTTTCAATAGCAGCATTCAGTATCTGAAATTATCATATCAGTCTGAGATAACTTTAATTATGAAAGGCCTCTGGATGTCTTCAGCTGAAAGTAGGTGTTTGCATGAAAGGTGATGGTTATCACACTGAGTTAGTCCAAAGGAAAACACTATAAGCTGAAAAAGGTAAAAAAAATCACTTTGTAAGCTCCATTAGGGCAAGGACAGTGGTCTATCTTATTTACTATCATATATTCAGCAGCTAGCACAATGATAGAAGGCACTTGATAAATATTTGATAAATGAACTTGTATTAATACTAGCCTCTCAGTCTATTTTTGAGGACTAAATACTAATGTAGAATGAAAGGCAATTCATGAAGAAAGAAAACCAAATGGCCAATAAATATATGAAAAGTTGATCAACCTCATGTGTAATTAAGAAAATGCAAGTTAAGAGTCATAGGGAGATGTAATTTCATTTCTGCTATAATTATAAATTTTAAAATATCTGACAATACTGAGGATGTGTAGAAATAAACTTTTATATGCTAATGAGTATAAACTGGTACAAATACTTTGGTGAGCAAATTGGCAACATCCTATGGAAATGTGTATATTCTATGACCATTTCCACTCATAAGCACATAACTCAGAAACTCTTGCATAAGGGCCTAACTATTGCATAGGGGCATATATAGAAAAATATTCATAGCACTATTGTTTAAAACAGCAACATCTGGATATCCTACAAATGACCACCAACAAAAGATTAATAAATTGAGGTAGCATATTAATGCAATGGAATATTACTCAGCAGTGAAAATGAATGAAATAGTTATTTGTTTCAACACAAATATATCTTATAAACACAATATTGACCAAAAAGGCAAGTTGCAGAAGAATACACAGTGATACCATTTACATTAAGTTAAAAACATGCAAAACGATACCATATTGCTAAGGATACATATTTAATAAAAGTATTCAGAGAAATATGGGGACGATAAATACAAGGTTCAATACAGTGGTAACTTTTGGAGGAAAGTTTTTTTCTGTTAATAACAGTAGCTCCTTTAAAAGTAGTTTGTCTTTTCTTTTGTTTTTGGTTTTCTGCAGTTACACTCTGACATGTCTAGGTGTATTACCAGTTTAGGGAAGCACTAGATGTGTAACAAGGAAAACTAAAAATACAGTAGTTCAAAATGACAGGTGACAATGTAGGCTGTCTATTCCAGGTTGATGCGTGGGCTCTTGTCCACATTGTTACTCAGGAACCCAGCCTCCTTCCATCCTGTTTTAGTGCCATCCCTACGGTCACAACCAGGTCACAGGCGTATTCTTGCTTTGGTTTACAAGAAGAAGAAAGAAAACAGAAGTAGCCTGTTTATTCCTTAAGGTCCCCAGCTGAAAACATTATACAGGCAAGAAATTAGGCACTAAGTCACACTTAAACATACGGAAGATTGGAAAATGTAGAATAGTTGAAAATCATGTCTTTGGTACTTTACTACTAAGCAAGAAAGGGACATTGCAAACTGGTGAATTTGCAAGTTGGTAAAAGCTGTCCTTACCACTCTACTTGTAGATTTCCTTTATTTTGCTTGGGCTATCTGAGCTCCTTGAATTGTGGAACTTTTCATAATTTCTGGGAAATTTTTAGTTATCCTTCATTTTATTTGAAGTTGTTGAGATAATTGTAGATTCACATGAAATTGTAAGAAATAACACAGCCAGATCCCATGTATCTTTACCCAGTTTCCACTAATGGTAACATCTTGCAAAACCATAGTTCAATATTAAAAACAATATATAGACATTGATACAACCACCAATCTTCTTCAGATTTCCCCAGTTTTATTTGGACTTATTTGTGCCTTTATTTCTACACAATTTTATCACTTGTGTAGGTCTGTGTATCCACCACCACAGTCAAACTATAGAACAGTTCCTTTAGCACAGGAATGTCCACCTTTATCTTTGAACACTAACATCTCTTTTCTCTTCCCAGAAGTGACTACTGTTAATAGGTTAAGGAGCATATTTATCTTGGATCTGGTCAGATCTAAAAGTTTTTCAGTTGATAATTCTTCATTTGTGGGCAATCATATTATCTGCTTGTAGTAGTTTTTTCTTTCCCAATATTAATCCTGCTTACATTTCTTCCTTTGTAACAACGCTGAAAGTCAAAAAAATAGGTAGCATCTTTAATTCCTGCCTTTAGTTATGTCTAACTTTTACATATTCATACATTCTAATATGGTTTTCATTGTTTGTATTGGATTGATAAAATTCTCTATGAAAAGATTCATGTTCAATCCATTTATCTGAGAATTCATTGTATATCAAAATAGTTTTAAATATAGCCTAGTTGAGTATGATACTTTGTTACAAAGCACCTTATAATGTCAACACCCTTGGACTGGATGTAATGATCCATCCCTAGGAGGTAGATGAAATCAGGATTTTGATCTATTGAATATGAGCTTTACAGACCCTTATATAAAAGTAAATATGATTTTTCCTAGAAAAGGAGTGATGTATCTTTAGTGTGTATATATATATATATATATATATATATATATATATATATATAAACAACTGTTCTCTGACTTGTATGCAGTCCTACTTGAAGTAAATTTCGATAAGAGCAATAAGCTAGTCTAAGTGCACTCCTAAGCTGTGAAGCCAGTATACATGGTAATGTCTGGCACGGTAGATTTAGTCCTTTGGGTAGAGAACATGCTCCAGCTCCCTCTCCTTCTCCTGGCCCTCCACACTTCTTCTAGGGAATAATTGTTAATCTGATTAGTCATATTCCAAAACAAATTTTGGGCTATGTATGTGTGTAAAGATCATGGGTATGGCCCTCCCCCACCCGTCTCTTCTTTCCTATATGGCTGGAATTGGTGGGAGGGCCTGATCAGGAGTAGAAGGAATCCATGTTTATTCCCTCACTTGCCTTATGTGTTAGACTCCCTCTGATACCCACGAGTCAGAATCTGGGCATTTCTAAGCATTGGCCAAAGACAATAATGGTCAAAGACTGGACAAAACCCCAGTGTCAAATTCTAAAATCTGACGTAGGCTGGAGTGCCAAGCTGAGCATTATTTCAAATAGGAAATAGAATAGGCATACATTTTTCATCTAGTCTGGAGTTTGAGTTAATCAGTAACTTTTTATGGCTGGTTTCAAAAAAGGCATCTCTACAGGCCCGGTATACTTCTATAAAAAGTAGTAATAAATATCAAAGGAGCAGCCACACAGAGGTGGGGTCAGGGATCACACTATCCTGACCTTAATATCCCCTGGCTAGCCACATGATAGGTCTCACTCAAGAAAATTCGAAAGCTGTTTGCATCAGTGTATTTCTTTTTAAAAACAGAGCGAGAGTCTGCCAGAAGTTAACAAGGCTTAATTACTGTCCATGAATCTGACCAATTATGTTAATTTATTCTCTTCTCCAGAAAAAAGCAAGGAAGAATCTTCCCTTCCAAGGGGGTAGAGTCCCTCTTTTGCTTTATCTTAAGACTGGATACTAGTAATGACTGGGTTAACAGATGAGAAATCAAAGTGTGTGTGATGGCAGGGAGGCAGGGGTAAGGGAGCTCTATCAGCTCTTTTCACTTTCAGCTCACTCCACTTCTTTGCTCTTCCTGAGTTTATTTCTTTATTTTGGGGTGGAGGGGCCATATATTCCACTCCAGTTTGTCTGAGCACCCTAGCTTCACATTTGGAGTTTCAGATACAAGATACAGTAAAATGGATTTGGATTTTTCCACTTGCAGTTGACTCTCCTGTGTATATTCTCCCTCAGGAACCTTATGAGAATGGGTAGTTTAGTCAAGAAAGATTTAAGCATCTGGGTCTCTTGAGCTAACACCTAATAGCAAGGTATTCAATAAAGACTAATTATTATCATATAATGATCAAACATATGGCACATACCAAAGATAAAAATTAATATAAGATCAATTTGAACTGGGTTCTGCCAAGGCAAGCTGAACCTTGACTGAATAAAAAGCATATTTTCATTCATTTTTTAAAATTCTTTTTGACACCTATAGGCAGAAGTAGCTCAGTAGCTCTTTTCCTGTGAAAAGAATGTGAAAAAAATCTACACAAATGTTACATTAAAATTCTTTTCATTTTATGAAGAGACCATTGAATATAATAAGTAATGATACCACAAATATTTCTGGGTATGTATTTTTTCATTTCAAATGAATATAACATTATCTACTCCCTCCAATAAAAAATTATAAATGGATTTTTAAGCTAATGAATCGTGAAATATTTTTGTTGAGTTACAAGTGAACCAAATGCTCATATTTATTTTAACACCTGGAAAAAGTCAGGATATGCACAGCTGGCTGTGAGCTTGTCACACATTCCTAAGTTTACAATTACTACTAGTGTTCTCAAACAAAGTCCACTGACAAACAGTTGCAGGTGGCCAAGATGTCCGTATGCAGGAACAGCTCTACTCATCACAATCTAATAATGTATCAATAACAGTATTTACTTTTGAAACTATCAGTATTTAAGAATGGCAATTTCTACTTTCTCTAAATTATTTAAAGCATGCTTGGGTCTGCTAATGAGAAATTTACAAATATCTCTAAATTCGAAAAAATTTCAGTAAATAAAAGAAGATTTAAGAACACTGTCAAAGAACAAGTTGATCTATTAAATAAAGTCTAATTATTTAGACTATTTCTTAGGGTGGAAATAACAACACCCTTATAGTATAATGAAGGTTACCTATAAAACTCATTCTCTAGAGCATTATTTCTAGATGAAATGCAGCTAGTATTCCAGAGGAGGGAAAAACATATTATTTTACAAAAGAGTCATTTTCAGATTTTTAGATAATATAAAAAAGCCAAATTTCTACAGTAATTTAAATTGTTTTATATAATTTATTTTAAAAATTAATCAACCCTCTGACAATGTTTTCATTTTGGCAATGCACATGTGGGCTTCATTCATTCAACATCACAAACAATATACAAACAGTGTAGTTCAGTAGTTAAGAGCTAGACTCTGAATCCAGATGCCTTGTATATATCTTAGTTCTGCCAGTTACTTATTAGTTATTAGAACTTGGAAAAGTCATTTAGCTTCTGGGCATCAATTTCCTCATCTGTAAAAATGAGGGTATTAACAAACCTATCTCATTGGTTGTTGTGCAGAATGAATGAATCAATATATGTAAAAGTCTTATAAAGTGCCTAAAACATATGAAAATCACAAAATGTCAGTTGCCTTTATCATTAATATTATTGTTGCTGCCAATGAGATATCACCTCACACCTGTCAAAATGGCTATCATCAAGAAGACCAGAAAAAAATGTTGGCAAGGATGTGGAGAAAAGGGAATGCTTGTACATTGTTGGTGGGAATGTAAGTTGGTGCAGCCACTGTGGAAAACAGTATGCAGGTTTCTCAAAAAACTAAAAATAAAACTACCACATGATCCAGCAATTCCATTCCTGGGTATATATCACAAGAAAATGAAAACACTAATTCAAAAAGATATATGCACCCCAATGCTCATAGCAGCATTAGTTATAGTAGCCGAGATATGAAAGCAACTTAAGTGTCCATCAACTGATGAATGGATAAAGAAGATGTGGTATATATTTACAGTGGAATATTACTCAGTCATAAAAAGGAATGAAATTTTGCCATTTGCAATAACATGGATGCAGCTGGAGGGTATTATGCTTAGTGAAATGTCAGAGAGAGAAAGACAAATACTGTATGTTATCATTTATATGAGTCTAAAAAATAAAACAAATCAGAGTATATAACAAAAAAGAAACAGACTCACAGATATAGAGAACAAACTTGTTATCAGTGGGGAGAAGGACAATATAGGGGTAGGGGATTCAGAGGTATAAGCTACTATGTATAAAAGAAATATGCTACAAGGATATATTGAACAGCACAGGGAACACAGCCAATATTTTATAACTATTAACAGAGTATAATCCATAAAAATTTCGGATAACTATTATACACCTGAGACCAATAATGTAAATCAACTATACCTCAATAAAAAAATATTGTTATTGCTATCTGAGCACCTGTGTGCCAAGTGTTCTACTACACATTTGGATTATATTGGTAAAGTAGATAGACAAAGTCTTTGGGAAAGTCCTTTTATCAATAGATGCAAACTGTCCCCAATTTCCCTATCTCAGACTCTTAAATGGACCCTGGACAAAAAGTCTTTGACTAGGAATGCTATCATACTTAACAACAGGCAAAAATGTTAAACCATCAAGAAAAGATGCAATCCCCTGGACTGATACAGATAACAAAGTCAACTGACCATCTATTACTTATTTCTGTTGCTATTACCACACCCTTGTCCTCTGTTCTGACATTAATTCTAGCTCATATTTCCCCCCTTTCTATCACTAGAGCCTACAATTTTTAAGTCCTAAACTGGTGTAACTAAAAAGTAACTTATTTATAGTGAAGACTGATGATTATTATAGTTATATAAGAATCAATTAGTTAAACAGCCAAAAATAAAAATGAAGCACCCTCTGACTATATATTCAATACATTATAGAAGATGTGACCAAAAAAGGGGGTGGGAAGGCAAAAGTTCTTAAAAAGATACACGCCTGTAATTATCCAACAGTTGCACATCCTAGGTACAGTGGAAGTGTCCTGCTTCAAAATGACCAAAAACACAACTGTAATGAGAAGTTTTTAGATATTGAAAGGTTGCTCTTTCCACTCCCTATTGTTCTTCTTTTACCCATTTCTCTTGATTTACAAATAATCACCCTCAGGGAAGAGAGCAGATAAAGCCTAAAATAAAAGAACTAAATTCTTGGCTTAGAATTCCAAGATAGGATCTCCATAGCATGGCTTTTATTTCTAAGATCTAGGTACACATTCAAGAGAAAATTGGTTTTGTTTCGATTCCTAAAGGGCCTGATTTGGAAGATCAGAACCTCAAATCTGAGGATGTATCTATTATTGACCACCTTAGGGCAGAGTAAGAAATAAGGGCTAACCTAAGCCCTTTCTTGATTTGAGCAAATTTTATACTAAAGACTAAGATAAGATAATTCTCTAACCTTAGGCTTTTAGGTCTTGGAAGGATGTTTGGAGAAATATTTCAGACAATGAAACATAGGTAACAGCTGTCTGGCTTACCTACACATCTATTTCCCTACTCCTTAGATTTGGCTTTCAAAGTCCTTAAAGCACTTACCAAAGAGGAGAAATAGGTGCATGGAGGTTACTGAAAGAGGAAGATTCAGATAATTAAACTAAAATTTCCTCTAAGGAAGTAGAGGGAAAAAACCTAATACTGAGAAAGCTTGGTGAAATAGTCACAACAGAGTGACAGAAGAGGTCTGAAATAACACCTCCAAACTCACTCTAGGTTTCCCTTATCTCCAACAAAGTGCAGAAATGATCCAGAAAAGTTCCTCAGTGTTCTGCCACTCCTATCCCTGGGGGCATGAAAGACAGTTGAGATTTAAGTAAGCATACTTGCCAGGAGTAGAGAGCCAAATGGCACAGGTTGATAGTGGGCAGCCTCAAACTGAGTAGGACAGAAGGGGCCTAATTAGTAGGGAATAGATGAGCTCTCCAAACAATCACTATACTCTGCCCTTGATAAGATGATGATGATGACTATAATAAAGCAGATATTTATTATGTGCTAAATTCTGTTTAAATAATTTACATAGATGAACTCATTTAATCCTCACAATCCTATAAGATAGGTAGTAATATATGCTCCTATTTTAAAGATGAGAAAACTGACACACAGAGAAGTAAGAAACTTTCCCACAGCTAATAAGCAGCAGATTTGGCAGATTTGAATGAGACTATACCAAGAATTATATTGGCCATGAATATTTTATAGTAGGTAATATAGACAAAAGAGGTTTATTATGCCCAGAGACCAGGTGTGATAAGACACCTCAACCAGAGGCAGTAAGGATCAGATACCCCTTCCCCAATGCCAGACAATATATAAACTCTTTGGGGAACTTAGACCATTAGCGGGAAAAATGGGCAAAAAGGAGGGGGAGAACCCTGCATGCTTATATACATGTAAGATACATTTGTGTTTCATATCTAGGTCTTTGAACATTTGTTTATTTATTTAGTGTGATGTTTCTAGAAAACATATAAGCAAGGGTTGTCCTCTAGGCTTTTAAAAGCAATGCTGGGAAGTAAACTGTCTCTCTTTGGTGGTCTTCCTTAATCTCTTTCAGACTCAGGCCTTCTAAGCCTGTCTCTTACTTTCAGCAAATGCTGTACTAAAGACTAAGATAAGATGATTCTCTAACCTTTGACTTGTAGGCCTTGGAAGGGTACTTAGGGAAATATTTCAGGACAGTGAAATATAGGTAATAGCCATTTGGTTTACCTACAGATACACTTCCCTGCTCTGCAGATTTGCCTTTCAAAGTACCTAAAACATTTACTAAAGGATTAAAGAGTTAAATGTAAAAATACAACCATAAAAGAACTGGCAAAAATATAAACAAATACCTACATAACTTTGGGATGAAAAAAAAATCTTTCTAAGCCTAACACCAAAGTATACCAAAAAGAAAAAAATGATGCATTTTACTGAATAAAAATTTAAAATTTGGGCTTCCCTGGTGGCGCAGTGGTTGAGAGTCTGCCTGCCGATGCAGGAGACATGGGTTCTTGCCCCAGTCCAGGAAGATCCCACATGCCGCGGAGCGGCTAGGCCCATGAGCCACGGCCGCTGAGCCTGCGCGTCCGGAGCCTGTGCTCCACAACGGGAGAGGCCACTGCAGTGAGAGGCCCGCGTACCGCATAAAAAAAAAATAAATAAATAAAATAAAATAAAAAATTAAAATTCATATGACAGGAAAAAATACCATAAATTAAGATTGTTGCAGTACTTTGTTATGTATGTGCTATATACATGTTAACATGTTATATATCTTTTATAGAGAAGAGCACTTAAAAATAAACTAAAAAATAGAGAACCTAATAGAAAAAATCAAAGGGCAATATAAGGTAACTGATAATTAAAGTGACACTTTAAGTTTAATATATTAACATGGAAAGACATGTTTCTAGCATGTTTAGTGGGGTGGCTATATATGTGTGTATGTATATAGATATATAAGTATGTATGTAAATACATTAAAAAAAATTGAGCCCATAAGAGAACAAATACTGACAGTGAGTATTGCTGGGGAGTGGAACTATGTGTACTTTTAATTTTTTTCTCTGTATTACCTAAAGTTTTGTTTTTTGGGGCGGTGGGGAGGTAGTATATGTTATTGTAACAATAAGAAAAAACTTATTTAGAGTTAAATGTAAAAAATGAAACTGCAAAAGAAAATAGAGATGTACAGAAATCCCTATGTCCGCTGAGCTGAGGCAGAGACAAGGTAATAATTCTTCTGACATAAATCTCATTTTCAGAATGTGTGACAATTAAGACATGGTAAAAAGGATTTTTAATAATTGTGAATTAATTTCTTCCTCTGTTAACTTTCAGGGTTTAATTTGCTAGTATATGAAGTTAAGAATGCTATACATTTTAAATTCTCCCACCTTATTAGCAATTAAGTTAATATTAACAAATTACTATTTATATACTGCCTAGAATGTGCTTGCTGCTGTGGTAACTCCCATAGGAGGTAAAGAAATGTACTGATAATATGATAAATATTTCGTAATTCAAACTTTCCACCAAGACAGTCAGGCATGACCCAACAATAATGATAATTTGGTAAATTTCCTAGTCAAGAATCTCAACAAAATAAACATTGTTTCAAATTTAAATGTAACATGCCATCTTTAATAAAGACAGTACTATTGGTCCACCATCTACAAAGTATGCACTTTTGAGTAATGGTAATAAATTCATTATTCACACAAATTTGAACCGCTGGTTAGAATCAGAAATCAACAATAGTCAGCTAACTTAACCCATATAGGATTAAATCTGTAACTGTCATCTAGTAATGATGATGACGGTTTATAACTAACATTTTTTGAGTGCTTAGTATGTTCCAGGAACCAAGCTAAGCACTTAATCATTATCACCATTTAATTTCTTGGGAACTTTAGCCTCAGAGGTTATACAAGTAGCCCAAGTTCACATATTTACTGGTAGTATGAGGATTCAAACCTACTACTGTCTGGCTACAAAGTACCACATTGCATCTTCATTAAATATTTTATACATTTAGCCACTAAGTAATGCTAGAGTAAATGGAAATGATTTGAGCACTAGTAAAAGTTTAAAATTGTATGCTTATAAAAATATCTGAATACTTACAAATCCTTGTTTGAAAACTTCAGATCCAGCAAAGTGCAAAAAATACAAAGAGTCACACATCAAGCCTATGCGGATGTACAGGATGGAACTTAAGGGATAAAATTAATCTTTTTTTCTGTTACTAGTTCATCATATGTGGCAAAACAAAAATTCAACTGGTGGGTCTAATAGCTGATGCACTGTTAAATTTGCTAACTTTGGGGAATAAAAGAAAATAATTTCTCACTACTAGGTACTTTTGTTATGCTTGCTAACTTAATCCTTAACTAGTCAGCAATTTCATGAGATAGGTATTAGTACTCGATTTAAAAACAAAAGAAACCAGATTCAGAAAGTTTGAATAACTCTTACACAGCTGATAAGTGACAAAGATGAGATTTGATTTTAGGTCTAAATGACACCAAATTTGCACTAGGCATGGCTAATGTCAATACAGGAGAGCACAATTAGAAAGTTAATGAGCTGTACTTTAAAATAACATTTATGAAAAAATAAAAATAAAATAACATTTATGTGTGTTGATCACTGACTACTACACTTATGTAACTAACTTACAGGGCAAGCTAGCTTTCTGATATGATATGCAAGACCTAGGCATAAAAACATCTGCAAAAGTTTAAAAACATTTGTTTTAAATTCTCTATTTGAAAATTTAAGGAATAACTCCCTGACCCTGGTACAGGTACCCATTTTCCAAGACTAAAAATCTAGTAATAAAAGAGATAAAATCAGATTATTTCAGAATTTTAAAACTGAAAAGATTTTAATGGCTAAAAAGAGAAACAGGATGTCTAAGATAAATGTCAAAATAGACATTTTTTTTTTTTTTTTTTTTTTTTTTTTTTACTATTTTGTACCACAATGCTCCAATGCTCCAATAAAGCCTACACTTTCAGGTTGTTAATCAAAATTCTCTCTCTTAAATACTTCTCTTAAAAAACCAGGAATTAAAAAAAAACAAAAACAAAAAAAACCCCAGGAATTTAGGGACTTCCCTAGTGGTCCAGTGGTAAAGAATTCACCTTACAATGTAGGGGATGCAGGTTCGATCCCTGGTCAGGGAACTAAGATCTCACACGCCTCGAGGCAAATGAGCCTGCATGCCACAACTACTGAGCTTGCGCACCTCAACTAGAGAGGCTGCCTGCTTCAAACTACAGAGCCCACGTGCCCTGGAACTCACGTTCCACAACTAGAGAGAGAAAACCCGCATGCCACAACTAAAGAGAAGCCCATGCGCCGCAGTGAAGAGCCCGCATGCCTCAACGAAGATCCCGCGTGCTGCAACTAAGACCCAATGCAGTCAAAAATAAATAAATAAAAATTTTTTTAAAAATCAGGAATTTATTAAAGCACCACCCTGAACTATCTTTGAAGGTCCATTGCACCTAAAATCATCATTAAAAAATCAGAAATACAAGCATCTTTTTAATGCTACATACTAAATTCTCATCATCCTTTAAGTTTCCTAATTCATAGAATTATAGATTTTACATACGTTAAGACCACCTAGTCCAATAACTTCATTTTTATGAAGGAGGAAATTGGGATCCAGGGAAGTGTGACTAATTTCTCCATGATCGTTTTGTGAATTACTGCCTGAGTGGAGCCTGAACCCTATGCTCCTGATATTGAGTCCAAAACTTATTACATTACACCACCATACTGCCTCCATTTCTCTCTATTTTGGAAAGTATCAAGCAATAACTATAGCATATTTAAATCCTAGGGCCCCAAGCAAAGGGTTCATAAGTCCCCACTCTTCTACTAGGCAAGTTAGTTAGACATATTCTTAGAGTGGTTGTCTACTTAATATTTAAGCTAAATGTATACTGGTCAGATATAACTTCAGAATAAACAGTATCCTGATGAAAAGGGTGCGGATTACTAGTGACCCTACCTACAATGTAAAGGACTCTCGCGAAGCACTTAAAACAGCGTAACAACATGTTTGGATACTGATTTATAATTTACAATGTCATTTCGCATATTATCTTAGCTGAAGACCCTCAAATTTTTTTAAAAATTTACTTTATTGAGATATAACTTCAATACAATAAAACAAAGCACACTCATTTAAAGCAAATGGTTTGAGTTTTTTGGTTTTTGGCTTAAGAGAACAAAGAATTATTATCAGTGTCTAGGAATTTGGGAGTGTCTTAGTTGGGTGCTTCTGGCTCCAAGTCTCTTATAAGCTGAAATTCAATTGTCAGCCTGGGTCTAGAGTAATATGAAGGCTTGACTGGGGCCAGGAGATTTGCTTCTAAGATGGCTCACTCACTTGGCTCTTGGCAGAAGGTCTCAGTTACTCACTGGCTGCTGGCAAGAGGTCTTAGTTCCTAACCATGTAGACCTCTCCATTGGGCTGCTGAGTGTCCTCACAAAATGTAGGCTGGTGTCCCCAAGTTTGGTGAGTTTAAAAAAAAACATATGTCGCTGAATAACCACTACCACAATGAAGATACAGAACATTCCTATCTATCATCCAAACAATTCCCTCAGGTACCTCCTCTCACTTCTGGCCCCCAGTGTGTGTGTGTGTGTGTGTGTGTGTGTGTGTGTGTGTGTGTGTGTGTGTCTGTGTGTGTGTCTGTGTGTGTGTGTCTGTGTGTGTGTGTGTCTGTGTGTGTGTACTGTGTGTGTGTGCGTGTGTGTGTGTGTGTGTGTGTGTGTGTGTGTGTGTGTGTGTGTGTGTGTGTGTGTGTGTGTGTGTGTCTGTGTGTGTGTCTGTGTGTGTGTGTCTGTGTGTGTGTGTGTCTGTGTGTGTGTGTGGTTTTTCTTTAGCATTGTTTCCCGAAACCTGTTGCAGTCATATATAGTTACAGAAACATCAGTGTACCAGGTTACCATTCAAACTTATTTCTTGCTGTGCAGTCCATACTTGAACAACTCTGCATCAGAGGGATGAAAGAACTTTAATATGCATGGAGTAAGAGGGGAGGCAGGATGGAAGATTAATCCTCCCAACAAACTTGCTCTAATGTAAGCTGCTTAGAAATGGTATCATTCCCCAGTTTTCTAAGTTTTCTTCATCGGTTTGTTGACCTGAAGTTCTTGCTCCTCTTCAAGATGCTATTCTATTTGAGCTTTCTCATGCTGCAAATGCATCCATTTTTTGGTAAAACTCATTAGTGGGGAATTATTCTTCCTTCTCATAATTTACAGCCAGGGTTTCTTTCTCCTTCTGTAAAGGAGAAACTTGGCTTCCTGTTACTGTTGATTAGTTTGCATTTTCTAGAACTTCATATCAATGGAGTCACACAGTATGTAACTTCTGTGTGGGGCCTCTTTCACTAAGCATAATATTTTTGAGATTCATTCCTGTTGTGTATATGAGTAGATCATTCCTTTTAATTGCTCAATAGTGTTCTGTTATATAAATATACCACAAAAAGTACTCAATTATTATTATATTTTAAATTTCATCAATAAAAAATTTGTAGACATTTTCCTCTTGTTATGTAAATACCTATAAATATCCTCATTTTGCTTCTTGTCCTACAAAGTCTAAGATATTTACTACTTAGCCCTTAAAAGAAAAAGTTTGTTAACCTCAGACAGACTAGCAGAAGAGTTATGAGCTGGGAGCTTGTTAGAAATGCAGAATCTCAAACCCTACCCCAGAACTATAGAATCAGAATCTGGATTTTAACAAGCTCCCAGGTAATTCATAGGCATAGCAAAATTTGAGAAGCATTGGTGCTTTCTTCTTCTTCTTTTTTTTTTTTAATAATTCTAACAAGAAACAACATATACTGTACATGTAAAAGTGTGTGAAGCTGTGCACGTGTGTATTGACAAGCCTAATAAAAGTCATATCCATGACTTCCAGAAATTATTACTGGTATATAAAATAAGCTCATAAAAGAAACAAAATATGGGGACATATACAGGTTGAAAATTCTATTTCTTTTGCTTAAAATGTTTTTTCTAGATATAAAATATTAATTCTTTTACAATCCTAAGAGTATAAAAGGATTTTAAAAAATTCCTTGTGAAAGCATTTTCCAAAAGAGCAAATGTAGCACAAATAAAAACTGCTCTGTCTTCTGTACAAGGATGTACGAGTGATTAATAGAGATTAACAGATGATCATCTTCATGCATATGATCAACAAGACCAAAAGGTCACCAGGGTTTTAATTTACCATATGTTGCAAAATTCATGAAGCAAACCTACTTGGCATGTGCTTCCATTATACACACCTTTTAATTAACAGATTAGAAGGAAGAAAAAAAATCATTCACTTGCATTCCTATTAACATTTGCTCAATAAGTATCTGGAATATGAAGATTTTTCTCTCCTTTATGTAAAATAGTATGATAAAGACATTTTCAAAACCAGAGAAAACTAGTTTATATATATGATTATTTTAAATTTACAGTAAGCAGTAACAAATAGCATTTTATTACTAAACTCAGACATTCTGTTTGTAATCATCTCATATATCTATCAGCTGTAACCTTTTTGGGTTTCTGAGATAATATTTCAAATTAAATTATATTTATTTCGCTACTATTTTAGATAAAGAGTTTCATACTTTCACTGATTTAATTCTAACAATTCTAAGTTACTATTTGAGGCTCTTAATAAAATTCTCCAAAATAAAAAAAACATTTAAATCTCTTTATTTAAATATTTATTTCATCAATGCTAGCCAGAAAACAGCAATTTTTCCTTTTCAAACAATCTTTTCCGGAATTTCTTGATTCACTTTGTATCTTTTTGCACACATGTTAGTTCTAAATATATATCTGAACTCTAAATGACTTCTGTTCATATTAATAGTCCATAACAAGCTATTAAATCTTCCTTACAGCAAGCAACAATATGCCAAAACACTTACTCTGTATTTTGGTACTTTAATGAAAAGAACTTATAAACACTGAAAAAATAATTATAAAACAATCATTCCTTCATTAATAAATATTGTGTTCTCTTTTCATATAACAAAATTCAACAATAGTCAGAAACTGTCAAAGGAATTGTTCAAAGATCAGGATTAGGGGTTTTATTCCATTTTATATGAAAATTCACATGTATTATGCTTAGAATGAGATTATTTGGTACCTTTGAGTCCTTCAGATATTCACCTAAATGACTTCCACTTTGGCAAGTGAAAGTTGTTTCCATGTTATTATCAAAATCTTAGAAAAAAATGTAATATGAGAGAACATCTTTTTATTACTCTTTGGGGTCCTACTAATATTTATTACTCATTCTTCAGACTGAGTTTAATTTGTGAACTAACAAAATATATATTATATTATATAAGATCTAGTTTAAAAACAAGAAATTTTTAATGGTAGGAAAAATGTAATAAAAAGAAGGGTTACATTTAAAACTGATGTGCTTCTCTGGGAAATACAAAAGGGAAATGAAAAAGATTATATGAAGTCAAATACCAACAGATATGTGGAAAAGGACATAGTAAAATAAAATTATAGGTTTAAATATAGGTGATTGGAGAATCTATAATTCATATGCCATAAGCCCTGATTTTAAAAAGTCAATGAAAGTTTTTCACTCTGAAAGACACCCTTTCAAATTTGTAAGGTAATAATAGAGAACAATAGAAATCACTAATGATGCATGAGTCAGAACATTAGTTTAGAGTAAAAGCCAATTACAATTATGGAATCTGCATCTGTTCATTACAACTTTGTCAGTTTTCCAGAATATGAAGCTAGGCAGTTTTTACAAATGACGTAAATGGAAATGTGTTTAGAAACGGCTAAACAATGTGTGCAACATGCAAAAAATGCGATGTTACAGCTAAAAAGGAATTCACTCTTCTTCACATTGCTATTTATATAGACTCCTCTTGGTTCTATTTCTATGGACTTTTTTCTTACTCTGTATAATTCTGCCATTAAGAGTCTGACTCAAGATTTCTTGAATGTTTAAAATTTCTGCTACTTTGTCTATTAGAATAGGAAACATCTCCACCAAGGTGTATAGAATGGCTTACAAAGAATCTAAATGATTTTGAAAAATTGCATTAAATTTGCCTGATGAGTGTGTGACAAGTATTTAGAGATGGGTAATTTTCTTAAGGCCATTTCCAATTCATGGGCTCAGCTTTTTGGGAAATCAATGGCCTTCCTAGGACATGTCATATTTATCTGAAAAGAGGCTGTCTGGATGACTGAGAAAGAAAATTCATAGGGTCATAACAAGTAGACCCAAAATGACAAAATGATACAAAATAATAAAGGAATCAGCCTAAAGAAAGTTAAGCAGAATTTTAAAGATCAGATAAGCATTTCCCAAAGTATGATATCATAGTTCCTTACAAACTGAGAAAAAATGGGTTTTATCATTAAATAAGCTTCAAAAATGCTGAGTATTCTCCTTCCTCTAAGAGATTCACACTGTACATTAACATATAAAAGGCTCTGTAAGCAACGTGCAGGAAAGAAAATCAACCTGCTTTTTGTACATGAAATTCCCAACCCTTTTTGAAAATTTCAACACACATATTTTCCATAGCAGACAATTTGGTAATGCTTTAATTGATAATTATAGATATTTAGGCAGCAAAATGTTAAATGTAAAAATGGCCCACTCACGAAAAACTATTAAGTTAAAAAAATGACCTAGGGCTTCCCTGGTGGCGCAATGGTTGAGAGTCCACCTGCCGATGCAGGGGACACGGGTTCGTGCCCCGGTCCGGGAAGATCTCACATGCCGCGGAGCGGCTGGGCCCGTGAGCCATGGCCGCTGCGCCTGTGCGTCCGGAGCCTGTGCTCCGCAACACGAGAGGCCACAAAAGTGAGAGGCCGGTGTACCGCAAAAAAAAAAAAAAAAAAAAAAAAATGACCTAAAGGAATTTATGATTAAGGAAACAGTAGGGAGTTGAGACCTTTCTCCAGATATTATTCATTAATTCAACAAATTTATATTGAGTACTAACAGCACCAAACATAGTGCTAGGCACTGGATGAAGCTTTGATTTATAGGAAGTTGCTCCCACCCCCACCCTCACATTCCCCCCACAAAAGACAAAGAATCTTTTTGAGAGATACTTCTGTTACATAAATAAACTGCCAATTTCAACTCTAATGTAGTGATAACCTTGTTCACAAGCACTGACGTTAGTAAAGGTACTTAACAAACAAAAATTCCTAAATGCTAATAACAAAAGCAAAAATAAACAAGTGAGATTACATCGAACCAAAATTCTTCTGCACAGCAAAGGAAACCATCAACTAAATGAAAGACAACCTACTGAATAGGAAAAATATTTACAAATTATATATCTGATAAGGGGCTAATATCCAAAATATACAACAAACTCATACAATTCAGTATCAAAAAAATCTAGTTAAAAAATGTAAGCAACCTAAATGTCCACTGACAGATGAATAGATAAAGAAGATGTGGTACACACACACACACACACACACACACACACACCAGAAGATTACTTAGCTGTTAAAAAGAATGAAATAATGCCATTTGTAGTAACATGGATGGACCTAGAGATTATCATACTAAGTGAAGTATGTCAGACAGAGAAAGACAAATGTCATATGATATCACTTATATTTAGAATCTAAAAAAATGATGCAAATTAACTTATTTACAAAACAGAAATAGACTCACAGACAAAGAAAACAAACTTATGGCTACTAAAGGGGAAAGTAGGAAGGGAAGGATAAATTAGGAGATTGGGATTAACAGATAGACACTACTATATATAAAATAGATAAACAACAAGGACCTACTGTATAGCACAGGGAACTATATTCAATATCTTGTAATAACCTACAATGTGAAAGAAACTGAAAAAGAATATATATATATATATATCTCTGAACCACTTTCCTGTACACTTGAAACTAACACAACATTGTAAATCACCTATACTTCAATAAAAATAAATAAATTTTTAAAATAAGAAAAAAACATTAAAATGGGCAGAAGGTCTGAATACACATTTTCCCAAACAAGACATACAAATAGCCAACAGGTACATGAAAAGATGCTCTATATCATTAATCATCAGGGAAATGCAAATCAAAACCACAATGAGATATTACTTTACACTTGTTAGAATGTCTATTATCAAAACTACTAGAGATAATCAGTGCTGGTAAGGATGTGGAAAAAAGGGAACTCTTGTGCACTGTTGGTGGGAATGTAAATTGGTTCACCCACTATGGAAAACAGTATGTTTTTTTCTCAATAAACTAAAAAGAGAACTACCATATGATCCAGCAATTCCACTCATAGGTGGAATAAACTGAAAACAGTAGCTCAAAAAGATGTATGTAGCCCCCCGCACAGCCCCTGGCCATGTTCATTGCAGCATTATTTACAATAGCCAAGATATGAAAACAACCTAAGTGGCCATGGATGGATGGATGGATAAAGAAAACTGTGGTGTGTGAACGTGTGTGTGTGTGTGTGTGTGTGTGTGTGTGTATATACACAGACACAGATATATATATATATAAAGGAATATTATTCAGCAATAAAAAAGAATGAAATCTTGCCATTTGTGACAACATGGATGGAGCTTGAGGGCATTATGCCAAGTGAAATAAGTCAGACAGAGAAAGACAAACACCACATGATCTCTCTTAAACTTGTAATCTATCTATCTGTATATATATATTATAATTATTTATATATATATAAATAACCGCATAGATACAGAGAAAAGATCAGTGGTTGCCAGGAGCAAGGGATAGGAGAAATGGGTGAATTAGTTTTGGTTTTGGTTCTAGTTTTAGTTCAAATAAACTGAATTAGGGGAAAAAAGAAAAAAAAAAAAGAACCCAGGGAATTTCTTTTAAGCAAGGGAAGCTGAAGTTGCATCACTTTTGCTCACATTTCATTGGTGAAATCTTTGTCATATGACCATGGCCTTGCTGCAAGGAAGACTGGGAAATGTAGTCCAGGCTAGGCAGCCACATCATAGCTATGGCTCTATTTGTTATTGAAGAAAAGAATGGAATTTAGTGAGTGTGGCTCCTCATGGTCTGTATACCTATAAACAAAAAGACGAGCTATCTGCTTCCTCCATACCCAATGTCCAATGGTGATGTGGGAAAAGAATAACCATAATGAGACTCCTATTGGAAAAAGGAAGAATTAGAAACACTAATAGTCATTGAGCCATAGTGATTGCTAAGCCCACTTAGCAGGTAATGCAAAGACTCCCACCCCTGACAGTAGATTAAATTCCTTGACTAGCCAGACTACCCTGATTTTATTGATAGGGAGAATTCCCATGGGGGCCTGGCTTTGTTGGCTTTGCTCTCTAGGAGTTTCTTTTTGTCCATTATTCTCCATGACCACATATGAAAAGGAAGTTGGGAAAATATTCTTCTTGGGAGCTATATCACTTTCACAACCTCATTCTTGCTGTTGAAGGTTTTTTCAAACATTACCATCCTCTGTTTCATCTGAAGGGTTGGTAATGCTGCATTATTAACACTCCACTGTTGTGGCTGGGATTTCCCAGGCCATTGCCACCCATTTTGCAAGTTTTGATGCTGGCACTTCTTTTTTTTTTTTTGCGGTACGCGGGCCTCTCACTGCAGTGGCCTCTCCCGTTGCGGAGCACAGGCTCCGTACGCGCAGGCTCAGCGGCCATGGCTCACGGGCCTAGCCACTCCGCGGCATGTGGGATCTTCCCGGACCGGGGCACGAACCCGTGTCCCCTGCATCGGCAGGCGGACTCTCAACCACTGTGCCACCAGGGAAGCCCTGATGCTGGCACTTCTTGATCTACCAAAAGAATCTGAACCTTCACTAATACCAAATTTATATCTTGTTTCTCTCTGCCTTTTATCAATACAATTATTTTTCATTTCAAAGGCAAACAGTGGTATAATATTTTTGAAAACTTTTAAAATGGCAACTGACCTTAACATATATAATATCAACAGTGCATACAACTCAAGTGAAGTGATGGCAATATGAATTACTATGGCTAAATTCCTGCATGTTTCAACAATTACAAATACATCAGGATACTTGAAAAACAGGGATTGTAATTCAGTACCAATTGTAAGATACTCCTCTAGAATGTCAAAATGTAAAGAAGGCATGCCTTAGAACTGATGAAGAGATAGCTGCACCCCCATACTTATTGCGGCATTATTTACATTAGCCAAGACACGGAAGCAACCTAAGTGTCCATCAACAGATGAATGGATAAAGAAGATGTGGTACATACATACACAATGGAATACTATTCCACATAAAAAAGTAAATCCTGCTATTTTTGACAACATGGATGGCCCTTGAGGGCATTATGCTAAGTGAAACAGGTCAGACAAATACTGCATAATTCATTTATATATGGAATCCAAGAAACAAAACAAAACAATCGCCCCCCCCCACCTCCACCCCCAAACCCAAAATTGGAAAAAGAGGTCAGATTTGTGGCTATCGGAGGCAGAGAGCAAGGGGTGGGGGTAGCTGGATTAAGGTAGTCAAAAGACAGTCTCTTCCAATTATCAGAAAAATAAGTACTGAGGATATAATGTACAACACGATGACTACAGTTATCACTGCTGTACGGTATATTTGTAAGTTGCTAAGAAAGTAGATCCTTAAAGTTCTCATCACAAGGAAAAAATATATATTTTTTTCTTTTTCTTCTATCTATATGAGATGGTGGATGTTAATTAAACTTATTGTGGTAATCATTTCACAATGTATATTAAAAGTCAAGTCACTATGCTGTACACCTTACAATTATACAGTGCCATATGTCAATTATATCTCAATAAAACTGAAAGAAAAAATTGATAAAAATAACTGAATGCTGATATTATGAAAACTCTTTTCAAAACTGAAAAGGGAATAAATCAGTGAATGTCCAAGTTAAACAGTAATAAAGCAATGCTAGTGAAAACTTCTTGTTCTAAATAATGGGCATGAGATATGGGATAATCTAGAGATTAGATACAGGTAATCATATGATGAATAATCTTTGATTTTTAGGAGTATAGGAGTATAGTGATGATTCAGGTATTTTAAATAGCTTTAAGATATTCAGCAGATAAAGAATGCCATAATCCGTATAACTTCTAATTAAATGTTACCAATACTGCAAAACAATCTCATTTTTATCAGGTGACATGTTCAGTCTGAATCTAAACCAGCCTAAAGGGCTCTCACTGGTCAAGTCTTGGATAATTCGAACATCAAATAACTAATAATAGAAATGGATTTTAACCACAGAATGAAAGAATCCATAAATTGACACCAACAGAAGTAAATAAATAAAGAAGGGAAAGTTCTTTCTTAAAATAGAATTCCAACTAATAAATGTGGTATAAATGACAGAATTAGAAAAAATATCACGTGTACTGAAATGAAAAGAAAGACTGAGGGATTATCCCAGAGTGGAGGAGACTAACAGAGACATGACAACTAAAGGCAAAAAGAGATCCTGGACCAAAGTAAGAACAGTAGAATGTTGAACGAAACTTAAAACAACTTTTTCTTCTGATACATAGGCTGTTAGTGAAACACCTGACACAATTTGAATGTCTAGAGCATTACTATCTAATAGAACTTCATGCAATGATGAAAATGGTACAGACATATGTTCTCCAATACAATAGCCACTAGACTGCTGAGTGCTTGAAACATGACTAGTGTGACTGAGGAACTAAATTTCTAATTAATTTAAGTTTAAATAGCTACATGTGCTAGTGGCTATCATACTGTAAAGCACAGGTTTATAGTGTAGATAATACTACTAGGTCAATGTTAATTTCCTGATGTTGATAATCGTATTGAGATTGTGCGACTTTCCTCATTTTTAGGGAAAGAACAGTGAAATTTTTAGAGGTTAAAGGACATTATGTGTGCCGCTTCAAGACTTTAAAAAGCTTCAGAGAAAAGAGAGAGAGTATGCTAAAGCAAAATGCTAATATTTGGAGTATCTGGGTGAAGGGCATACAAAATTCTTTGTAGTATTTTTGCAATTTTTGGTAAGCCTAATGTTACTTCTAAAAAGTTAAAAGAGAAAATGATAAAATAGCTGCACAGTCAATGTCATTTTCACTAGAACTTGTAAATATAAAATTAGTGATCAAGTTTTTATTCATGTCTGTATTTTTTCACTTAGTTTTTGAAATGTAAGTGTTCAACTACTAATTCAATTTTCTTAAAAAAAAACAACTCTTCCATCACTCTATAAACAAACTATTCACTCCTTGAACAAAACTGTATAATGTTATTTAAAACTTTTGTAGTTAGCAGAGAAGACAAGAAGATAGAGCTCAGATTTCAGCCTGAGTATTGAATATGAAAAACAGCAAAGTTATTTAAAAGTTAAGGTCACTCAGGAGAACACAAACAACATTTTTGGCATCTTTCTGAGGATGTGGGATATATACAGTCATCCCTTCGGAGTAAAATGGAGAGCACTGTGAAGAGTGAGATTTAGTGGGTTCATCCTTGGGAAGATAATCAAGAACAAAAAGACTAAAATTCTTCCCATATGTGATCAATCATATGTCAGTGATAAATAATGCAAAAGCTGCTGAACAGAAAACCTGGAAGATAAGGAAGAAAAGGTATTTATATTAACTTCAAATCAGATTTCTCTTTTTCTACATACTCCTTCATCCAGTATAATAAGGTTTCTATCATCACCTCACTGAAACTATTTTCAGGAGGATCATATATGTACTTTTCACTCGTTCTAACAAATAATTTTCAGTTCTTCATGTTTGGGTAATGTTTGATAATACATACTATACTTTCTTTCTTGAAACAATCTTTTCTCCTGGCTTGAATGATGTACATTTTCCTGACTTTCCTACCTCTCTACACTCTGCTTCCAGTATTGTTTGCATCCTCCTCTTCCTTTATTCATTTCTTAATTATTGTTATTTCTCGAGATTCTGTCCTATACCATCATCTCTTTTCATTATACATGTCCCTGGATGATTTCATCCCACATTCCTGGCTTCAAAAACCATGTATTGCACATAAGGGAATGAATCCAAAGAACATCCTATCCTAAGCCAGTACTCAGGTCCATATCCACAAATGGACTCATGGGCATATCTAGCTGGATGTCTTTCAGGAACCTCTAACTCCACCTATCAAAAACTAAACTTATTATTTCTGATCCCTATGGCTACAGCCTCTCCATAAACTGCTGTTCCTCTATTTCCTCTCTTAAAAAATGGCACCACCTTCTGCTCAAGATAGAATCAGGGAGTTACCTTCAATTTTTCCATCTCCATTATCTCTATTTAAAGGCTCATCAAGTTTTGTACATTCTACCATTTAGAGTAGATTCTTAGTTATATACCACTAAAAATATAAAGTAAATGTTATCAATCTGGTATTTTTCTCCCTTTTTAATGTAGGCATTTACAGCTCCCAGTAGCTTCTTATACTTAAGAGAATGAAAGTCAAGAGCAAGAGCAAACATACTGCCTCAGATGGCCTGTTAGCTGAGGCAGGGAATGGGCAAAGCAGAGAGGCCTGAAATAAAAAGACCAGAGTTTTTAACTATAAAACCTATTTAGGCTGTCTCATCAAGAAAAAAGGAAGAGGATTCAAATCAGTAACATTAGAAATGAAAAAGGAAAAATTACAACTGACACCACAGAAATACAAACGATCATAATAGACTACTACAAGCAGCTATATGCCAATTAAATGGGCAACCTGGAAGAAATGGACAAATTCTTGGAAAAGTACAACTTTCCAAGACTGAACCAGGAAGAATTAGAAAATATAAACAGACCAATCACAAGATATGAAATTGAAACTGTAATAAAAAATCTTACAGCAAATAAAAGTATGGCTTCACAGGCAAATTCTATCAAATATTTAGAGAAGGGTTAACACCTATCCTTCTGAAACTCTTCCAAAAAACTGCAGAGGAAAGAACACTACGAAGCTCATTCTATGTGGCCACCATCACTCTGATACCAAAACAAGACAAAGATATGACAAAAAAAGAAAATTACAGACCACTATCACTGATGAACATAGATGCAAAAATCCTCAACAAAATTCTAGCAAACCGAATCCAACAACACATTAAAAGGATCATACACCATGATCAAGTGAGATTTATCCCAGGGATGCAAGGATTCTTCAATATATGCAAATCAATCAATGTGACACACCATATTAACAAACTGAAGATAAAAACCATATGATCATCTCAATAGATGCAGAAAAAGCTTTTGACAAAATTCAACATCGATTTATGATAAAAACTCTCCAGAAAGCAGGCATAGAGGGAACTTACCTCAACATAATAAAGCCCATATATGACAAACCCACAGCCCACATCATTCCCAATGGTGAAAAGCTGAAAGCATTTCCTCTAAGATCAGGAACAAGACAAGGGTATCCACTCTCACCACTATTATTCAACATAGTTTTGGAAGTCCAGGCACGGCAGAGAAGAAAAAGAAGCAGAAGAAATACAAATCGGAAAAGAAGAAGTAAAACTGTCACTGTTTGCAGATGACATGATACTATACATCATTTACCATCGCAACAAACAGAATAAAATACCTAGGAATAAACCTACCTAAGGAGGCAAAAGACCTGTATTCAGAAAACTATAAAACACTGATAAAAGAAATCAAAGATGACACAAACAGATGGAGAGATGTACCATGTTCCTGGACAGGAATAATCAATATTGTGAAAATGACTATACTACCCAAAGCAATCTACAGATTCAATGCAATCCCTATCAAATTACCAAGGGCATTTTTCACAGAACTAGAACAAAAAATTTTATTCTTTGTATGGAAACACAAAAGACCCTGAATAGCAAAAGCAATCTTGAGAAAGAAGAACAGTGCTGGAGGAATCAGGCTCCCTGACTTCAGACTACACTACAAAGCTACAGTAATCAAAACAGTACGGTACTGGCACAAAAACAGAAATATGAATCAGTGGAACAGGATAGAAAGTCCAGAGATAAACCCACGACCCATGGCCACCTAATCTATGATAAAGGAGGCAAGGATATACAATGGAGAAAGGACAGTCTCTTCAATAAGTGGTGCTGGGAAAATTGGACAGCTACATGTAAAAGAATGAAACTAGAACACTCCCTAACACCCTACACAAAAATAAACTCAAAATGGATTAAAGACCTAAATGTAAGGCTGGATACTATGAAACTCTTAGAGGAAAATATAGGCAGAACACTCTTTGACATAAATCACAGCAAAATCTTTTTTGACCCATCACCTAGAATAATGAAAATAAAAACAAAAATAAACAAATGGGACTTAATTAAACTTAAAGGCTTTTGCACAGCAAAGGAAACCATAAACAAAATGAAAAGACAACACTTGGAATGGGAGAAAATATTTGCAAACGAAGCAACTGACAAGGAATTAATCTCCAAAAAATTCAAACAGCTCATGGAGCTCAGTATCAAAAAACAAACAACCCAATTAAAAAATGGGCAGAAGACCTAAGTAGACATTTCTCCTAAGAAGATACACAGATGGCCAACAAACACATGAAAAGATGCTCAACATCATTAATTATTAGAGAAATGCAAATCAAAACTACAATGAGGTATCACCTAACACCGGTCAGAATGGCCATCAACAAAAAATCTAGTAACAACAAATGCTGGAGAGGGTGTGGAGAAAAGGCAACTGTCTTTCACTGTTGGTGGGAATGTAAATTGATACA
Organism: Physeter macrocephalus; assembly: GCF_002837175.3. NCBI lineage: Eukaryota > Metazoa > Chordata > Mammalia > Artiodactyla > Physeteridae > Physeter > Physeter macrocephalus. Next base: position 94,473,743 of record NC_041215.1, on the reverse strand, counting down.
GCCACTATGGAGAACAGTATGGACATTCATTAAAAAACTAAAAAGAGAACTCCCATACGACCCAGTGATCCCACTAGTGGGCATGTACCCTGAGCAAACCATAGTTCAAAAAACACATGCACCACAATGTTCACTGCAGCACTATTTACAATAGGCAGGGCAAGGAAACAACCTAATCGTCCACTGACAGATGAATGGATAAAGAAGATGTGGTACGTATATACAACGGAATATCACTCAGCCATAAAAAGGAACGAAACTGGGTCATTTGTAGAGATGTGGATGGACCTAGGGGACTGTCATACAGAGTGAAGTAAGTCAGAAAAACAAATATTGTATATTAACGCATATATTTGGAATCTAAAAAAATGGTACAGATGAACCTACCTGCAGGGCAGGAATAGAGACACAGACATGGAGAATGGACATGTGGACACGGGGCGGGGGGAAGGGGACAGTGGGACTAACTGAGAGATTAGGATTCACATATATGCAATACTGTGTGTAAAACAGATAGCTAGTGGGAACCTGCTGAATAGCATAGGGAGCTCAGCTTGGTGCTCTGTGATGACCTAGATGGGTGTGATGGGGGGGTGGGAGCGAGGTCCAAGAGGGAGGGGATATATGTATACATATAGCTAATTCCCTTTGTTGTACAGCAGAAACTAACACAACATTGTAAAGCAACTAAAAATAAAGAAGAAATCTTGGAATATCAGGAAAAAAGACTACAGTCAGCAAAAGATATAGCTAAATTCAACACATTTTACTTCTCTAAATTGTATTTGATGGTTGAAGTAAAAATTATAACATTATATACTATATCTCTAAATGTATGTAAGGAAATACTTAAGACAATTACATTATAAATGGGAGAAGGTAAAAGAACATCAAGGGAAGTAAGGTTTCTACACTTTACTTGAACTGGTAAAATGACAGTACCAACAGACAATAATAGGGGTGTGTGTGTTATGTGTGTATACATATACAGCAACCTCTAAAAAGTTTATACAAAGAGATACTCAAAAACAATAAAGATAAATCAAAATGGAATTCTAAAAATGTTCAAGCGATCCAGAGGCAATCAGAAAAAATAAAACAGAGAAATGAAAAACAGATTTAAGTCTAATATATACATAATTATATTAAATGTAAGTGGTCTTACTACATCAATTAAAAGAAATGGGCAGAGAGGATTAAAAAACATTTCCCAAGTATATGCTGTCTACAAGAAATTAAACCTCAAATATAATAATATAGTTAGGGTGAAAATAAAAGGACAGAAAAAGATACACTGTGCAAACACAAATCAATAGAAAGCAGGTGTGGCTATATTAATATCAGATAAAGTAGTCTTTAGAAAATTACAGAGAGTGACATTCATTCCATTAAGACAACAAAACAATTTGAAATGTGCATGCACTGAACAACAGAGCTGCAATATATGTGAGGTAAAAGCTGATGGAACTGAACGAAGAAATAGACAACCCACAACAATAGTTGGAGACTTCATCATCTCTTTCTCAACAGTGATAGAACTAGACAGAAGATCAGGACAAATATAAGATCCAAACAACAAAATCAACCAACAGGATCTAATAAACATTTATGGAATTCTCCAACCCTAACAGCAGAATACACATTCTATTCAAACACCCACAGAACACATGCCAAGGTAGACCATATCCTGGGCTGTAAACCAAAGCTCAACAAATTTAAAAGAACTGAAATATTTTAAAGAACTGAATCTAACTAGAAATCAATATCAGAAAGATAACAGGAAAATCCTCAAACACAATGGAAACTACAAAACACACTTCTAAATAATAGATCAAAGACAAAAGTCTCAAAAATACATTGAACTGAGTGAAAATAAAACATATCAAAATATGCATGACACAGCTAAAGCAGTGCTCAGAAGGAAATTTATACCATTAAATGTATTCATGTGAAAAGAAGAAAAATCTCTTATCAATAATCTATGTTCTCACCTCAAGATCCTAGAAAAAGATCAAAATAAACCCAAAGTAAGTAGAAGAATGGATATAATAAAGAGCAGAAATCAATGATACTGAAGCAGAAAAAAAACAGAGGAAAATCAAATAATTAGTTGACTCTTCAAAAAGAGTAATAAAACTGACAAACCTCTCACAAAACTGACAAATAAAAAATAGAGAAGACACCAATTACCAATATCAGGAATGAAACAGTGATATCATTATAGACTCTGTAGACATCAAAAGGATAAAAAGGGAATATTACAAAGAACCCTGTACACATAAATTTGACAACTTAGGTAAATAATACAATATCTCAAAAAACACAAACTACCATAACTCACCAAACATGAAACAGATAATTTTCATAGTCCAACATATCCATAATCACATTGGGTTGAAAAACCCAATGACTGTTAAAGAAATTCAATTCATCATCTTAAAAACTCCCATTGAAAGAAATCTCCAGGTCAGCATTCTACCAAATGTTTAAAAAAGAACTGACACAAATTGTGCACACAATCTCTTCCAGAAAGCAGATGAGGATGGAACACTTTCCAATTCATTTTATGAAGTTAGTAATACCCTGATTCCAAAACAAATACAGTACAAAAAAAACCTATAGGGCTTCCCTGGTGGCGCAGTGGTTGAGAGTCCGCCTGCCAATGCGGGAGATGCGGATTCGTGCCCCGGTCCGGGAAGATCCCACATGCCGCGGAGCGGCTGGGCCGGTGAGCCATGGTCGCTGCGCCTGTGTGTCCAGAGCCTGTGCTCCGCAACGGGAGAGGCCACAACAGTGAGAGGCCAGCCTACCGCAAAAAAAAAAACAAACATAAAAAACAAAACAACTATAGACCATTATCCCTTGTAAATACAGATGCAAAAATCCTTAACAAAATATGTATAAGCAATTAAAATTCAGCAATATATAAAACAATTTTTTCACTATGACCAAGTAGGGTTTATTCCAAGGACACAGGCTGGTTCAATATTTGAAAATCAATGCATTACTCCATATTAACAAGATAAAGACAAATCACATGATAATATGAATCATGCATAAAATGCACCTGATGAAATTCAACACCCATTTCATCATTAAAAAAAAAAAAAGGGCTTCCTTGGTGGCGCAGTGGTTGAGAGTCCGCCTGCCGATGCAGGGGACACGGGTTCGTGCCCTGGTCCGGGAAGATCCCACATGCCGCGGAGCGGCTAGGCCCGTGAGCCATGGCCGCTGAGCCTGCGCGTCCGGAGCCTGTGCTCCGCAACGGGAGAGGCCACAACAGTGAGAGGCCCGTGTACCGCAAAAAAAAAAAAAAAAAAAAAAAAACAACTCAGAAAAGTAGGACTAGAGAAAACTTCTTCAACTTGACAGAGTATCTACAAAAGCCTACAGCTGATATTACAATTAATGGTAAAACAACATGTTTTCTTCCTAAGACAGGGAATAAGGAAAGAATGTCTTCTCTAAATTACTCCTATTTAAAATAGTGCTAGAGGGACATCCTTGGTGGTGCAGTGGTTAAGAATCCACCTGCCAATGCAGGGCACACGGGTTTGAGCTCTGATCCAGGAAGATCCCACAGGCCATGGAGCAGCTAATCCCACGTGCCACAACTACTGAGCCTGCGCTCTACAGCCCGTGAGCCACAACTACTGAGCCCACATGCCACAACTACTGAAGCCCACGCGCCTAGAGCCTGTGCTCTGCAACAAGAGAAGCCACTGCGATGAGAAGCCCATGGCACTGCAACGAAGAGTAGCCCCTGCTCACCAGAACTAGAGAAAGCCAGCACGCAGCAATGAAGACCCAATGCCGCCAAAAATAAATTAATTAAAATAGTGCTAGAAGTTACAGTCAAGGCAAAAAGGTAGGAAAAAGAAACACACAGAGACTGAAAAGAAAGAAAATTGACTCTATTTGCAGACGACATGATTGTCTACATAGAAAATCCCAAGGAATCTATAAAAAAATTCCTAGAACTATAAATGATTTCAGCAAGGCTACAGCATACAAGATAAACATATACAAACCAATTGTATTTCTAGCTACTGATAATGATCACACAGACACCAAAATGTAAAAATACAATACCCTTAAAAATCATTCAAGAAAAGTGAATGTTATAAATCTAACAAGACACAGAATACTTGGGTGCTAAAACTACAAACTGCTGATAAAAGAAATAAAAATTCTAAATATATGGAGAAACATACTGTGTTAATGAACTGGAAGACTCGATACAGTAAACATTTTAATACTCTTCATATTGATATACGAGCTTAATTCAATTCCTATCAAAATCCCAGCAAGAATTTTGGTAGATATACATGAGATTTCTAAAATTTATGTGAAGGGTAAAGGAGCTAGAAAATTAAAACAATTTTGAAAAAAATAAAGAGAGAGGAATAAAGTATTCAATTTTAAGACATTATATAGCACAGTAATCAAGATTTTATGATATTGGTGGAGGGATATACATACAGATCAATGGAACACAAAAAGAATCAAGAAACAGCTACACAAATGTGCTCAACTGATTTTTATTTTTACTAAGGTGCAAAAGCAATTCAGTGGAGCAAAGAAAGTTTCAACAAATGGTGCTGGACTAATTTAGTATCCATTAGCCCTTGCCCCCACAAAGACAAAATGAAACAAAGCCTGGACCTAAGTTTCACATCTTATACAAATATTAATTCAAAATTAGTCATGGACTTAAGCGTAAAAATGTAAAAGTACCAAACTTTAGTACTGTGGAAGAAACCAAATTTATGTTGTTTTGGAAACAACCCAGATGTCCTTTAATGGGTGAATGGTTACACAAACAGTGGTATATCCATATTATGAAATACTAGTCAGCAATAAAAAAGAACAAGCTACTGATATGTGCAACAACCTGAATGAAATTCCACAGAATCATGATGAGTGAAAAAAAAGTCAATCCCAAAAGGTTACACACTGTATGCTTCCATTTACATAACATTCTTGAAATGATAATATCAAAATAGAGGACAGATTAGTTGTTGTCAGGGTTAAAGGAAAGATGTGGAAAGGAAGTAGATGTGACTGTAAGTTTTACACGAGGAATCCTTGTGGTGATGGAAATGTTCTGTATCTCGATTATTTTAGCATCATTGTCCTAGCTGGGATATTGTACTACATAGTTCTGCAATATGTTACCACTGAGGGGAACTGGGTAAAGGGTACATGGGATCTCTCTGTATTATTTCTTAAAATTGCATGTAAATCTATAATTATCTCAAAATAATTTTTCATTTAAACAATATCTTCAAAATCATAAAGAAAAAACCAAACTACCACATAATTCTAATTGATCTCTGTACTATATAAAATAATAATTTTATTGTTTATCTCTTGCATTCTCTGTGTTAGGTAGTTCGTTTTGATGGAGACACTAATAAAAATAATTTGAATAAAATATTAATGTTGAATAACTATAAGATAGCTGATTAAATTTATCAAAATTGTAAAATCTTTATTCATTTAAGACTCTGGTAACATGAAAAATGATGTTTCATATTATTGCATGCAAAAGATGTGTCTATTCTTCTTTTGATACTTCAGACAGCTTGCATGCAACAACATTTTGCTTCTTAAGAACAACCTTATAATGCATTTCTACTATATTAAATTTTTTCCAGCAATACCTCATGACATTGCTGATCCTAGTTAATCTTATAAGCATTCTCATCAGTGTCAAGGGAAACTACAAGTAGCCATCTGTTAGAGATGGAAATCTTAAGGCTCTCTACAAAAATAATTAGCTGGACACTTTTAGATTTCCATGTATTTTTTTAAAGAAAAAAATAAAATGCTTACAAACATCATTTGCTAGCTGTGATCTTGACCAATTTATTTACTACCTCTGAGTCTTAGTTTCTTCATATATAAAATGGGATACTTCCTATGAAAAATGACAAAATAAACTGAGTATGTTAAGTAGTTAATAATAATATCTGACAGATATCAGTCATTTAATGAGTTTCAACAATAACTGATAGTTCAGTTCTAGGTTAAGGTATAAATAAAACAATATAACATAGGTAGAAACTACATCATGCTGCTGTTTAAAATCTTTTGAACCAAAGACAGGTTCTTTTTGGGAAGGGAAATAGATTGTTAGAGTTGTCTCCACAAAGTGGCACAATTAGAGTAAAATTATAAAGCGGTATTTGAAAACCTTTCTAGTGTAAACTATGTCACGATACCTGTGTTACGGGACACTCCTGATGATGCTGGCAGAGCACTGACACAGTCATCATGTGGTGAGGTACCAAGAATTGGAGCGCTCCATCTTTCCATACATGTTTTGATTGTGTTTTCTTTTTAGGCAAGAGGACTAAATGATATAATTATCACTTGGGGGTGCACATAGGGCTTCAAAAAATTACCCCTCTGTATAATGTTGACATTAGATGCTAAAGGCAGGAAAAATGCAAAGTCGTTAAGAACAAGAGGCTTGAGAGTGAAAATGCCTGGGTTTAAAAGCAATCTCTACCACTTCCCATCTGGAAGACCTTAGTCAATTTACTTCATGTCTCTAAGATTGAATTTCCTCACCTACTAAAAGGGCCAAGAATGTTATAATACATATAAAGTTCTTTGCACAATACCTTTCAGATATTAAGAGCACAATAAATGTTAGCCATTAGTAATAATAATAATCTTAGCTAATACAGTTGTTCCTCAAGCTTAAGTATAAAAGTGATAAATACTGAAGTGGTATCTAAAATATATTTTCTGACAAAGTGAGATGTGAGGAATAAAATATAATTAAACTGCAAAAGGGCTACTAGAATTGAAATAACTTGCAGGGTGTTTTGCCTGAATATACTCATTATTCTAAGAAAGTATTATGTACTCTGTTTCATAAATATTTGATAAAAGAACCATTATTTCCTCTTTAGCTCATTGGTGGCAGTTTTCAAGCATAAAATTAAACAAAATTTGTCATATTTAATAATTACCTTCATACTCATAAACAATTTAGTTTTAAAAATACTTAAAAATTGTTTATCCTGCCTAGAATATTAGTAAATTACCAAAAAAAAGAACTTTATGAGCATATTAATTTGTCTCCGTAACAGTCAAATAACTTATCTTTAGAAATCAAATTGTAATAAACAAACTACATTAGAAATTAGATCTCTAAATATTAAAACATTTGGGCATGGGAAGGAGAAATTAACTAAGAAATTCTATAATTGTAAGTAACAGCTGCACAGTCAATATTTAATCACTATATTGTGAGACAGTTCAGTAGTGGAAGACAGGATTAACATATTGCTTTAAAACATTCCATTACTTTCTCCATCTGTTTACTGATAATAAAAGACACAGCTGTTCTAAACGAAACGCACTAACAGGTGTAAAGTGCCAATTTGGCATTTTACATAAAACTTATTCATTATTTCCTTTTGGAATACTCTAAAATTATACTCTAAGCATAGCTACCAATAACTTAAAGAATTTTTTTTATACTAACTTGGATTATTCTAGTCATTGAGGAAAAGATACGCTTCTTTCTCCATGAATTCAAGATTATTTTTAAACAGTACACATCCTGAACTAATTATAATTACCCCAGATGTTTTCCATAAAAATGGTCACACATCTGAACTGGGTTTCGTTAGCAACTGTTCTATATCAAATTTACTGCAAAGAGCATCAAAATTATGAAGGAACGCTGTATCAGATTCACTATGTTTAAGCTACAAATGATAATGATGCTTGAGCTTATAATTTATTTTGACAAGTACTCTAGCTAATCTGTAGCCATATGTAATCCAAGGCCACCATGAGGAAATTCAGTATTATTTATAATAAATTCTCTATAATCACTAACTTAAAACATGTGAAAGTTACCAAAATTTGTGAATACTATAAATGTAACTAAGTTTTGGGATTTTGTTTGTTTTTAAAACATAATATACATCACAAACCACTAAAAATGTCCTGAGTAAAAGAGCTGACCCCATTCTAGTAATTTAAATATCTTTGATAACTAATTTTTAAATTTTATAACAGTGAAATTTTAAGACAATTACAAAATCAGTATTAATGATTAATGTATTGGTGATAAGAAAGAACACTATGAAATATTTTCATTTGGCCATTATATTTACTTTAATATATAAAACTTGAAAAGTTAAGGGAGAATGTCAAAGGAGTCCAAAGCATTCCAGTCGCTTTCATTTCTCTTCCTAAAATAAAAACATTTGTCAAATTAGCTTTAGAAAAAGAGGTTCACTAACATGTACATTTAAGAGTCCTTGAGACTATGTCTGTATTTTGAGATATACACCTAAGGAAAAACATATAAAATATATACATTTTGCTTAAGATTTTACAAATCATTAAGTTCTTCCAATAGTTCCTTTTCTTTGTTGGCTCAGGTTTACATGATTTTAAATTCAAATAAAATACCCTACAGCTTTGCAGTAAGGTATCCTCAGCCAGGTCACTTGGTGACAACAGTTTTTCTGGTCCTTCTGGAAACAAATTATGATCAATACAAATTCTATCCATTTGCTGCTAAACTTTTGAAAAGAAACATAGGAAGAATTTTTTCAACATCAAAAGAATGAAGAAAAACATTAATTTTATTGTGCAATCTAATAAAGCTTAACTCTGCCTATTATATGGTAAAATGATGACATGTTACCTTAGAAACACACCATCAGATTTTCTTATTTGTAAAATAAATCAGAGTATATAATCCAAATAATCAATAATCCAAATCAGATGATTCAAAAATTCGTGAGTTGTTTGTACAGACTTCATAAGGCTCTTAGTCTTTATAACGAAAAGACAACCCACAGAATGGGAGAAAATATTTGCAAATGAAGCAACCGACAAGGGATTAATCTCCAAATGTTCAAACAGCTCATGCAGCTCAATACCAAAAAAACAAGCAGCCCAATCAAAAAATGGGCAGAAGATCTAAATAGACATTTCTCCAAAGAAAACATACAGATGGCTAAAAAGCACATGAAAAGATGCTCAGCACCACTAATTATTAGAGAAATTCAAATCAAAACTATAATGAGGTATCACACCTCACACTGGTCAGAATGGCCATCATCAAAAAATCTACAAACAATAAATGCTGGAGAGGGTATGGAGAAAAGGGAACCCTCATACACTGTTGGTGGGAATATGAATTGGTACAGACACTACAGAGAACAGAATGGAGGTTCCTTAAAAAACTAAAAATAGAGCTAACATATGATCCAGCAATCCCACTACTGGGCATATATATACCTGGAGAAAACCATAATTCGAAAAGATACATGCACCCCAATGTTCACTGCAGCACTATTTACAATAGCCAGGACAGAGAAGCAACCTAAATGTCCATCAACAGAGGAATGGATAAAGATGTGTTATATATATACAATGGAATATTACTCAGCCATAAAAACGAAAGAAATAATGCCATTTGCAGCAACATAGATGGACCTAGAGATTGTCATACTGAGTGAAGTAAGTCAGACAAATATCATTTGATATCGGTTATATGTGGAATCTTTAAAAACGGTACAAATGGACTTATTTACAAAACAGAAATAGTCACAGATGTAGAAAACAATCTTACGGTTACTAGGGGGTAAGGGGGAGAGGGATAAACTGGGAGATTGGGATTGACATATACACACTACTATATATAAAATAGATAACTAATAAGGACCTACTGTATAGCACAGTGAACTCAATACTGTGTAATGACCTATATAGGAAAAGAATCTAAAAAAGAGTGGATATATGTATATGTATAACTGATTCGCTTTGCTGCACAGCAGAAACTAACACAATATTGTAAATCAACTATACACCAATAAAAATTTAAAAAAATAAAGCAAACAATATGAGTGAGCTGTGGAATAACTTCAAGTGGCAGAAAATACATGTAATTGGATTCTTTGAAAGAGGTGGAGAAATGGACAAAAAAAATTTGAAAAAATAATGACTAAAATTTTTACAAATTCGATAAAAACTTTAAATCAACAGATACAAGTTCAATAAACCCCAAGTGCAAACAATATGAAGAAAACATAACAAAAAACAAACAACCAACAAAAAACCTCCAATGCTCTAAAGCAATTAATTTAATTCAGGGAAAAATAAGACAAAATGGCAACTAAGAGGGACAAAATGACTTGTCAGTTGTTTAAACACAGCAGGAATGACAGTTTAATGCCTTTAATGAACCAGTCTTTAAAGAAATTAGAGAATGGGTATTTCTAATAACTAAAAAACTGAACTTTAAAAAACATTTTATAAATAGTCAAATTTCTAGATTAAACTAAATTTAGTCAAACTTCTGTATATTTCTACTCTTGACTCTTTTTCTAGTGCATATGAGTATGGTCAGAATCATGAGACATTTGCATAGGGTTTTACTTAAGTAACCACTGCAGTCCATCTAACAAGAAATGCGTTACAGCTGTGGCTTGATGTTAAGAGATCAATAAATTCTCTAAATCTCTTTCATAATTTAATAATCTTATTGCAGGTGTCTCCTACTTCAATCTCAAAATGGATCTATTTCCTCCAAAATTAGTAACAATACATAATTATAACCGTATGTTCAAATGGGTTTTAATAAAATGGTATATTAAAACTAATAAAGCTCAGTTGTCCTGTAGAACTTCAAAAATCACGAAGTATTGACTGTAATTCCTACAAGCACAATGTGGTTGTCCATCTGGTAAATTCTGAGGACATTAATTTAAAAGTCTAAGTGGTGTGCTTTCCTTCCACCTTATGCAATATTTCTTCAGATTTCTTCTTCCCGTTATTTTCTAGTTTTCAAAGCTTCAAATAAAAGGTTTCATCCATATGTAAATCCATACAGACTATGGGAATTTTATTTAGAAAGGTATATTAGAAGCTTAACTTAAATCCATGGAATGAATTCTGTCTCTCCTTTACTTGAGATGTTAACAGTGCTTAAAAAGGAACTAGATATGGAGGTATGACATATCAGATAAGATCCAATTTATAGTGAAAGGAATAAATTACAAAATAGTGCTTATAAATATTTTTTTTAAAGTTACATATGCTATGTATCACCTTGTCTTACACCCCAAAATAAAAGTTGTGTCCTTGTTTTCACTGAGAAATAAAGAGCTTTTATTGCCACCATATTCACAACTTAATTTCTGATTCCAATTTTAAATAATGATTAACAGTAAAGAAAATCTGGTTATGCTTCAATTTTTACAATTAAATAAAACAAGACAATCATTAATACAATAATAGATTACTAATGCATATTAATCCAAAGAAACCTCTATTTTATGTAGTAAATAAGTGAATTTTAAAGAATTAGAATTTTATTGTTAGGTACCTAGTCTCAGAATAGGTCAAAATATTACCTATTAAAAATCAAAAGGAGTTTTCAAATTGTTCAATGACTGTGTGGTTTGAATTTACCCAGGTTTAAAAAAAAAAGAAAAATTTAAAACTCAAATGTCATATATGACACAGGGTAGAAGATCATCAATGCATTATTTGGTGTGTTAAAGAGGGGGGTAGAGAGAGAAAGATGAGAGTGGAGATTAAGAGACTGAAAGAGAACAGATACAGGTCTTGGAATATGTTTTCTTTTTTTGTTTGATCATCTCTGCAAACATTCCAAATTCTTATGACAGTACAGTTGAATAGAAAAGTATAGTTTGGCATGAAGTTGTTGGTTTAAATTCAGATTGGTCTGCCCAGGTCCACTTTCAGGAGAATATTCAAGTGAGTGTAACAATACTGTGAATCAAGACTTTTGTCATACTATAATGCCAAAATTTTAAAAACTATAAGAAATACACTCCATCCCACGCTGATTAAGGCTGCAAGTGTTACCTGCACCTTGCTAAATTAGTTCCTAAAAATATTCTCTTATTTTCAGAGATTTCCTATATAAAAAGTAGATGTTATTAATTAACATGGCTTTTATGCAAAGAGTGGTTTTCATGTTTTTTCTAAAGTAATTGAAATATCTTTCATTTGCATATTAATTTATTTAACAAAATTTCATAATTCAAATGTAAGTGTCTGCCCTAACCATTTCAAATAAATTCTTTTTTTTTTTCAAATAAATTCTTAAATGAATAAAATTTGGACCATAAGGCTAAATTCAGAATATGTCCAATTTCAGAATAACATATACATAGGAAGCTAATCCAAGCATAGAACTAAAGCAAAACATATACTCTAGATATTTGACCTGCGTTACAGAAACCATTTTTATAATTGAAAAATACCTTAACAAATTCTAAATGTAAAATTATTATAATTATCACTATTGAAATCAGTACTTCCTCATAAAGGGTTTGAGGTACATGGAAAACATAGTAATTAACCATTAATAAAATATTAATTCAAATTTTTTGTACATAAATATTACAGCTTACCATGTCGGTGATGACTTCTTTGCCTAAGAATAAAAGATAATTCAGAAATCAAATGATATTAAAATACTGTCAAAAAATGGGTTCAGTTTTAAAAAGGCCTGGGAGAAAAAAAACAATATTTACACACACAACCTAAGCTGTTCCTTGATACCTACCATTATTGAGCATGTACTACGTGTGAAATACCATCTATAACTCTTTACGTGGGTTATTTGTAACCCTTAAATCATCCCTACAAGACTGGAATTTTCCAAATTTTATAAATAAGGTGACCATGTGATTTACTAACAAAATTGGTACATTTCTGAGAATAAAGGCAGTGGGCATAATTAACAATCATGCTAGGAGGACAGGTGTAAATCATGACTGTTGTAGAAAAAGTATGATACATGATCACTATACAAATGAAGAAACTGCCTCAGAGAGGCCTATTTTGAAACTCACTCTGAAGCACAGTATGAGATACGGTTCTAAGTCTTTTTGTACAAATTGATAATGTAATGCATGAATATGGTTCTGAATAATCCATTACACTTCTCCAATGAATTATAGCACTTGCTTTTTACATTCTCACAGGTTAAATTTGAGTCACCTATTTAATTACACTGCTACCTGCTTAATCTCATGTTATTAATACAATGTCTCATTTACTGAAACTATATAATTATTACCTGGCCCTACCACTCCTTCTATACTTGCTATTGTTGCTTATTTGTTTTTCCAGATTAAAGTTTGAATCTAGATAATCAAATTCCAAGAAAAAAAAACAAGATTGAGAAAATAAAAATTCAGAGAAAACAAGAAAGTTGTTAGAAACAATGGTAAACAGAAACTGATAAAATGTTGGTTAATTTAACAACTGACATGACATTAAGTTTTGGGTTAAAATACTGAAGTAAATTCTAGGTAATTATAATAGGAAATTGCCTTGGAGGTTCTGTGGTTTAAGTTAAATCTGTCTTATTCCAGGGCAAGAGAGATGATAAATAACTTCGCTAAAAAAAATTTATGGTCAAGAATTTATTTTAAATATTTAAGGGTAACCATTAAAACAAACAAACAACCACCACCACCACCAAACAAAAATCAGAAATATAAACCACTACTTCCAAACCAGGGGAGATTGAAACAGGAAGTTAATTTTATTATTTCTAACAGAAAGCATTAATAGGAGAAAAGAAAGACACAGACATGGACACATACAGACACACACACAGACACACACAGACACACACATACTCAGGCTTGATAAACAAAAACCACAAAATAAGATGACGGCGATATGTCCTAATAGATCAGTAACCACAATAAATGTAAGTATTTAAATTCATCCACTAGCCAACAATATCACACTGTCAAGGAGATGAATAAAGCTATATACCCAATACTGCTAAAGGGCTGGAAGTAGAGAAAAGCCATGCTGCCATCTGGTTTCAATCTTCTACATAAAAAAGGATGACGATCTAGTATAAGGTGGTATGGACTCTCTTTTATAGAATAATATTATATAATATAGAATAGAATAATATAGAATAGAATAATATTCCCACTCCCCCCACCAAAATACTATCATCCATACTGAACAATAAGATTTCCCAGCCTTACTGGGTTTCCAAAATGCTAGTAACCAGGCTTAACCCATTAGGAAGAAGATTAAAATATTCTTCCCTTGGGACCATGACCAGACCAAAGAAAAGGCCTTAAGATACTTGTATCCTGGACTCCCCAAAGAAAAAGACAGATAACCTTCTAATGAAACCTTCAATAAACAAGTCCCACCCAGCCAGCTATTTAATACCTCTTATTCTTAGTATAAGCAGGCAGCCAAGGATCAGAAGACATCCGAGAAAAGCCACTAACAAAAGACTGAAGGGAAAAACTGAAAGAACAACTTGTAGGGAACAAAGGGATATGAAATCTTCAAAAGAACCAACACTGCCTATGGAGAAAAAGGCAGGCTCAATGGTACAATCCCTATGGATGAGAATTTGGGTATATCTAACAAAATTATAAATATATATACCCTTTGACCTAGAGGTCTTATGTCCAAAATCCATCCTGAATATACATCTCCACCAGTTAAAAAAAATACAAACCAAAAACATATACACAAGGTTATTCATTGGGTCATTACTATAATACAGACCAGAACAGAAATGACCATATCAGGGTACTAGTTGAAGAAATTGTAAAATATCCATATAATATGACACAGATCCACAAAAAGAGTGAGGAAGCTCTCTATGTGCTGATTTGGAGCAATTTCCAAGATACATTGTTAAACGAAAAAAAGCAAGGTACAGAATAGTGAATAAAATGCTGAACCTTTTGACTAAGAAAGTAGGGAGAAATTATATATGTATGTATGTATGCAAGTATGTCTCTGTAAATTTTTGCAAAAGGAAGCAATGGAAAAACACTAATGAAAATAAGAAATGTCTATAAGAAATAGGAACAGAATGGGATGGTGGAGGAGAGAGATGAAAGCAAGACTTCTCTAAATATCTTTTTATTTAGGTTTTGACTTTGAACATTATACAAATGTTTTACGTAGCTTAAAATGAAATTCAATGCAAGTAAACTCTGAAACTGAGAACTGAAGCAAAAACAAACAAACAAAAACCCGAACTGTATAACAAACCATTAGTAAAACCAGATGAAAACCTTATTAAATATTCTCAGAATGCTGACTTTCATACATATTTAAAGACAAACAAAACAAGCAAAGAAATCTTAAATTTCATTCAGTATTTTTATAGTTAGTAATAACCTTGGTACTAACTTTTAAAAACTATTGTACGTATATTGTAAAATAAACAAAGTAACATGTTAATGTTAGAAGAGCCAAGATTTTTAGGATAAGAGAAAATTTTAAAAATATAAAAACAAAGCAGTAAAGGAAAACCCTGAAATATATAACTTGAGTTGGGAGTATATGTTTGAACTCATGGTTTTCTTTAAAAATTACATATATATGTGTGTAGAAGGGTGTGAAAGTGTGTGTATATATATACATCCACCCTAGCTATAGTCATTGAAAAAGCTCAGAATTATTAATATCATCCCAGTAAACAATGAGTACACTTAAAACACACCTGGCATTAGTATCTATATGCCATCCTGACAAAAAGGAACCAGGAGAAATGGCTAATTGCCAGGGTCAGAAAAAATACAAGATGAGCCTGGGACATCATGTATGTGAAAAAACTAATGTGCTCAAAGACTATAAAAGGGTATGTCAAAAGGACACCAAACCATCTTGAAGGGACTCTTAATGGTTAGATCTGAGACTATTTTAGGATTAAAAAGTGTAATTGATTGTAAGATACTGAATTAACAAGTACTCAAGAATCCACAGTGCCAGTCAAAGGGAAAGGAAAAAAAACCTCACTTGCCACCAAAGGAGATGACTGTCACATCACTTTTAGAGTGAAAAATGGTAAATATTCAAGAATTAGGCATTTATCCTACCTTTTTCACCCTAGTTGATGAGGGGGAGCTCTACTTCACAGGAAAAAAAAGTCAGCTAATAAATATCAAAGGAACAATAGAATTAGAAAATTAGCATTTTGTAACCTCCAATGTAATAACTGATTTAGGAACACTTCCATGACGTCAAAGTATCTTCCCACAGATTACTTGCTAATTGCAAAGGGAAAGCATATCTTTATAATGCAGAGATCAAGTAGTCACCACCTCCGCCAAATAATCAAACTTGTCATCATCAATATTGGAACAACCTGATACTACATCCTTCAATTACATATGATGAAATACCCAGTATCACCTACAAAGTATTCCTAACAAAAAGGTTTAAACTGAGCCTAATCGAAATGCTAGAGTTTACAAATACAGAGTATAGAACAAGTACAAGAAAACCAAGAGAAAACAATGAGACCAATCCAGAATATGACTCCTTCCTCAAGACAACTTTCTTGGTCTCTTTAAAAGGGCAAGCCATTTAAAAAAAAAAAAAGGTGAGAGGGTAGTGGTCAAGATGAGGGAGTAGGAAGACTCTGAGCTCACCTCCTCCCACAGGCACACCAAAATTACAACTATTTTTAGAGCAACTACTAATGAGAAAACATGAAGATTGGCAAAAAAGGTTTTCTACAATTAAAGATAAAAAGGAACCACAACAAGATGGGTAGTAGAGGCAGAGACACAGTATAGTCAAGACCCATACCTTGGGTGGGTGACCCACAATCAGGAGGATAATTACAATCACAGAGCTTCTCCTCAAGGAGTGAGGGGTCTGAGCCCCACACTGGGCTCCCCAGCCTGGGGGGCCTACACCAGGAAGATGAGCCCCCAGGACGTTTGGCTTTGAAGGAAAGTGGGGCTTATTTTGGGAGAGTCAGAGGGCTGAAGGAAATAGACACTCTACTCTTAAGGGGCACACACAAAATCTCACACACTCTGAGACCCAGGACAGAAGCAGTAATCTGAAAGAAGCTTGGGTCACACCCACTGCTGATCTTGGAGAGCCTCCCAGAGAGGCAAGAGGCAACTGGAACTCACCTTGCAGACAAAGACGCTGGCAGCAGCCATTTGGGGGAGCTCATTCTACCATGTGGACACCAATGCTGGTAAGCATCATTTTGGAATCCTCCCTCTAGCTTATTAGGCTTAGGACCCAGTCCTGCCCCCAGCCACCAGCCTGTCAGCACTTGTATTGGAATGCCTCAGGCCAAGCAGCTAGCCGGTGAGGGACACAGCACCACACATCAGCAGGCCAGCGTTCATAGAAGCCCCTGAGCCCACAGCCACCCCAGGATGCTGCCCCACCCACCAGAGAACCCAGGACCCGTCCTGCCCACCAGTGTACCAGCACTAGCCCTGGGACCCCTGGGGCCCTGCATCCAGCCATCGGGATGGGTCCCTGTACCAGCAGGCTAACACCAGCTCCAGGACCCCAGGACCTGCAGACAGAGACCTCAGGACCTGGCTTTGCCCACCAGGGGCAGACAGCAGACTCAGGACACCCTAGACCCAGCCCCATCCACCAGCAGGCTGACACTAGTTCCAAAAACCTTGGGCCCTCTAGCCAGAGACCCCAAGATGTGGCTCTGTCCACAAGTGTGCCAGCACTAGCTGGAGGACCCAGCATCCACCACCGGCAAGCCAACACCAACTCTGAAACATTTTGAGACCCTCAGCCAGCTACCCTAGGATCCAGCCCCACAGTGGGTCGACACACCAGCTTGGGGGTACCCCAATCATGCAAACAGTTGTGTCAGGAACTGGCCCTGGCAACCAGCAAGCAGACATTAGATCTGGAACCCCCAGCCCACAGTCAGCCATGCCGAGATCCAGCCAGTGGGCCAGGACTAGCCTTGGGACCGCCCCCCCGCTGCCCCCACACACACACCGGGGACTCTGTAGCCAGCCTCCTTGTGACCTGGTCCCACCCACCAGCAGCTAGCACTCTCTGCACAAGGCAGGGCATGGCAACCAACCAGTATGAGGGCCAGCCACACCTACCAGAACACCCACAGTAGTCAGCCCACCACAACAGAACGACCTACACAACCCACATAGAGGGTACTGCTAAGGCATATAGCATGGGTGACCAGAGGGGGTGTGCTACTGGGCCCATAGGACATCTCTTACAAAAGGCCACTTCTCCAAGATGGGGAAATGGAATAAACCTACCAAATACATAGAAATAAAAACAGTAAATTAGGCAAAATGAGGCAACAGAGAAGTATGTTCCAAATGAAGGAACAAGATAAAACCCCAGAAGAACTAAGTAAGGTGGAAACAAGCAATCTACCCAATAAAGAGTTCAAGGTAACGATCATAAAGATGCTCAAAGGCCTTCCCTGGTGGCGCAGTGGTTGCGCGTCCGCCTGCCGATGCAGGGGAACCGGGTTCACGCCCCGGTCTGGGAGGATCCCACATGCCGCGGAGCGGCTGGGCCCGTGGGCCATGGCCGCTGAGCCTACGCGTCCGGAGCCTGTGCTCTGCAACGGGAGAGGCCACAGCGGAGGGAGGCCCGCATACCACAAAAAAAAAAAAAAAAAAAAGAAAAGATGCTCAAAGATCTCAGGAGAAGAATGAATGAAAACAGTGAGAAGTTTAACAAGGAGTTAGAAAATATAAAGAACCAGAGATGAAGAATACCTGAAATGAAAAATATATGAGAAGGAATCAATAGTAGATTAGGTGATACAGAGGAACAGATCAGAGAGCTAGAAGACAGAGTAGTAGAAATCACTGAAGCTGGACAGAAAAAAGAAAAAAAGAATAAAAAGAAACAAGGACAGTTTAAGAGACCTCTGGGACAACGCAGAGCATACTAACATTCTCATTACAGGGGTCTCAGAAGGAAAAGAGAGAGAGAAAGGGGCAGAGAACATATCTGAAGACATACTAGCTGAAAACTTCCCTAACCTAGGAAACAGATATCCAGGTCCAGGAAGCACAGAGAGTCCCAAACATGATCAACCCAAAGAGGACCACACCAAGACACACTGTAATTAAAATGGCAAAAATTAAAGAGAAAATATTAAAATCAGCAAGGGAAAAGCAACAAGTTACATACAAGGGAACTCCCATAAGGCTATCAGCTGACTTTTCAGCAGAAACTCTGAAGATCAGAAAGGAGTGGCTTGATATATTTCAAGTGATGAAAGGCAAAACCCTACAACCAAAACTACTCTACCCGGCAAGTCTTTTGTTCAGATTTGAAGGAGAGATCAAAAGTTTTACAGACAAACAAAAGCTAAAAGAGTTCATTAACCAAAACCAGTTTAATAAGAAATGTTAAAGACAACAAATAACAAGTGTTGGTGTGGATTGGAAAAAAGGGAACACTTGTGCACTGTTGGTGAGAATGTAAATTGGTGTAGCCACTATGAAAAACAGTATGGAGATTCCTCAAAAAATTAAAACTAAACCTAACATATAATCTAGCAATTCCACTTCTGGGTATTTATCTGAAGAAAACAGAAACACTAATTTGAAAAGATACATGAACTCCTACTTCATGGCAGCACTATTTATAATAGTCAAGATATGAAAGCAACCTAAGTGCTCATCAATTGATGAATGGCTAAAGAAGATGTGGTGTACATATAGAGTGGAATATTACTCAGCTGTAAAAAAAGAATGAAATCTTGCCATTTGTGATAACACGGATGGACCTAGAGGGTATTATGCTAAGTGTAGTAAGTCAGAGAGAGACAAATAGTGCATGATTTCACTTATACGTGGAATCTAAAAAACAAATGAACAAAATATACAGAGAACAAACGTGTGATTGCCAGTGGGGAGATGGGTGGGGAAGGAGAGAAACAGGTAAGGGAGATTAAGAAGTAGAAACTTTCAGTCACAAAATAAATGAGTTATAGGTATGAAATGTACAGGTGGAGAATACAGTAAGTATGTAATATCTCTGTATGGTGATCAGTGACAACTACACTTATCATGGTGATCATTTGAAGTGTATAGAAATATCAAAACATTATGTTGTGTACCAGGAACTAACATAGTATTGCAGGTCAATTATACTTCAAAAACAAATAAACAAACTCATAGAAGAAGAGATAAGATTTATGGTACAGGGGAGTTGAGTGGGGTGGGGGCAAGGGGATGTAATATGCAACATGATAAAGATAATTAACACTGCTGTATGTTATAGATGAAAGTTGTTAAGAGAGGAAATCCTGAGAGTTCTCATTGCAGGGAAAAATGTTTTTTCTATTTTGTTCTTTTTTTTTTTGGCCACACCATGCGGCCTGTGGGATCTTAGTTCCCCGACCAGGATTGAACCCGGGCCCTCTGCAGTGAAAGCGTGGAGTCCTAACCACTGGACCACCAGGGAACTCCTGTCTATTTCTTTAATGTTGTATCTATATGAGATGGCTGTTCACTAAAACTATTGTGGCAATCATTTCATGATGTATGTAAGTCAAGTCATCATGTTGTATACCTTAAATTCATATTGTGCTTATGTCAATTATATTTCAGTAAAACTGGAAAAAATACCATTTTTTTCAAAGAAAGAAATAAGAGAACTCAATATGAAATAAGACTAATGAGCCAAGAGTAACGCATCAATCTGACTGGATTTTGATTTTTCAAAAACAGCTCTAGAAGGCATTTCTGGACTGGGAATATCTAAATATGGATGAATACTAGATGATTTAAGGGATTAATACTAATTTTCTTAATGTGATGGTAGTTTTATTTTTGAAGAAAAATATTATTTTTAGGAAACACATTCTTTTGGGAAATATATCCTGAAGTATTGACAGATCAAGTGTCATGATGATTACATCTGTCAAATGGTTCAGAAAAAAAATACAAACACATGGATTACTCTGGCAAATGTTAACATATTTATATCTAGAGGATGAGTATATGGGTAATTATAGTACTGTTCTTTCAGTTCTTCAATATGTTTTAAAATGTTCATAATAAATTATATGAAAAAATACATTAACATCCCCACAAAGAAAAGAAAATATACTACATCCACGAATACAATGTGAGCACTTGGTATTAATACCAGATTAGCAAAAAGTTTTTTTACAGTTGGAAAATAAATTTGAGGAAATCTAGAAAGTAAAGCATACAGGAAAAGAGACAGATTATTATCATTCATATATATATGTATATGTGTATTTGTATATATGTGTGCTTCTGTATATGTGTATGTATGTATATATGTATATACATATACACACACACACGTATATCTCCAACAGGAGTTTCATAAAACAAATCAGAGAAAACACCCAGAAAGCAACCAGCTAAAAAATAACTCAAGAAAATATCTCAGGGCCTCCCTGGTGGCGCAGTGGTTGCGCGTCCGCCTGCCGATGCAGGGGAACCGGGTTCGCGCCCCGGTATGGGAGGATCCCACATGCCGCGGAGCGGCTGGGCCCGTGGGCCATGTCCGCTGAGCCTGCGCGTCCGGAGCCTGTGCTCCGCAACGGGAGAGGCCACAACAGAGGAAGGCCCGCATACCACAAAAAAAAAAAAAAAAAAAAAAAAAAAAAAAAGAAAATATCTCAGAACGAAAGAACATGAATTTAAAATTGAAAAGGCTGACGGAGTGCTCAGCACAATGATAAAATCAAATCCTCACCAAGACACATTACCATGAAATTCCAGAATATTAAGGATAAAGAAAAGATCCTACAAGTTTCCAAAGCGAATAAACAAGTCAGATAGTAAAAGACCAAGATTTAAATGGTTTCAGATAACACTACTTCTGGAAGCCAAGACAAAAAAGAGTAGTCTTTAAAGTTCTGTGAGAATTTTTTTTCCATACTAGAGTTCTCTATCCTGCTGAGTATAAGCAGTCAAATGTAAGTGATTTCAGATATGCCAAGTCTCAAAAAATTTAATTCTCATGCACTATTTTCCAAAAAACTACTGGAGGATGTACCTCCCTAAAATAAGGTAGTAAAATAAGAAAGAGCAAGACATGGTATCCAAGAAATGGAAATCAACTCAAGACAGATGTAAAATGAATCCCCCAGATGACAATATTATAGATCCCTGGATATAATCTGTGTATGAGGCACTGATGTCAATCAACTGGTTAGCTGACTTTAAGAAAAT
Organism: Physeter macrocephalus; assembly: GCF_002837175.3. NCBI lineage: Eukaryota > Metazoa > Chordata > Mammalia > Artiodactyla > Physeteridae > Physeter > Physeter macrocephalus. Next base: position 94,451,739 of record NC_041215.1, on the reverse strand, counting down.
AAAAAACAATAGGCTACAAGATGTATGTAAACATATTGAGAAGCAATTTAGACAACTGGGCAGATTTGGGGGATGAATGAATGACAGATGTAAAAATCTCAAACAAAAAATGCATAGCAAATATATTTTTTATTTACTCTTAGAATTTAAAAAAGGGCTCTTTAAAAAACTGCTATTTATTAAAGCTGTTACACTGTACAAGTAATAGTATTTGCCCAACATAGCAAAAAATGTTAGAAAGTAGAGAAAAGTATTTGGGAGAAAATGAAAACCACTTAAAGTTCTACTACTCAGAGAAAACATTCATTCATTCAATAAATAATTATTGAATGCCCTTTACATGCCCTACTCTGTTTTAGAGTTTATGATTCAGCAATGACTAAAATCTGTTTTCATGAAGTTTAGATTCTAGTGAGTAGTGACAAATGATTAAACATAGACTAGGTCACTGGTAAAAAGAAAAAGTAGGATAAGTAGCACAGAGTGATGGAAAGAGAGCAATGCTATTTTCTATAGAGTGACTAGGGAAGTCCTTTCTGATAAAATGATATTCAAGCAGAAACTTCAAGGAAGTCAGTCAACAAACAGTGCAGGTATCTACAGGGTTTTGGAATGAAAAGCAACTGGAAAGAACATGAGAAAAGAACATGCTTGACACTTTGAAGGAACATCCAAGGGGCCAGTGTGGCTAGAGGAATGAAACAGGGAATCAGAGGTAGAATATTAGAATCAGAGAAAATGGAAGTTGCAGATGGGAGGCATAAATAATGTAAGACTTTGCAGGCCACAGTTAGGACTCTAGATTTTACTCTGACAAAGTCACTGGAAGTTCTGTGCAGAGAAATGATTTTAAATGATTTCTGCAGTTAAAGCAACTCTGGCTGCAATGTGGAGGACAGATGATAAGGAAGAAGAGTGAAATTAAAAGGTCAGTTAGGAAGTTGTTTTAATAATCCAGGTGAGAGATGATAGCAGCTTGTTAAGACCTTAGTGTAATTCCCTCTAGTCTTTTCCTGTGTGTGTATAATTAACATAATTGGGATTAAAAGATATGCATAGTTAAGTGCCATACTTAAATGAGAAATTAAAATTTTCATATAATTTAAAATTCTCATACAAAGTAGCAATTATGTATCCAACAAATATTTTTCTTGGTTTCTTGTTTGTTCGCAAATTTAAGCATTAAATGATGTCCAGAAAGTATAAATTAAAAAGTTGGGGAAATTATAACCTAAGTATTAAGAAATAAAGGAATGTTTTTAAAAATGATAGTATATCTGTATGCTAGAATACTACACAGCTATTAAAAATAACACTTAAAATTATTTTTAAAACATAGAATAATGCTTGTATAATAGAAAGTACAAAAAGCAGAATAAGACTATATACCAAATGTTCTTAACTATGTAAAAAATATATATCAAAAATACTGGAAGTAAACATATATTTTTTTATGTGGTAAGATTATGGATATTTTATTTCCTTCTGTATCTGTAGTCTTCAAATTTTCTACAGTGAACTGGAATTAATTTTATAATTAAAAATACTTCCATATTTTCAAAAATTAAGTAAAGGGGAGCAGAATCTGTGACCCCCAAAATATGCCACTTTGGCATGAGGATTACTTTGAGCTAAAGGCAATCAAAACTCCAGCAGATTACAAGAAAAGCTCTTTTCCTCCCCCTAAACTGCCTAAATTTACACTGGAAAGGGGGGCCTGTATCAGGAAGGGAGCTATTACCAGAGACACTTTTTACCTAAGAAACTTACCTGCATAACAGCACAGCTTTTGTTTTCTAAACATCTCCTCTGCTTCCTATGAATGGGCCTTCCTCCCCTTTGTATCCCCAGACCCCTACCCCTTTCCTTCTCTCAGGATGTTTGGCTGCCTTTTGAGTCTTTACATTTTTATGGGGATTCCTTACATATGTAATTTTGTTTGTTTTTCTCTTGTTAATGTCTTTTGTCAATCTGATTATTAGACCAGCCAAAGAACCTAGAAAGGTGGAAGGAAAAATTTTCTGGCCCTTCATAGAAACACATAGAATTGAAAGACAAAGGTGAGGTTCAAATGCCTGATATGGCACTAATCAGCTATTTCATGGACTAATTTCTCCCTTAAACATCCATTTCCTCACTTTTGAAATAAAGACAATATCATACTCAAAGAATAACTCTGACGATTACACATATGAGTGTACTCAACTCAGTATAGTTAGTTCTTAAAATATTAAATGCTTGATAAATATGTTTAAACAAAAATGAAAATTTGACAGTCTGAGAATTCATATTTCAAGGAAAATGCAAAATCTCACTGTTAGGGAACCACTGACTGAAACTGCCCATCCTTGCCAGGCAGGATAATAACTGCTTGCATGAATTATCTCACAACAGGAGGTCCCGATAAGGAACACAGAATTGATAAGCTACCTACCCCTACCACCAGATGGAAGAATTCTGGAGGGGCCAAAAGGAGGGAGGAGATGCCAGCCCATAATATGTCCTGCCAACTTCCCAGAAACCCTCATGCTGGAAACCATTCTGACTAAGAGATGCACACACTGCCAGGAAGGGCCTTGAATCGGACCAAATATGGGCACAAGTGAGGTGATTGGCCAGAGACAACCCAGAAAGCTAACCCCATTACCATAAAACCTGAGACTGTGAGCCACATGGCAGAGCAGTTCTTACCCCACTGCTCGCTGCTCTCCATCTGGGAGCCCCTTCCCAATAAAGTCTTTTGCTTTGTCAGTACGTGTGTCTCCTCGGACAATTCATTTCCGAGTCTTAGACAAGAGCCCACTCTCACACACTGGAAGGGGTCCCCTTCCAGTAATATCATCATGAAGACCTGATTTAAAATGAGTGAAAAATGTTATTTGCTCTTTTACTCTGCTCACTCTTGTCTGCAAACCAGTTCAAACTGGAGAAAAATATATCACTCTAAAATTAATGTAAAAGGTAAATCAAATTGTCACCTTCCTTCCTTGAGACATCTGCTTGCCTAAAGTCCTCCCCAATACTGGAAAGAAATGTTCAACTTTTGCTGTAAAAATCTATATTCCTAAAGCTGAATGTAAATGCCAGAGAGGAATTCTCAAGTCCCCTCTTGTTCAAACACATGCTAAATGAGTGATTAAAGCACAGCTTCCCACTGCTGATGAGAACTTAGAAATCCATATGTTGTTCTGACTCAATTTAATAGATGATTATCAACTGACTATAGATTGGGGATAGGAAGCACTTTTTAACACAATAAATATCCAAAAATCTCAATACTGGCCAAAGATTCAAGGTAATCCGGTAGACTATAAACCTTGAAGACAAAGGATAAAAATTTCCTTTCACTAGAGGAATCTAAAACTACCTTAACAGCTACAGATTTTTTTCCCAAATGGATGAGGTTATACTTTGTTGAGTGTGGCAGGTAGGGGGATTGTGAATATCAGTCTTGTCCTAGGTACCTACTTCTAGCAATATCCTTTATTCTGTCAGCCCTGGACTGAGGTAAACTTCCTCATTTTCACATTTTTTAAATAAAATAATAAACAATATTTAAAGTTCAAATTATTTCTCTAAGCATCTTCATATGAATGGAAACATGGTATACTGTGTTTGGCAACTAAAATATCGACTTCTTAGGAAACAAACTGTTGTCCCTACTTTCAAAAGACTAAAAATCTAGATTTTTGAGAACAAATAAATTATGAAATAGTTGTAGTACACAATGTATCTTATTCTTATCAAAGACTATATCAAGTTTTCTTTTAGGTGGAAACTTCAGTCCTGTATTTAAGTATTTATTTGTAAATCTTACTTATTGGTGATACAGTTTTAGAATCAGAGAGGCCTAGTTAACCCCGTCCTTCTCTTTTGGATAGAAAAGTGACAGAAATACATAAATATATACTCTTTTAGTAGCAATAAATTAAAATAACTATATAGTGCTTTGATATATATGATCTTGTTCCATTGAATAATCCCGTCTGATTATAACAGTATTCTCTTCCCCATTTTTCAAGTGAGAAACTGAGGATCAAAGGGGATAAATGATTTTTCTACAGTCACTGAACTATTAAGTACCAGAACTATTGTTTGAACAAAGGCCTTATCACTCTAGGTGCAGTGTTCTTTGTAGTACACAAAATCATCCTTCTTTGCCATATTTTCTCTTAATGTAGGTTCTCTTAAGGTAAATGTGAGGATTAAGGACTGAAATTCACTACAGTCAGTTATGGCACAAAGATTTAGAAAACCATTCCTTCTTTTCAAATATCTTATCCCAAAAGTGACTTTAAAGAACAGGTTCTGTCTTCAACATGGCCAAAATGACTCACCAGGAAACTGAGTTTACATTTCACATTAAGGAATCCAGTTAGGTAATCTTTTCCCATGCTAACAACTTTAATACATTCAGAGTTGACTAAAAGAAACAAATAATTTGTCTTTATAACAAAGTATAAATGGGACCATAATTCTGTAAGCAACTCTGCAGAAGAAGAGAAGTGAACCAAGAGTACAGAGATTTGCAGGGACAAACCTTGGGTTAGTCATTTAAACATTTTGTGCTTCATCTGAAAAACAGAGTAATACAATATTCCTGCAAGGATTACATAAAAATGTATGTGATGGCAATTTGTAAGCCATCAAGCATTATCCATAAATGTGAGGCAACAGAGTTACTGATTTGCTCATTGTATTTCCTAATGTAAATACTAATCACAATTCAATCAACATGAATAGTTAAAACTTATTTTAAGCTATAGAAGTGTTACTGAAAGTTGTACATAAATCAAAGACAAGTTTTGAATAATCTTCTAAATAATCACTCTTAATACTTGTAAATTAAAAGTTTTACATAAAGAATGACTATAAAATACAAAGTGTACTTTCCAAAAGTCATATACATATTCAGTCTTGCTGCCTTATCATCTGAAGTATCTTTACAGGCAATGTATCATCCCCCTTTCCAATACAGAATGCTCTAACAATTTAACTTAATGTTTACATATAAAAGACATTCAAATATTTACTGATTCTAACAGTGATGATAATGTTTGCTATCGATTTTTAAAGAGCTAAAATACAATGAATAAGATATACTTAACACAAACTACAATGAAAAAAATTTAATCTTCCTTAAATGATTAAAAAATCGCTTCAAGATCTTGTCTTGCTCTAAGAATCCTCATTATGAATGTAAATTATTGTGTAGTATTTTAGCAATAATTCAGCTATCTAAGCATAGTGGTAAGGAATTTATTTTAAAATGTGTTTAGCATAAGTTAAATACATGCAATCATATTATTTTCCATATTGTTCATACTATTTTGGATTAATTTTATCAACCTATAATCTCCTACCATAATTAAAATTAAACCTAATAACATATTCAGTATTTAAAGTTTTTATATCTTTCAAGGAAAACAATTAAGTTAAATATATAGTTATATAAGTTTTAGCTATCTTGCTCAATTTTTACTCCTTGATCTTCCATTTATAAATGCTTCCTCTATAGTTCATGCTTCTAATTTTTCTTATACTAAGATCCTCAAGAAACCTATTTTAAAATATCTTCTACTATCTATCCTGTTAAATCCATAGTATTTCCTTCCTTCCTCATCTCCCAATGGTTGGTTTCTATCTCTTTAGTTTACCTCATTAGCTCCTTAAGAGATCATTAACAATCGTTTTTATTTGATGCATTTGAACAATGAAAGGGAAAGAAAATATATGCTGCCAAGTTGTGCAGTAAAAATTGATAACCTTCCTAATACTAATCTATATTAGTTAAACTCAAAAAAAAATTTTTGATTCATGAAAAAAATAAAAAGAAAGCAAAAGTTGAACACTGAAGTATGGATTTTTTATGGCTGACCACAAAAGGATAATTCTGAGACTTATTTACTTATAGTGTTTATGTCCTACACAAGTTTACTTTAACAGCATATTTATAAGCACTCATACAGTCCTTTTAATAGTGACAGTACATACCAGTTGACATATTGAATCCAAAGCTTTAAAGAAAAAATAAAGAAAAGCTCTATGAGAAATTTCTAATTATGCAATTAGTGTAGAAAATATTTTACATTTTGCATTTAAAAAAAAGACTTTAAATTCGAAAAGCAGAAATTACCAAGAATTTCCTGGTGATTTTCTGAATTCTTCATTTGTAATTGTACCAAATTTCTTAATTCTCATATTAAGTCTCTGAAAATGTATGAATAAAATATTTTATAAATTTAAGAAACTGTAGCATTGGAAATAAAATATAACTAAAGAAGACAACATATCTAGTAATTTTTCTACGAAAAATAAGATATCTAGTAATTTTTCTCAGGAAAAAACAAAAAATAAGATAATAAGAACAATATTTAGAGCATCTGGTATCTATATAACTTGTACACAATAAACTGTTAATAAAGACAGATGAAATTTTAACATATGAAGATGAATATAATCTCCTAGGTTTCAAAGAATCACAAAGTTGGAAATTTTGCCCTACCAGATATTAAAATTTATTATATGGCAATAATTATAATAATTATAAAATAATTATATTTATATAATTTATATTAATTATATATTTATTATATTATATTATATGTATATATTATTATATATTATATACAATTATATATTTATATATAATTTATATAATAATTATAAAAGTATGGTTCTGATAACAAAATAGACAGACTCATCAATATTAATAACAAAAATAAATAACAATAATAACTCATTCATTGGGCATATACTGTGGGTCAATCATTGTGTTAAATGATACATGTTTTATTCATATTTGTATTTTATTTTAGGACTTATATTTAGTTCTTACAATAAATTTATAAGTATTATCTGCATTTTACAGATGAGAAAAGTACAGAGGTTAAGCAACTCTCAACACAGAGCTAATATACTTGAGTGTATATAATTGTATATAATAATTTCGCATATGATAAAGGCAGCATTTCAGTTAAATGATGATTTACATGATTTATTTATTAAGTTAACTGGCTAATATTTTAGAAAAAAAAGGTAGATACCTATGTCACTTCTTATACCAAATTAATTTCCATATGAAATATTTTTATTAAATTTAAAAAGTACCAGAAGGAAATATAAGTATATATTTATATAATTTTGAACTGTGATTATTTTCTCTGAGAATACTGAGAATAAAAACCTAAGAGAAACTTCTAAAATATTTGGTTACAAAGAACCCAAAAACATCTATGTAGCAAAATATGCCATCACCAAGTTAAATACACATAATGAACCAGCAATACTGTTTTTAATATATAGAACAAAGTCTATTCTCTCCAATATAGATGGTCTTACAAATAATTAAACTACTGGCACTCTCAATAGAAAAAACAAAAATGGTAAAGAACTGAACAGGGCATTATAAGAGAAGAAACAGAATGACCAATTAATGTGTGAAAATATTTTTATATTCAGTAGTAATCAATGAAATGCACATTGAAATAATAGGGAGGTATTTTACTTGCCTGATGAGCAAAGATGGCTGGTGTTGGCAAAAGTATGGTAAAATCTCCACTCACAATTATTGCTGATATGAGAGTTAACTGATACCATCTTTTAGGGGGATAAATGTGTGATGCATAAAATATCTTCTTAAAAGTCATATTCTTAGATCCAAAATCTCACATCTTATGAATTTAGCGTAAGCAAATAAACAAATAGGCATACATTTTTGTAAAAATACGTCTGTGGGCTGCATTATTTAAAATAGGGAGAAATAATTGGAAGCAAACTAAACTGCAACAATTCAATACCGTTTAAATAAGTTCTGGCAAATCTGTATGTATAAGAATGTACTATGCCATGAATAAAATAGTGATTCAAATCTCTATTTACTGACATAAAAATGGGTTCAAGATCACTGATAAGAAAAGCAAGATACAGACTGACATGTTTAATACTATCCTAATTTCATGAATACTGTACATGTTCACAGAAAAAAATCTAAAAGGATAGAAATTGAGTCTGGGTGGGAATTTAGATAATTTTTTCCTTTTTTAAACAAAATTTCCTACTTTTTCTAAAATAAATGATAGCACTGACACAATTCATAAAGTAATCTAAAAAAGTCAACAGGAGGTAAAAAGAGAAAGAATATAGACAATTTTTTAGTATAGCAAGTTATAAAGAAGAAGAGAGAAGGAAGGTAATAACTAAAAGTGTAATATACAAAGAAAACAGAGAGAGAGCAGACTCATAGATAACAGGGATGAGAAAGGGCAACAGCCAAACAAAGGAAAAGGCACATAGTTTGGATCATAGAAGTAAGATTTCAAAATAATTACAGAAACAGGTTTGAATCTATGGTCAAAGATCCTGACTATGGATCAAAAAAGAGTGGAGGCTGAAAAACATTTTTATGCCATTTCTGATAATACAGTCACCAATTACCTCAAGGAAAATAATAATGTGGTGAGTTAGGAAACATGACTTAATATTTTTTCCGAGAGTCTATACAAAGAACAGAAAACAAAATGATTAAGCTGACAATACATGAACGTACTTTGTATACAACTGTTCATATTTACAGCAATGACATTACTAATCTACAAAAACTGAGTCCTTGAAGTTAGCCCAGAATGAGAACTGCTTATGAAAAATACTTGAGGCAATATAAGAAACTTTTAAGATATGCTTAGAATAAGAAGGTGAACAAAAACGGCCTATTTGTTTCTAATGATACAAAACTCTCAGGAAGTTGACAGACAAAATACCACAGATCAGCTTCTGCTTTGCTTCTCTTTTCTTGTTATATAAAAAAATTCAAATTGGTAAAGGTAGAACAAATACGCAAAGCTGACAATGCAGATAGTATGTAGATACATTACAGAATTCTTTAAATTCTTCGAATTAACAGTTGCCAAGTAAAGCCCAATCACCCTGACATGAAATATAAGTGATATTGAAACAATGGCAGCTCAGCCTGATCCTTACACCTCCAGAAGCAGGGTTTTATATATGATAAGCCCAGTTCTCTACAAAGAAAAATGAGTAAATGGTATCATCTAGAACCACAGTAGGTTTCATGTTCATGGGTACTTGGGCACAATGCACGGCCTAATTGAGAAGAATAAATTTCTTGGGACCCTACATGACTAAGGTCTAAAGAGAAATCTCCATTTCTCACAGCTAGGGCTAGTTAAAAGTATTGTAAAGAAGCTGGACAGTCATGAAGAAAAATGAGAAAAAAAAAAAAGCTAAAATCTGTTCTTCCTCTGCTAGTAGTTAAAATGTTTCCCCCTCCTAGAATTCCATCTCTATCTTAGTCTATTAATGATTCTTTTTTGTAGACAGCATATATATACAGGTCTTGTTTTTGTATCCATTCAGCTCGTCTGTGTCTTTTGGTTGGAGCATTTAATCCATTTACATTTAAGGTAATTATTATTTTTTAAGATTTTATTTTATTTGTTTGCACCAGTCTTAGTTGCAGCAGGTGGGCTCCTTAGTGTGGCATGCAAACTCTTAGTTGTGGCATGCATGTGGGATCTAGTTTGACCAGGGATTGAACCCGGCCCCCTGCGTTGGGAGCGTGGAGTCTTAACTGCTGCGCCATCAGCGAAGTCCCTAAGATAATTATTGATATGTATGTTCCCACTGTCATTTTCTTAATTGTTTTGGGTTTGTTTATGTAGGTCTTTTTCTCCTCTTGTGTTTCCCGCCTACAGAAGTCCCTTTAGCATTTGTTGTAAAGCTGGTTTGGTGGTGCTGAATTCTCTTAGCTTTTGTTTGTAAAACTTTTGACTTCTCTGTCAAATCTGAATGAGATCCTTGCTGGGTAATCTTGGTTGTAGGTTTTTCCCTTTCATCACTTTAAATATATCCTGCCACTCCCTTCTAGCCTGCAGAGTTTCTGCTGAAAAATCAGCTGATAACTTTATGGGGATCCCCTTGTATGTTACTTGTTGCTTTTCCCTTGCTGGCATACGGGAGGTGCTACTGAGTGAACAGGCAAGAAGTTACTGACTGGAGGAGGGAGAGGAGGTGGGAGATGGTAGAGCTGAAGGATCATCAGCAATAGGAGATGGAAGGCAAGCTGCAATTTCTCTCATGCCTGACACTGATGGAACACACATCCGTATCTTTGAAAGTTCGCAACTTGAATGTTTGTATGAAGGGGACTTACTATACAGGAAAAAAACAGTAAAAAACAAACACGTGGAGGCTAAACAATATGTTACTAAACAATCAATGGGTCACTGAAGAAATCAAAAAATACCTAGAAACAAATGACAACAAAAACACAACAATCCAAAAACCTATGGGATGCAGGCAGTTCTAAGAGGGAAGTTTATAGCAATATAATCCTACCTCAAGAAACAAGAAAAATCTCAAATAAACAACCTATCCTTACACCGAAAGCAACTAGAGAAAGAAGCACAAACAAAACCCAAAGTTAGTAGGAGGGAAGAAATAATAAAGATCAGAGTAGAAGTAAATGAAATAGAAACGAAGAAAGCAATAGCAAAGATCAATGAAACTGAAAGCTGTTTCTTTGAGAAGATAAACAAAACTGATAAACCTTTAGCCAGACTCATCAAGAGAAAATGGGAGAGGACTCATATCAATAAAATCAGAAATGAAAAAGGAGAAGTTACAATGGACATCACAGAAATACAAAGGATGATAAGAGATCAAGCAACTATATGTCAATAAAATGGACAACCTATGGGCTTCCCTGGTGGTGCAACAGTTAACAATCCGCCTGCCAATGCAGGGGACACGGTTCAAGCCCTGGTCTGGGAAGATCCCACATGTTGCGGAGCAACAAAGCCCGTGTGCCACAACTACTGGGCCTGCGCTCTAGAGCCCATGAGCTGCAAATACTGAGCACGCGTGCCACAACTACTGAAGTCCGTGCGTGTAGAGCCTGTGCTGTGCAACATGAGAAGCCACTGCAATGAGAAGCCCACACGTTGCAACAAAGAGCAGTCCCCACTCACCGCAACTAGAGAAAGCCTGCATACAGCAATGAAGACCCAAGGCGGCCAAAAATTTTAAAAAATGTAAAAAAAAAAAAAAAAAAAAAAAAAAAAAGGACAACCTAGAAGAAATAGACAAATTCTTGGAAAGATACAGCCTTCCAAGACTGAACCAGGAAGAAACAGAAAGTATGAACAGACCAGTCGCAAGTATGGAAATTGAAATTGTGATTAAAAATCTTCCAACAGGGCTTCCCTGGTGGTGCAGTGGTTGAGAGTCCGCCTGCGGGTTCGTGCCCCGGTCCGGGAAGATCCCACATGCCGTGGAGCGGCTAGGCCCGTGAGCCATGGCTGCTGAGCCTGCGCGTACGGAGCCTGTGCTCCGCAACGGGAGAGGCCACAACAGTGAGAGGCCCGCGTACCGCAAAAAAAAAAAAAAAAAAAAAAAAAAAAATTCCAACAATGTGCATAAGAGATGTCCTCGCCCCGGGTAATAGGACACATGCTCATAGCAACACTGCCATGGACTGAATGTCTATGTCCCCCTAAATTAGGTTAAATTAGGTTAGGTTGAATCCTAACCCCCAATCTGATGGTGTTAGGCAGTGAGGCCTCTGGGAGGTAATCAGGTCATAAGGGTGGAGCCCTCATGAATGGGATTAGTGCCCTAATAAAAGGGACCCCAAAGAGCTTCTGCACCTCACACCATGTGAGGACACAGCAAGAAGACAGCCATCTATGAACCAGGAAGCAGACTCTCCCCAGACACCAAATCTGCTAGTGCCTTGTGTTAAGTCGTAGTGTTCTTGGACTTCCAGCTTCCAGAACTACTAGCAATAAATTTCTCTATGCCACCCAGTCTGTGGTAGTCTGTGATAGGCAGCCCGAGTGGACTAAAAAAACAGTGCCATTCACCAGAGCACAACCATGACAGCAACCCAATGCCAAGCACAGGAACCTGGATGAATAAACTGTAGAATGTACTCTACAGTTCCATCATACTCCATGGAATATGATGATGCAACCAAGAGAATGAGCAAATGCAAAATATGGATGGATCTTCACAGTAGAATATGGAGTTTAAAAAGGTACCAGAAATAATATTAAATAAAAAAATAAAAAATAAGTCCCCAAACACTGTATACAGTATGATACCCTTTGAATACAGTTAAATGCAAATAAAATAAAGCTACATTATGGGAATTTGAATAGATACAATAAAAATATACAATATGGAGAGCAAGGTAATATTGAGTATAAGCTTGGAGATGCTATGGTGGGAAGGACTATAACAACTGGTAATTATTGTTAAGGACTTAGCTGTGTTGTGAGTGGTGATTGACAGGCGCTTATTTTGTTGTTAAAAATAACGAACTGAACCAAGTAAATAAAAGCATGCTAAAGCTGGAAAAAAAAGGCCTTCCAACAAACAAAAGTCCAGGGCCAGATGGCTTCACAGGCTAATTCTATAAAACATTTAGAGAAGAGTTAACACCTACCCTTCTGAAACTCTTCCAAAAACTGCAGAGGAAGGCACACTCCCAAGCTCATTCTACTAGGCCTCTATCACCCTGATACCAAAATCAGACAAAGATATCACAGAAAAAGAAAATTACAGGCCAATATCACTGAGGAACATAGATGTGAAAATCCGCAACAAAATTCTAGCAAACCGAATCCAACAACACATTAAAAGGATCACACGCCCTGATCAAGTGGGATTTATCCCAGGGTTGCAAATATTCTTCAACACACACAAATCAATCAATGTGATATACCACATTAACAGACTGAAGAATAAAAACCATATAATCATCTCAGTAGACGGAGAAAAAACTTTTGAAAAAGTTCAACACCCATTTATGATAAAAAAAAACTCTCCAGAAAGTGGGCATTGAGGGAACCTACCTCAACATAATAAAGGCCATATACGACCTACCCACAGCCCACATCATTCTCAATGGTGAAAAACTGAAAGCATTTCCTCTAAGATCAGAAACAAGACAATGGGGTCCACTCTCACCACTATTATTCAACATAGTTTTGAAAGTCCTAGCCACAGTAATCAGACAAGAAAAAGAAATAAAAGGAATCCAAATTGGAAAAGAAGTAAAACTGTCACTGTTTGCACATGACATAATACTATACATAGTGAATCCTAAAGATGCCACCAGAAAACTACTAGAGCTAATTAATGAATTTGGTAAAGTTGCAGGATACAAAATTAATGCACAG
>NC_041215.1:94345526-94438104 GCF_002837175.3 Physeter macrocephalus | reverse complement strand
TAATGAAAATAAAAACAAAAATAAACAAATGGGACTTAATTAAACTTAAAGGCTTTTGCACAGCAAAGGAAACCATAAACAAAATGAAAAGACAACACTTGGAATGGGAGAAAATATTTGCAAACGAAGCAACTGACAAGGAATTAATCTCCAAAAAATTCAAACAGCTCATGGAGCTCAGTGTCAAAAAACAAACAACCCAATTAAAAAATGGGCAGAAGACCTAAGTAGACATTTCTCCTAAGAAGATACACAGATGGCCAACAAACACATGAAAAGATGCTCAACATCATTACTTATTAGAGAAATGCAAATCAAAACTACAGTGAGGTATCACCTAGCATCAGTGAGAATGGCCATCATTAAAATATCTACAAACAGTAAATGCTGGAGAGGGTGTGGAGAAAAGGGAACTCTCCTCCATTGTTGGTGGGAATGTAAATTGGTACAGCCACCATGGAGAACAGTATGGAGGTTCTTAAAAAACTAAAAATAGAGCTACCGTATGACCCAGCAATCCCATTCCTAGGCATATATCTGAAGAAAACCGTAATTTGAAAGGATGCATGCACCCTGATGTTCACTGCAGAACTATTTACAAAAGCCCGGACATGGAAGCAACCTAAATGTCCACTGACAGAGGAATGGATAAAGAAGATGTGGTACATACATACAATGGAATATTACTCAGCCATTAAAAAAGGAATGAAATAGTGCCATTTGCAGAGACGTGGATGGACCTAGAGACTGTCATACAGAGTGAAGTAAGTCAGAAAGAGAAAAACAAATATTGTATAATATCACTTATATGTGGAATCTAGAAAAATGGTAGAGAAGAACTTATTTGCAAAGCAGAAATAGAATCACAAATATAGAGAACTTACAGTTACCAAGGTGGGGAAGGGCAGGGTGGGATGAACTGGGAGACTGGGACTGACATATACACACTACTATGTATAAAATAGATAACTAATGGGAACCTACTGTATAGCACAGGTAACTCTGCTCAGTGCTGTGTGGTGACCTAAATGGGAAGGAAATCTAGAAAAGAGTAGATATATGTATATGTATGACTGATTCACTCTACTGTACAGCAAGAATCTAACATAAGATTGTAAAGCAACTAAACTCCAATAAAAATTAATTTAAAAAAAACAAAAACAAAGAAAAAAATGATTCTCTCTCTTCTGCACCTTTACCCATTCTTCTCTATGACTCTTTCCTGATATATAAATATGTTTAAAGGTTTTTTTCACATGTTAAAAACAAAAATTCTCACTTGACTTCATATCCCACTTTAGCTAACATACTTTATCTTCATCATGCAATACTTCATGTGTACACTCTTCTTTCTTTTCTCATAAACTTGCCAGCTCACTATAATAGATATGTGTTTTCTACTCTACTGAAAGTGCTCCTGCTAAGATCACCAACAATCTAAACTGCTGAAACTAAAGGATATTTTGCAATCCTTATGTTACTCGACCTCTCTTAAGCATTTAACACTGACTTCTCCCTCCTTCCTGAAATTATCATTTCCCTTGGCTTCTGAGACCACTGTAGTCTCCCCTCACTCTGCAACATCTCTTTGGCTGCCTCTTCTCAATAATCTTTATCGTTTCATTCTATTCCTTAAAATATTAGTGTTGGCTAGGGTTCCATTCTTATTTTCTAAATAAATTTAATTCCAAATTTTCTCCCTCTCAGTATGGTCTTTGAATAAATTATCTACACCAAAGGTTTCACTTATACAACTATTACTTCAAGTCTGAATTTTCAGCTCTATTCTCTGTTCTAAGCCATATGGCTGTATATCGAAATGGAGATTTTCCAGAGGTACTTTAGGCAGGAAAACAAAAATAGAAACAATATAACTTTCAAATTAGTACAGGAGGAAAACGAATAAAAACCTCCCACTGGAACAAGGAAAAGAAACAAAGAACTTCAATTAATCTATAGAAGTTACAGTGAGAGAGAGAGAAACAAAAAAGCAGGACAAATAGAAAGCACAAAAATAAGATGGGAAAAATAATATAATACCATATACGCTAAATATATCAATAATTACTACCACTGTTACTGGACAAAGTTTTCTAGTTAAAAGAAGATTTTCAGACTTAACAACAAAAATCCAGATAAAAGGATTTTTTAAAGGACACAAATGGTCAAAAAGACGGAAAATGCCCACAAATATTAACAAAATGAAACAAAGTTGGCATAATTATACTAATGTCAAATAAAATAAATTTAAAGGCAAAATTTGTTTCTAGCTATAAAGAGTATTATGTAAGATATTAATCAGCAACATAAAACATTTCTAAACTTGTATGCATCTAATAACATAGCCTCACAATACATACAGTAAAAATGGACAGAACCAGAAGGAAAAACATCCACAATCACAGTGGAAGATTTTAACATCCTCCTTCAGTACTCAGTAACTAACAGAATAAACAAACAAACAAAAATTCATGTGTGTTTGTGTCAACAACACAATTTAACAAGACTGATCTAATGAAGGGGTGTATGTGTGTGTGTGTGTGTATAACTCTGCACCCAACAACTGGATACTTCTTTCAAAAACATTTAGAACAGATTTACTTTATAAAGCTATAACAACTAAAAACTATGTACTAACTCTGAGACAAACAGACTAATGAAACAGAATAGGAAATTCAGAAATCAGTGGAGAAAGGATGGACCTCTGTAATAATAAATATCATTAGGATAAATGAAAAATGACAATCTATATGATAACAAGAGAAATATTTGAATATACACAAAATAAATTCTAGATGAATTCAATTCTTAAGTGTTACAATGTTGAACTTTATCTGAGCCTTGTGTTCCCTAAAAGGAGTGATAGCTGAGAAATCCCTTTACCTTTTTGTGTTTCCAGAACTGACTAACTACAGGTCACACTGCCCTCACATATTCTTGGTATGACCCACCTCCACCCTCCCTCAATGATTATCACTTCCTTGCTTACCCGTCTGTATAAAACCCCAAGCCCCCTTCATTTACTTTGAGATGTTCCGAACTAATGAACATTGTCCCTACTGTAAAAGTTTGAATAAAATCATCTTAATTGTCTGCTGCCTCTGACAAATATGAAAAGCAAAGTGGTAAAACTTTTAAAAGAAAATGTGAAAGAAAATCTTGATAACACTGGGGCAGGTAAGAATTTCCTAAGTAGCAAAACATGGATAAACCTCAAAAATACTGTTCAGTGAAAAAAGTTGTAGAAAAAAATCTATGTTTATATATTTTCATAAAGTTTAAAAACAGTGCGTGTGCACATGTATTATATATAATTAGAGATACAAACCTATGTGACAAAAATATAAAAATATGGACAGGAAGAATACATATCACCTTTAGGATAGCTATTACCTTTTGTGAGAGAGGGAGGGGAATAGGGTGGGAGAGGAGGAGTTTAGCTGGAAATATATCTTCCTTTTTAAAAAGATTTACAGCAAAGTTTCAAATAACTTGGGAATTTTGTTAAAATGCAGATTCTGATTCAATAGGATTGATGGTAGGGGTGGTACTGAGATTCTGCATTTCTAATAAGCTACCAGGTAGGTAATGCTAAAGAAAATATCGTTAACTTTATTAAACCTACATGGTGAGCACAAAAGAGTCTATTATTTTTTACACATGAGAAATAATTCATTAATAAATATAAAGTTCAGGAGAATTTCTAGCAACCTCCATAAGGTGCCACCAAGCAGTAGTAAATAATCCCTCTCTTAACTGTACATACAGTTTAAGGCTGCTCTCCTTCTGTGAAACATAAATAATATTTAGAAATATACAAACACATAAAAATAAGGAAAGCATTTGGGATTCTAAGAAAAAAGTCAGAATAGTAGCTTAAATTCTTATAAAACTATTTTATAGTGAATTATTTATAAAAATTTTACTCTTTTGTCATTTAGCCTCTGAAAGTTGACAAATTTCTCAGTTAATTTAATCCTAACCTCTTCATCTGTCATTGATGAGATACTCCTGAGGGAGACTTTTTGAGGTGTTCTTACACTATTAAAAACAGAAAAAAAGAATATAATAGCATTAATTCAGATTAACATTTAGAATATAATAATTCAGATTAATATTTAGAGGAACATAAATAAACGACCTCACACACAAAAAGAGCAAACTCTGCTTCATGAATGGACATTAGCAAGTTTACATTAATTATACAATCGTTAAGCATAGAATATAATAAGGTCTATGAAGGCCAGGACTTTGGTGTGCTTTGTTCTCTGCTATTGTGTCAGCATCTAGAGTGCTCCTGGTATATAAAAGCCCTCAACAAATACCTGTCAAATGAATAAGTAAAATTTCATTTAGTGACTTCAATATACCAGGATGTTATAAGACATATAAAGATAAAAACAAAAGATGGCCTTACCCTTCAGGGTGTCAAAATCTAGCAAGGAACATAGACACATAGACTTAATATATCATATATTACAATATTATATGTGTAATATATAATATTATTTAGAAATCTTTTTATATAGTTTTATATAGTAGAAAAAGTATGGTCATGGGAAAATGAAGGAAAGATAGTATTCAGAGAGAGGATCTATATATAAAAAAGTATATAATGTGAAAAATAAATGAGATAGCATGGATGGTAAAAGTATATACAGTTGCTATGAAAACACACTAAGGAGTGAGTGTTCAATTTGCTCAGGGAAATCAAAAATTAATTCTCAAGAATTAACATCAATTCTGAGTCTTGAAGGATAAGGATAAGTAAAAGTTTGATGGGTGGCCTTGGATTGACATGGGGTAGAGCAGGAATTAGGTAGCAGGAAATTGGAGACATATTCTGAAGAGAGGAATATATAGAGAAGCAGGAAAAACAGGTTTATTCTGGAAAGCTTCAAGTAATTTAGCACTTCAAAGTTCAGGGTATTAGAGAAAAACTGATTGGAAATGAGGCTGAAAAGAGATACAGAGGCCAGACTATGAAGTATTTGACATATCATGCTGAGAAATTTGACTTGTAACTGATTATAATCAAGAGAGGGATTTGATTAGATTTCTATTTGAGAAAGATTCTTTGGTAGCAACATGAAATATGGACAAGAAGTGGCTAGGACTAGAGGAAAAGAGACTAGAAGTTTTTTAAAATGGTTGAGGCCAAAAGTGATTAGAGCTTGAACTAGGGTGGTGGCCTTGGAGGCTGAGAAGACAAAAGAGACTAAGGAGATTTTAGGAAGTAGAACTGACAAGATCATCAGGGAGGTATTAAAATGGCTCTCATATCCCTGACGTGGGAGATTGCGTGGAATGTGTAATAGCGATTACATGTATACACATGCACGTGTTTGTGGAGATGCCTTTTTTTAAAGCAGTCCTCATTTTAATTTCAAGTCACCTATAAGCTGTACTTACAATTCAGGCAACACCTAGTTCTCTGAGTTAATTTATATGTGTGTGTGTGTGTGTATATATTTATATATATAGATAGATAAATAGATAGATACACATATATCTATATGTCATAATTCTAACATGTTTCATCTCTACTATCTCTATCCTTTTCTTCCCTATGTCTAAAATATCTTCTTTGATTTCTAATTAAAAAACATGCATTTTTTTTTGGAACTCTCTGGGCTTCCTAGGTCTGGATGTCTATTTCTTCCCCAAGTTAGGGAAGTTTTCAGCCATTATTCCTTCAAATAAGATTTTTGTCCCTTTCTCTCTCTCTTCTTCTGGGAGCTCTATGAGAATGAGAGTCCATTTCATGTTGTCCCATAAGTCCCTTAAACTATCTTCACATTTTTTCATTCTTTTTTCTTTTCACTGCTGTGATTAGGTAAGTTCTACTGTCTTGTCTTCAAGTTGACTGATCCTTCCTTTGCTTCATCTAGTCTCCTGTTGAACCCCTATCATGTATTTTTCAGCTCAGTTATTGTATTCTTCAGCTCTTTTGACTTCTCTTTGGTACTTTCTTACATTTTCCATCTCTTTGTTGAGGTTCTCATTGTGTTCATCCACTCTGTCCTTCTTTTCCCCAGTTAAGTGAAAATCTTTATGACCACTTCTTTGAATTCTTTAACAGGTAAATTACTTATCTCTGTTTCATTAAGGTTTTTTTCTGAGGCTCACCTTTGTCTTTCATTTGGAACATACTCCTCTGCTTCTTCATTTTGCGTGACTCTCTGTGTTGGTTTCTGTGCAGTAGATGAAACAACCACCTCTCCCAGTCTTGAAGGAGTAGCCTCATGTAAATGAAAACTTTCCTTCAGCCCTGTCCCAACTCTTGGTTGACTCTCAAACCTTTGTGTTTGTCCAAGCAGCCTATTATGTTTTTAATAGCTCCTAGATGTTGAGGATATGCCAAGACCTGTCAGTGTCCCTAGGGGAGGATCTCAGCACCTAGATTCAGGCTGACTGGAAGCCAGACAGTCAGGCAGCAACTTTTAAAAGTATGCAAATATATATTGTCCTGAGGGGCCACAAGTGTAAGCCCTACCAGCCACCAGAGCCAGATGATCTGGAGGTGGCCCCTGGGCAGCAATCACAAAAATTGGACCTCCAGACAAATGCATAAACTCCTTTCTGGGAGACACTGGTGAGCGGGAACAAGGTAGCAGGGGAATGTCAAGACAGTGTCCACAGCCTATGTTCCTTGAGAGCAGGTCTGTAGGCCAATAAATGTGTGCCAAACCTGAGGTCTGCCCCTCAGTATGAAGCTCCAGGAAAAGCAAAGTGTCCTCCTTTACAGAAAGACTGGGGGTGTATGCCTCAGTCTGCTGTCTGTGCAGTGTCCTGGTGGTGGTAGCCTGCCAAGAACCATTCCTCTGATTGCCGCAGTCTTGTGGGACTCTAAAATGCCAGGCTTTCTGGCCACCAGAGCCAGTGATCAAGGGGTGTCTCCCAAGCCATCAGCTACAAAAACTGGGCACCAGACATTTGCAAAGCTACCTTCCAGGCCACGCTGTGCTCTGGAGCTTAGCAGAGGGTGAGTGTGAAGACAGCATCCACCCTTCGAGGTCTCTGAGAAGGCTTACAGTCAGCCCCTAGATGTGTGTTTAATTAGAAGTCTGCCCTGCTCCCCTCCCACCTACTGCACAGAGCCATAGTTATGATGATTAGCTAATAGATCTCCTTCACAGAAAGACCTAGCTCTGGGTCTGTTGCCTCTTTAAGTGCCCTGAGATGGTAGCTGTTTAAGAACTCTCCCTCCATTGGTTACAGTCTTGTGGGACCTGTGAGTATAAGCCCCACTGGCCACCAGAGCCAGGCAATGTAGAGGTGTTTCCTGGTAGGAGTCATAAATCAGGACACCACACAGGGGTATGAGCTCCTTTTTGTGTGACACCATTAATTACAGTGCCATGTGTCTAGAAATGCAAGCTCCCCTGGCCTCCAGAGCCAGGGGATCAGGAGGCATGCCCTGCATGGCAGCTGCAAAAATCAGGGAACCAGACATGTGTAAAGGCTTTTTTCTGGGAGATACTGGCTCTGTGAAGCATGGCAAAGGGAGAACATGAAGATGGTGCCTGCAAGTCTCCATCCAGGAAGACTGTTCCAGCAGGCTCATAGAAGTGTATGTTAAATTAGATGCCTGCCCCTTAGGCCAAGGTTTTAATATAAGCAGGTGAGCCTCCTTCACTTTAAGTCTAGGCACAATCAGCTAGCTTCCTCTGAGCTGGGCCCTGTGGTGGTGAATCTGTGTTCATGAGCCTTTTAAGAGCTGTTTCTCAGATCACTACCATCATGTGGGTCTCGGGATGTGAGCCCTGTTGGTTTTCAAAATTAGATGTTATAGGGGGTCATCTCTCAAGCACATGTCTTAAAAACTGGGGAACTTCATTTGGGGTTGAACCCTTTGCTCCTCAGAAAGAAGCTCTGGGTTTTGAGCTCCCTCCAGTTGTGGGTCATCACACAGGGGGTGAGACTGACGGTAAGATTGTGTCCTAGCCTCTCCAACCCATTTTGATGTGGTTTTCTTCTTGTCTGCCTGGTGCAGAGTTGTCACTCAGTCAGTCTTTAGGGTTTTTTAAAGAGGAAATCATTCCATATGTAGCTGTAGACTCAGTGTGTCCATGGGAGGAGATGAGTTCAGTATCTTCCTATATCACCACCATCTTGAACTGGTCAGGTAAGTAAACCCAAAGAGACCACACAAAGACACATAATTGAAATATCAAAACTCAAAGACATGGAGAAAACATTAAAAGAAGCAAGAGAAAAATGACTTGCTACGCACAAGGGAACCCTCATAAGACTATTAGCAGATTTTTCAGCACAAACGTTGCTGGTCAGAGGGAGTGGCATAATATATTCAAAGTGCTGAAAGAAAAAAATTCCAACCAAGAATACTATACCTGACAAAGTTATCATTCAGAATTTAAGGAGAGATACAGAGTTCTCCAGAGAACCAAAGCTAAAGGAGTTCATCACCACTAAACCGGCTTTACAAGAAATGTTAAAGGGACTTCTTAAGTTGAAAAGAAAGGTTGCTAATTAGTAAAAAGAACACATATTAAAGAAAAGTAAATATACAGTAAAGGTAGTAAATTAAGTACTTATAAAGCTACTATGAAGTTTAAAGACAAAAGTAGTAAAACTATGATTACAGTAATTAGTTAAGGGATACACAAGATAAAAAGATATAAAATGTGACTTTAAAAACATAAAACATAGAGGTGGGGGAACAGTAACAACTTTGAGCTTCAGAATCACATCAAATTTCAGTCATTATCAACTTAAAATAGACTGTTATAGATATAAGTTGTTATATGTAAGCTTTATGGGAACCACAAAGCAAAACCTATAGTAAACACACACACAAAAGAGAAAGGAATATAAACATACCACTAAAGAAAGTCATTAAACCACAAAGGAAAAGTAAGAGAAGAAGGGAACAGAGAGGAACTACAAAAACAGTTAGAAAACAATAAACAAAATGGCAATAAGCACAGATCTATCAATAATTACTCTGAATATAAATGGACTAAATTCTCTAATTAAAAGACATAGATTGGATGAGTGGATAAAAAAACAAGACCCACTCATATGCTGCCTACAAGAGACACTTCAGATGTAAGGACACTTGCAGACTAAAAAGGAAGGGATGGAAAAAGATATTCCATGCAAGTGGAAACCAAAAGAAAGCTGGAGTAGCTATTCTTAAATCAGTTAAAATAGACTTTAAAACAAATACTGTAATAAGAGATTAAGAAGAGCATTACATAATGATAAAGGGAGTGATCCAACAAGAGGATATAACATATGCAAATAGCTATGCATCCAATGTAGTGGCACCTAAATATATAAAGGATATATTGAAAGACCTAAAGGGGGAAATTGATAGTGATACAATAATAGTAGGGGACTTTAATACCCCACTTACACCAATGGATAGATCATCCAGACAGAAAATTAAAAAGAAAACATTGGCCTTAAACAACATTTTCGACAAGTTATTAACAGATATTTACAAAGCATTCCATCTAAAAGCAACAGAATACACATTCTTCTCAAGTGCACAAGACAGCTCATGTTAGGTCACAAGACACATCTTAACAAGTTTAAGAGGACTGAAATTATACCAAGCATGTTTTCTAACCATATGGTATGAAACTAAAAATTAACGGCACAAAGAAAACTGGAAAATTCACATTAAACACATTAACAACATTAAACATTAAATACATTAAACAACATTATACTGAATAACTAAGGGATCAAAGAAAAAATCAAAAGAGAAATCAAAAAGTACTTTGATACAAATGGAAATGGAAATGTAACATACCAAATTTTATGGGATGTAACAGAAGCAGTTCTAAGAGGGAAGTTCATAGTGATAAATGCCTACCTCAAGGAACAGGAAAAGTCTCAAATAAACAACCTAACGTTACACCTTAAAGAACTAGAAAAAAAGAGAACAAATGAAGCCCAAAGTTAGTAGAAGGAAGAAAATAACAAAGAGCAGAAATCAATGAAATAGAGACTAAAAAGACAATAGAAAAGATCGATGAAATTAAGAGTTAATTCTTGGAAAAAATAAACAAAATAGATAAAACTTTCGTTAGACTTACCAAGAAAAAAAAAGAGTGCCCAAATAGATAAAATCAGAAATGAAAGAGAAGTTATTATCGATACCAGAGAAATACAAAGAATCATAAGAGACGACTATGAACAATTATATGCCAACTAATTGGACAACCTAGAAGAAATGGATAAATTCCCCAAAACATAATCTTCCATGACTGAATCAGGAAAAAATAGAAAATCTGAAAAGACTAATTACCAGTAATGAAATTGAATCAGTAATCAAAAACTCCAACAAATAAAAGTCCAGGACTAGACAGCTTCAAAGGTAAATTCTGCCAAACAGTTAAAGAAAAGTTAATACCTATCCCTCAAATTATTCAAAAAAACTGAAGAGGAAGGAATGCTTCCAAATTCATTCTACAAGGCCAATATTACCCGGATACCAAAACCAGATAAAGACCGTACAAAAATAGAAAATTACAGGCCAATATCCCTGATGGGTAAAAATCCTCAACAAAATATTAGCAAACCAAATTCAACAATAAGTTAAAAAGATCATATACTATGATCAAGTGGAATTTATTGCAGGGATGTAAGGATAGTTCAACATCCACAAGTCAGTCAATGTGACACCATATTAACAAAATAAAGGATAAAAATCATATGATCATCTCAACAGATGCAGAAAAAGCTTTTGACAATATTCAACATCCATTTATGATTTTAAAAAACTCTCAACAAAGCAGGGTAGAGGGAACATACCTCAACATAACAAAGGCCATACATGACAAACCCCAGCTAACAAGCTAATGGTTAAAAGCTGAAGGCTTTTCTCTAGGATCAGGAACAAGACGAGGATGCCCACTCTTGCCACTTTCAGTCAACATAGTATTGGAAGTTCTAGGCACAGTAGTCAGAGAAGAAGAATAAAAGGAATTCAAATTGGAAAGGAAGAAGTAACACTGTCACTGTTTGCAGATGACATGATACTACATGTAGAAAACCCTAAAGACTGCATCAAGAAACTGTTAGAACTAATAAACGAATTCAGCAAAGTTGCAGTATACAAAAATCTGTTTTGTTTCTTTACACTAATAATGAACTATCAGAAAGAGAAATTAAGAAAATAATCCCATTTATAATTGCATCAAAAAGAATAAAACACCTAGGAATAAATTTAGCCAAGGAGGTGAAAGACCAATATATTAAAAACTACAGGACATTAATGAAAGAAATTGAAGAAGACACAAATAAATGGAAACATATTCCATGCTCACTGGTTGAAAGAATTAATATTGTTAAAATGTCCATACTACACAAAGCAATATAAAAAATTCAATGTAATCCATACCAAAATTCCAATGGTATTTTTCACAAAAATAGAACAAACAATTCTAAAATTTATACGGAACTACAAAAGACCCTGAATATCCAAAGCAATCTTGAGAAAGAAGAACAAAGCTGGAGGCATCATGCTCCCTGATTTCAAACTATATTACAAAGATTAGTAATTAAAACAGTATGGTATTGGCATAAAAACAGACACATAGATCAATGAAACAGAACAGCCCAGAAATAAACCTACACATATATGGCCAATTAACTTATGATGAAGGAGCCAAAAATATAACAATGGGGAAAGAACCATCTCTTGAAAAAATGGTGTTGGGGGCTTCCCTGGTGGCGCAGTGGTTGCGCGTCCGCCTGCCGATGCAGGGGAACCGGGTTCGCGCCCCAGTCTGGGAGGATCCCACATGCCGCGGAGCGGCTGGGCCCGTGAGCCATGGCCGCTGAGCCTGCGCGTCCGGAGCCTGTGCTCCGTGACGGGAGAGGCCACAACAAGAGGGAGGCCCGCATACCACAAAAAAAAAAAAAAAATGGTGTTGGAAAAATTGGACAGTCACATGCAAAAGAATGATACTGAATCACTAACTTACACCATATACAAAAATTAACTCAAAATGGATTAAAGACTTGGACATAAGACCTGAAACCATAAAACTCCTAGAAGAAAACACAGGCAATAAGCTCCTTGACATAGGTCTTGGCAGTACTTTTTTTTTTTTTGGGGGGGTACGTGGGCCTCTCACTGTTGTGGCTTCTCCCGTTGCGGAGCACAGGCTCTGGACGCGCAGGCTCAGCGGCCGTGGCTCACGGGCCCAGCCGCTCCGTGGCATGTGGGATCCTCCGGGACCGGGGCACGAACCCGTGTCCCCTGCATCGGCAGGTGGACTCTCAACCACTGCGACACCAGGGAAGCCCATTGGCAATACTTTTTGAATCTGATACCAAATGTAAAAAGTAACAATAGCAAATATAAACAAGTGGGACCATATCAAAGCTTCTGAACAGCAAAGAAAACTATCAACAAAATTAAAAGGCACCCTATTCAATGTGAGAAAATAATTGCAAATCATATATCTGATAAGAGGCTAATACCCAAAATATACAAAAAACACATACAACTCAATAGCAAAAAAAAAAAAAATCTGATTAAAAATTCTGTAGAAATCTAGAAAAATGGTACAGGTGAACCTATTTGCAAAGCAGAAATAGAGACACAGATGTAGAGAACAGACGTATAGACACCAAGGCAGGGAAAGGGAGGGTGGGATGAACTGGGAGATTGGGATTGACATATATACACTGTTATGTATAAAACAGATGACTAATGAGAACCTGCTGTATAGCACAGGGAATTCTACTCAGTGCTTTGTGGTGACCTAAATGGGAAGGAAATCCAAAAAAGAGGGGATATATGTATACATATAGCTGATTCACTTCGCTGTACAGCAGAAACTAGCACAACACTGTGAAACAACTATACCCCAACTCAAGAAAAATTAAAAATAAAAAATGGGCAGAAGATCTGAATGGACGTTTTTCCAAAGACATAGAGATGGCCAACAGGTACATGAAAAGATGATCTATGTAATTAATCATCAGGTAAATGCAAATCAAAACCACAATGAGATGTCACCTCACACCTGTTAAAATGGCTATTACCAAAAAGACAAAAAGAAATAGCAAGTGTTGGCAAGAATGTGGAGAAAAGGGAATCCTTGTGCATTGTTGGTGAGAATGTTAACTGATGCAACTACTGTGGAAAACCATAAGAAGGTTTCTTAAAAAATTAAAACTGGAATTACCATGTGATCTAGCAATTCTATTTCTGGGTATTTACATGAAGAAAATGAAAACACTAATTCGAAAAGATACATGTACTCCTATGTTCATTGCACAATTATTTACAATAGCCGAGATATGGAAACAATCTAAGTGTCCATCAATGGATGAATGGATAAAGAAGATGTGGTATATATAAATACAATGGGGTATTATTCAGCCATAAAGAAGAATGAAATCTTGCTATTTGAGGCAACCATGGATGGACATGGAGAACATTATGTTAAGTGAAATAAATCAGACAGAGAAAGACAAAAAACGTATGATGTTTCTTACATGTGTAATCTTAAAACAAAAAACCAAGCCCATGGATACAGAGAACCAATGGTGGTTGCAAGAGGCAAGGGGCTGGGGGTTGAAGATATGTGTGAACTTTTTCTTTAGTTTAAATAAATTAAATTAAAAAAATTTTAAAGTACACTTAACATAATGTAACCTTTGATGAAAGAATGTAAAAATATTTCATGTAACATAGGAAATGTGAAAAAAAAAACATGCAAACAAGAAAACTTCCCCACTCCCACATCCCAGCTCAACTGCAATTTTCTTCATGAAGCTGATCACCCTTGCTGTTGTGATTTTCTTTATTCTGAACCATCCCTGCATTTTCATTCCTTTCATTTAGCATTGATTCTAATAGTTATGTGTGGACTATTCTCTTTTAACTGACTACATGTTCCTGAGGAGGAGATTATGTTTTATTTAATTTTGAATACCTGTGTATTGAGTTTCCCAGGGTGTTTCTGATAGATGTCTGGTAAAAACTGAGTGAATGAATAAGTTTTTACATGTCACTAAAATCATTTTTATGAAAGAAATAAAGCCCCCTTAAGAAGTTATTGTGGGGAACAATATCTAGACAAATCATGGCATGAATCTAAGATAAAAGAAAAGTTAATATTCAGTAAAGAACATTAATCTATTTCTCACTCATAGTTTGATCCCATGGATAGGTGACAGTATCTACTGGTGAGAATGGAAAATTCTAGTGATTATGTGGAAGAGCTGAAAATCAGATCTATAAATAAACAATCCTCTAAATCAATATTATCCCTAATCTCAAAGGCATGATCATAAAACATGACTCA
Source organism: Physeter macrocephalus (assembly GCF_002837175.3). Lineage (NCBI taxonomy): Eukaryota > Metazoa > Chordata > Mammalia > Artiodactyla > Physeteridae > Physeter > Physeter macrocephalus. The sequence continues at coordinate 94,423,804 of NC_041215.1, read as the reverse complement.
AATATAAGTTATTTAATACTAGAACATTTTAATGAAGTTAAGATGCTAGACATTACATGAGTAAGTTTATAATAAAAAACCTAGACTGCAATATTATTTATGTGAAAATTTCAGATGAATCTGCAACCTCTATACTGATCATTTTCTGCAAGATCAACATGACATTTCAGTAATAACATTCAAGTTGGCATAATGTAAATGTTCTGTTTATCTACCTCTGCATAAAAAAACCTCAAAACTTTTTGGTTTAACAATTTATCTTTCATGGTTCTGGGGGTTGATGAGCTCAGCTGGGCAGTTCTCACTTGGGGTACCTCAAATAATAAGATGGCAGCTGAGGCTAGAGTTGTCTAAAGGAGTCTCTGCTCAACATCTGGCACCTGATGGCTGAACAACTAGAAACCCATTAGTCAGGCATTTCTTTCTCCACACAGCCTCTTCACCTGGCTAGCTTGTACTTTTTTACATAATGGCAGACTCAGGGTAGGCTGACTTCTTATGAGGTGACTGACCTTCCCAGAGAAAGTTTCAAGAGAGCCAGGAGGAAAGTTGCAAGGCGTCTATGACTTCGCCTTGGAAGGCATATAGCCTCACTTCTGTTATAATCTAATTAATGATCAAAGTAATCAAAAACTAGCCCAGATTCAAGGGAATGGAGGGGTGGACTCCACCTCTTAATGAGGGGATGGCTTGTGTGTATAAGAAGGGAACAGTTGATGGTGGTCACTTTGAAACCAATATTTTGAGAATATAGTTGACCCTTGAACAACATAGGTTTGAATTGTGCAGGCCCACTTTTTTGGGACTTTTTTTCAATAAACATACAGCCAGACCTTAGTATTAGCAGGTTCCACATCTATGGAAAAAGAGGGCCCACTATGGGACTTGAGCATCCATGGATTTTGGTATCCCCCCAGCACCACCCCCTGCCCCATGGATACCAAGGGAAAACTGTATATAAATCCAACTTCTTTATAAAGAATCATGTCCCAAAAGACATCCTAAATCTGTCTTCCTAACAAGAATGGAGAGCCATTAACACACTCAATTCTGATTAGTTGATTTTCAGCATGTTTGGATTAAAAACATACCTGTATTCTATTGCAAGAATCTAGCATCTGGCCAAAAATTACGTGCACTCTTGTTAACCCAGGTATGGTTCCTGAACCAGCAGCACCTGGGAACTTGTCAGAAATGCAGACTATTAGACCCTACCCCAGACCTACTCAATCAGACATGTATTTTAATAAGATGCCTAGGAGATTCATATGCACATTAAAATTTGAGAAGTGCTGACTTAGGCCATACTCATATACAGTCATCCCTCGGTATCCTTAGGGGATTATTTCCAGGACTCCCCGCAGATCCCCAAATCCAAGAAGATGCTCAAGTCCCTTATATAAAATGGCACAGTATTTGCATATAAACTATACAGATCTTCCTGTATATTTTAGATCAACTCTAGATTACTTATAATATCTAATACCATGTAAATACTTTGTAATAGTTGGAACTACAATGTAAATGCTATGTAAATAGTTGCTGGTCAGCAACTAACAGTTGTTCCTTGGTCTCTGCAGGGGATTGGTTCCAGGACACCCTCTGCACCAGGTTACCAAAATCTGTGGATGCTCAAGCCCCATATGTAAAATGGCATAGTACTGGCATATAACCTATGCACATCCTCCCATATACTTTAAATCATCTCTAGATTACTTATAATACCTAACACAATGTAAATGCTATGTAAATAGTTGCTGGTATATGGCAAATTCAAGTTTTGCTTTTTGGAACTTTCTGGAAGTTTTTTTCCCGAATATTTTTGATCCATGCTTGGTTGAGTCTGCAGATGTGGAACCTGTGGATACTGAGGGCTGACTGTACTAGTATACACAGAGTAGCCTCAAACTTGTCATCTGAAGAAACCTACGAAACATGAAGTACTCTTCTTCACCTTTGGGGACAGAGAAGGATTGTATATTTCATTTGGGTTTTAAATGGAAAAAATAGCTAAAACTTGATTGCTCCTATAAAATCTTTGACAAGTTAGAAACCGCATGTGTGAAGGTTTGTGTTTTAATCTTGCTTTTATCTGGGACATCAAGGATCATCACTATGTATGGGGGAAAATTTTTGATTTATGAGTTTTTTTATATGACTAGGGAAGCTAAGAAGAAAAGACCAAAAAAAGTGCAAAGGACTTTGAAATAGATAATAAGTACATTATATACATGTAGTTATTTACACGTAAAGACACATGGAAAAAATTTTCACTATTATTATTAGCGAAATATTTAAAATATTTTTTTAGGCAGGATAGCATCATAGTTTTGTCATAGATAAAACGAAAGTAAATTTAGAAACAAAAATGTTCTTTTTAAAGAAATAAAATTAACTTTTGAAAACACCATTTTCTTCCAAAGATACGTTCAATCCATTCACAGTTTCTTGCTTGTTCTTCTTAATTCATCATTCATTTCTATGATCTAAATTACAAAACATAATTAAAATGCCTATGAGAAAGTTCTTAAAAATCAAATAAGTTCAACATTAAAGATAATTTTAAATTTTCCAGCCATTACTTTATCTTGTTAAGTACCTGTCATGTTATCTAGAAAATTACATATGAATATTTAAGTCCTTTATAGATAAAACTATTTCATTTAAGGTATAACTAGAAACTTTAGGTTGGTTTCCAAATGGCACTTATACAAGCCTAGATTAAAATTTAAGCACCGGATTTAACAATTTTTTAAAAAGATACTGAATTTCAGTAAGGAACACAAAAGGATTAGCTGAAATTATACTGACTTATTATGTAGACAAGAAAGGCAAATGACTCTCCATTCTTCCAGTAATCTATTATCACCACAAATTAGCCAAATGGAGAAAGATCTCATTTTCTACTTTAATTCTATTAAGGCATTATCCTAGAGAATCTAAACTGAAGACCACCACAAGGCTATGAGGGCCTCAATAACTATCAAATAGACTTTCTCTATTTGTTACCACAGAGTCAATTATCTCTTTTTGTTTGGATCACTCACATTGTCTGAATTCTCAAGTAGCCTGCTTTCTTTATCTGCTTTTAACTTGGCTAAAGTATTCTCTAAACCTTAATGTGTACTTCCCTGATGAAAAACTTTATTGGCTTCCCACAGTCCTTGGGATAAAATCTACCAAATACTTAGAGGCCTATGAGACCCTTTATGATCAAGGTACTGCCTATCATTCTACTCCAATCTCCATTTACTTCTCAAGATCCAGCAATGTAGAATTCCTTGCACTCACCAAGGCACTGGCACATGCTATTCCTCCTGCCTGAAATACCTTTCTTTTCTTTCTCCTCCTGGATAATCCTTAGCCTTAAGATTCAGCTTGCCAGTTTCTTCCATAGGTTTCTCCAAGGCAGTGGGTGGCCCTCTACATTTCTGTATTACATACTATTGATACATATTATCATAACACTTATATTACATTGCACTAATTTTTCTCAACTGGAGGGCAAGGAATGTCTTTTCTCTGTATTGTGTTCAGCGCTAAGTGTGGCACTCAATAAATGTCACTGAATAAATGAAGAAATGAATATACAACTAAAATAGAGATGAGGGAGTTATAGTGATTCTGAGTCCAATTTGAGTAGGGTGGAAGAAATTTACTCCCCACCCCCCACTGATTAGTTTAAAAGATTTTATGGGGAAAAATGGGCCTCTTCAGAAGTAGTTAAATATGGCCAATAGTAATACAGTGATAATTAACTGAAAATAGGTCATTCTAGGTCCTGCTAATGAATATTCATGACACAACAGGAAAAAACTAAATTACATAATGTTAGAAATAACTGTGCACTTCAGGGTCAAGTTCAGCATCTTCATTGCAGAGATGAAAAAATATGGGCTAAAAGAAATGGACCTGAGATTGTTAGGGGAACTTTGATATAGGATAGGGCAGTGGTTCTCCTAGTGTGGCTCAAAGTTGAAAACCACTGAAACAGGATTTTAAAAACTAGAAAAAGTTTTACATTAATTTGCAGTGGCTTAAGGAGGAATTAAAAAGTGTGATTAAAAAAATAAGCAAATAGGGCTTCCCTGGTGGTGCAGTGGTTAAGAATCTGCCTGCCAATGAAGGGGACACAGGTTTGAGCCCTGGTCCGGGAAGATCCCACATGCCGCAGAGCAACTAAGCCCGTGTGCCACAACTACTGAGCCTGTGCTCTAGAGCCTGCGAGCCACAACTATTGAGCCCACGTGCCACAACTGCTGAAGCCTGCGCACCTAGAGCCCGTGCTCCACAAGAAGAAAAGCCACTACAATGAGAAGCCTGCACACCACAAGAGAGTAGCTGAAACTAGAGAAAGTCCATGTGAAGCAATGAAGACCCAACACAGCCAAAAATAAATAATAAATAAATAAATAAATAAAAATAAAAATGAGCAAAATACTTGAGCAGACATTAAAAAAAATAGCAAGCAGAGAAAACAATCTCAAGGCAGAAGTGGAGAGTGCTCAGTACTGTGTTGTTAGCATTACTGAAAACAATGAAGGTTTTGAAGATTAAAAATGTTTAAAGCTTAGGTGAGATCAACCAAAAGATCTAGAATAAATTAATAGGTCACTTAATTATTCATGTTTATGAAGAGAAGTAATTGACAATCTTGAGTCACTTTTTATTTGGTTCTGCAGTAAAATGTATGATTTTTCTTTCAGTACTTACCCTTCTTTGTTTTGTTTATGGTAATATCAACATTTGAAGTGGAACTGGTAAAGTACTAGATCAGCTGTGGGTACTCAGGCAACTCACAGTTAAGTATTCTGGGTTCTATTTTCTCATCTGTAAAACTGTTTGGATTATATCACCTCAAAGATTCTTTTCAGCAACTATGAATCCAAGAACACTGGTTTGCCAAAATTAATATAGAATTAATTTCAAGAACAAGTCTAGTTCACTTAAATACCTTAATATCATTATTGGTATTTTTAATTTGCTTGGCAACGTCGGTTTTTAAGTTAGTGAGTCACCTTGGGTCTCCAATAAATAGATCATATTTACATTCTTGGTTAAGAAACATAGGCTTCAGTGGAATGGCCTATAATTCCTGCAGTCTGAAGCCACAAAATGTGGATAAGATCATCGAGAATCAAACAGCCAATGAAAATAACAACAAAAATCTATACACCTGAATTCAGGTCTAACACTTTTCAGTACGTTAAATATTTGAAACCTCGTAGGCACTGAGGGACCACACATGGCGGGACCACACAAGGCGAAAGGTCCATCCAAAGGGGCCTTCAGGCCTCACCACCGCATGGGTTAGGTGTCACCCCTGTCCTATAGCCGAGGGTGGAATGCTAAGCAAAGCCCCTGGGTCTCAAGAGAACTTTGGGAGGATCACACCTTAAGAATCCTCCCTCTTCCCGGCCAAGCCGTAACCTGGCGAGAAAAATGGGCAATGTGGGAGGCTTTCCTTTCCCTCCAGATCTCCTCGCATCGCCCTTAATCCCCACCGTCAGCTTCCCAAACTGCGGCGGCGGCCGTTACCTCCATCCTAGGAGCCAGGGCTTCGCAGATGTTGCCGCCTCCTCCAGCCATTTTGTCCCGTGGTCTGCGACGGCAGAACCTACTGCTTCTTCTGCTGCTGCTGCTGCTGCCGCCGCCGCCGCCGCCGTCAGGGCCTATGGGAGATGGGGAGGGCGGTGCGTGGGGGCGGGACTTCCGCGCCCTCTTCGGGAGCCAGGAGGCGGGGCCTCATCAGAACCCGCCAAGATTCTGCCCACCAGACTCAGTAAATTGCTGCTCAAAGTTGATCTAGCATTGCTTAGAGTGGCATCAGGGGCTGCTTCATAATTTTCTTCTTTTCCCGAATACTTCCGTAGACTCTAACGAATAGGGCCTGCTTCTCATGGCAAGCAATGAACGTGGTAAGGAACACGAGCTCTGGGATTGGAGACTCAATAGTACCTACAATCCTAAATCTGATGTGAACATTAATGAGATCATACAAGGTAAGTGCATAGTGGATCTAGCGAACAGGTGATAAATACCTGCTGTCATAACTACTACCTTGACCTGATAGAATCCAGGACTGGAAAGAAAACGCAAAATGAGTTTATTCATCTAAGAAGCCATTGTAGGACCTCTTAAAATAGATTGTCAGCTGGAAAATGACTCCAAAATTTTGCTTAGCACTGATACAAAGGATGATGCAAATTTTGTCTTTCTCAGTATCTCTCTGAACTTCTCTTTCCTCAATTTACCCAGTAAATTAAAAAGGATTACTTCCAGAAAGGTCTTCCAGAGAGGGGCCCCAAGTTATTAAAGGGAACAATGGGGAAAAAAACCCTCTAGGTATTTGGGTTGTTGGAAACAGGACAATGTTAGGAAAAAGTCCTGGCTACAGGTATAAATTATCACAATTTGTACCTCTTAACACAAGTGTGTTAAGAATTTTAAAATTCTCCTTGAAAACTACAGGTGGTGTGAATGTGGGGACACTATCCCGTATATTATTTTATATAACAAATATATTCACTAAAAATGTTTCAACTTTTTGTAAATTAAGTACTTTGGTGCACTTGTGGGATCTGGTTTATTTAATTTTTTTATAATAATTTATTTTTTAACATCTTGGGATCTGGTTTTTGAAAGGACACATGCGCAATGAACACTCAATCTAAATTTTGTTAAAAATCTGGATCTTCCTATGTTCTGACAAATTTTAATCCCAGAACCCAATAATTTCCATATGAGACAGAAACTTCTCAACTGTTAGTCCCAAATAGAGGTAAATAGCAGGATTTTTGAAGCTATGTTTTATCTTCCTTCTCTGAATTTCATTTTCTTACTTTTTCCCCACTCCCTCTCAATCCTACTTTACACAAGATTGATAACTTCTGCCATATATGCCAGCTGAGTCTGTGATTCTCCCTGCACAGGACTGACCCATTGTATTAGATCAGGCTGCCATAACAAAATACTATAGACTGGTGGCTTAAAAGCACAACAGACATTTTTTCATAGTTCCAGAGGCTAGAAATCCAAGGTCAAGGGGCTGACATGGTTGGTTTCTGGTGAGAGCTCTATTCCTGGATTACAGAGGGCCACTTTTTCTCTGTCCTCACATGGGAGCTAGGGCAGAGTGGTGTGGGGGGGGGGATGGGGGGGAGGAGAAGAGAGAATGAGCAAACTCTCTGCTATTTCTTCTTATAAGGGCACTAATCCCATCATGAGGGCCCCACCTCATGACTTCATCTAAACCAAATTACCTCTCCAAAAGGCCCATCTCCAAATACCATCACACTGGGGGTTAGGGCTTCAATGTACAAGTTTGGAGGATACAATTAGATCCATAGAACCTAGCAAATCAACCACCCAAGAATAAGTATTTTTCAATTTGGAGTTAACAACCAATAATTATTATGAAGGCTGGTTCTTGAGAATAAAATGAATTAATAGTCTATATTAGTTTATTTAAGATTTTTACAGTTTTGGAAAATATTTTCAATATACAAACAGGCCAGTGAATCCTTACTTATAAAACAACCATTTGACACATGATAGTACAAAGACAGTTTAAAACCCAACTCATATTATTTTATGACCATATCGATTTCAATAGTAACAAATTTTCTTAAACATATTTAATCATGTAGCTTCTGGGAGATAGGTTAAATGATGAAAAAATGGGCGACCATGAACACAGCCTTTAATTTCATTTCCAAACTGGTGCTTCATTCTGTAGATAATATCCTGGATGTCCTCTTTTGATAAGTACATGGGTAACTGTCTAGACAGACGCACTGCTTCTCCCTGTGGAGAGAAAGCCATACATTTTACTGCGATATACCCTGAAGCAGAAAACAGGTTTTTACTGGCAAGGAGGAAGACAGAAAATTGATTATATTCTTTTATTATTTACTCACTCAACAAATATTTATTAAACACCACTTATGTGCTAGTCACTGCTGTAGGTTCTAGGAATACAGCAGAGAACAAGACAAACAAGATCCTTGCTCTTCTGAAACTGACATTCTAGTGCAGAGAAGCAGAAAGATAAAAATACAAAGAAAATTTCAGTGACTAATAGTGCACAAAATTAAACTGGGCAACATGATAGAGTGATTGTGTGATTAGGAAAAGCTTCCTCCAGGTGACAATTAAGCTTCAATTTAAGGAACTATGATGCAAAGACGATGGGGAAAGAAAAGCATTTCAGACAGAGGGAACAGAAAGAACTGAATGGTCAGTGTGGGTGCAGCAGAGTTACTAAAGTGAAGAGATGAACAAGAAAAGGAGTTAGGCAGGGGCCAGATCCCCCTTTGGGACAGGGTAAGCAATTTGGGTATTAATTTGAATGCACAGGGAAGTAACCAGAGGGTTTTTAAGCAAAAGCCTGACATTCACATTTTAAAACAATCAGTCTGGCTACTTTGTGAAGTATGGCTTGAGGCAAGTCAAGAAGAGAAGCAGGAGTCTTGCAGGCAATCACTGCAGTCCTGGTGAGAGCTGTTTTTTAAAATTAATTATATATATATTATTGAGTGTAACTGACATACAATATTATGTAAGTTACAAGTGTACAATATAGTATTCATAATTTTTAAAGGTTACACTTCATTTATAGTTACTATAAAACCTTGCTATATTCCCTGTGTTGTACAATATATCCTTGTAGCTTATTTTATAAGCTTATCATTAATCCCCTACTCCTATATTGCCTCTATATTACCTCTCCCCACTGGTAACCACTAAATTGTTCTTTATATCTGTGAGACTGTTTCTGTTTTGTTATATTCACTGGTTTGTTGTATTTTTTAGATTCCACATATAAGTAATATCATACAGTATTTGTCTTTCTCTGTCTGACTTATTTCACTGAGCATAATACCCTCCAAGCCTACCCATGTTGCAAATTTTCATTTTTTTTTATGGCTGAGTAGTATTCCATTGAATATATACCATATGATAACCTCAACAGATGCAGAAAAAACTCTTGACAAAATTCAACATCCATTTATGATAAAAACTCTCTAGAAAGTAGGCACAGAGGGAACATATATCAACATAATAAAGCCCATTTATGACAAACCCACAGCCAACATCACACTCAATGGTGAAAAGCTGAAAGCATTTCCTCTACCATCAGGAACAAGACAAGGTTGACCACTCTCACCACTTTTATTCAACACAGTATTGGAAGTCGTAGCCACAGCAATCAGATAAGAAAAATAAATAAAAGGAATCCAAATTGGAAAGGAAGCCAAATTGGAAAGGAAGAAGTAAAACTGTCACTGTTTGCAGACGACATGATGCTATACATAGAAAATTCTAAAGATGCCACCAGAAAACTACTAGAGCTCATCATGAATTCAGCAAATTTGCAGAATACAAAATTAATATACAGAAATCTGTTGCATTTCTATACACTATCAGAAAGAGAAATTAAGAACATAACCCCATTTACCATTGCATCAAAAAGAGTAAAATACCTAGGAGTACACCTACCTAAGGAGGTAAAAGACCTGTACTTGGAAAACTACAACACTAATCTAAGAAACTGAAGATGACACAAACAGAAAGATATACCATGTTCTTGGATTGAAAGAATATTGTTAAAATGAACATACTACTCAAGGCAATCTATGGATTCAATGCAATCCACGGTGAGTTTTTGACTAGGGAGATAGTAGTGGAGATGGAGGGAGTTATAAAAGACTCCTGACATGAGTTGGAGATAAAGTCAAGACTTGCTGATGGACTGGTTATAAGGGATGCAGAATCAAGGATACTTTTTGGTATGGTAGTGCTGTTTTCTGAGATAGGGAAAACTGACAGTTTGGGGGTAAAACAGCATTAGTGAAGTTGGCTTGTTTTAAGATTTATTTTCTTCAAAAATTGTTGTACTTCAAAGATACTGAATACTAACATTATTCTAACCACATACTCTCTCCCATTATCTTTCACACCATCCTACTTCCTTTATTCCAACTAAATCTATTCTTCTTCTTCACTTTGACCTTTAATCTCCTCAATCCTTCCTAATTCTCCTGGCCCACCAGCACCCTTCTGTCATCTTTAGGTACTTCAGGTATGAGTAGTTAGTGAGGCATTAAAGATACTATCTCTAGCTTTACTTCCTGCATTCCCTCTAGATTCCAACTAGAATCTAAGGGCAGGTTCTTACTAGAATCAAATTCATCTTTATATCCCTCTAGGATTAAACAGTTTCTTATATATATTATGTGTTCAAATTTCGTTACTCACCGTTTTGTTCTTACACCATATTCCTCTTGCTAATCCTCACCCTTGGATAAATTCTACCGAGCATTGTTGGAGAATCACAAAACTTGCTGGCTGGATCCAATACCAATATTAGCTCTTATGAGCCTTTAATGTCACTTAAATATCCTGTTCTTCTCTAATCAACCTTCTCTTGAAGTACCTGCAGCTCTTATTTTCACATCATTTCCAATATATTCAAATCCTCAAGTGCCTCCCCAGCCTCTTCACTCTCAGCAGATAACCTCTCCTATTTCATTACCACATATATCATACATGACTTCTCTCAAGTTTACCTCAAAATATTTTTACTTTCACTTTAAAGCTCTCCCCTCTTCTCTTGATTCAGAGAATGGTTTCACCCTTCTAAAGCTTATATTGTTAACTCATCTCCCTTCCTGCCTCTTCTGGAACATCTGCTCTTCAATCTTTTACTGTAAGACTTTTTCAATGAATTCAATACAAACATGTTCTTTTTTTCCCTTCACCACCATGTAACTTGCTGCCTACACTTTTCACCACTGCTCCCACTCTTTCACTATCACTACTACTTTTCCGTTATGGCTCTTTTCAAGGATATAACTGCCATCTAGCAGCCACACCTGCTGGTCTTCTAGCAACTATACACTATAGAGAATGTGATACTACTTATTTATTTTTAAGTTTCTTTCCTCCCTTGACTTGTATATCCACTCCTCCCTTGATTTGTATATCCACTCCTCCCTTGATTCTTCTTTTACTCTTCTATCTTTATCTTCAATTCATCTTATTCAGCTTGACTGTCAATGGAAGCATAACTATGGTTCTGACAGAAGTTCTCTTTTTACCTTAGACTATCTTCCCTAAGAATCACATCCACTATTGCCTTAACATAATGAGAGGTACAGTATTAGTAAAAGTATTTGTAACTAATCCCTACCATTTTTTCCTCTTATTTCTGAAATCTTACTTCTTCCCATGTGGTTCTTCGATACACAAAACACTACCCACAACTCCCTCAACCTTTATTTAGTTTATACCAACTCCTTCACAAGAAAAGTTTCAGGTCCCTAGAAACTATCAGTGTTGAATTGCCTCCAAAATAGGTTGGCAAGTTCCATAGGACAAACCTCTTGAAGTATTCACAGAATGCTACTGACTATAATCTTCAGGAAGGGTAAAAAATGGACTTTCCTGTTGAGGAAATCTGACCCTCAGCATTCACGGCCCACCATGATCACAGTCTAAACAAAAATGACTCATTTTTTAAAAGGAAGAAAATAAACTTTATTAAAGTTCAAAATAACACCAGTCAACCTTGAGGGACAGAACCTCAATATAGAGACAATCACTATTGTTTTACCACCAAATGCCCAGCACTTGGACATTTAAAACTTTATAACCTGCCTCCATCCTCTATTACTTTTGAATTTATTTTTTAATCCACTTTTACTTCTCATTTGTGGTAGATACTGCTAGAAAACGAAAATTTCCATTTATTCTATAATCTACATTTTTTCATTCCCCCTCCCCTCTTTTGCTCTTGAAGAGATCAGGGCTTAAAATCACATTACAGTTTTGTTTTTTTTTTTTGGTGGTACGCGGGCCTCTCACTGTTGTGGCCTCTCCCATTGCAGAGCACAGGCTCCGGACGCACAGGCTCAGTGGCCATGGCTCATGGGCCCAGCCGCTCCACGGCATGTGGGATCTTCCCGGACCGGGGCATGAACCCGTGTCCCCTGCATCGGCAGGCGGATTCTCAACCACTGCACCACCACGGAAGCCCTACAGTTCTTTTTAGACAAGTGTTTGGTATCAAGGTGGAGCAATTTTGAATCCCTTCTAAACAAAACAAAACAAAACACTTCACAAAGTGTCTCATGCATAAGGCTCTTCCTCAATATGTATTCAAGAAATAATGTTATAGTAAGGATCCATGATAGAGTTTACCACAACCAGTCCATGATGTGAAACTTTTAATGGAGTTTTTTTTTTAAATATTTCCTCTTGCAAATAGATAATAAGCCTTATAAAAACTTTACTATTTTGAAACCATTTACTATTTTATTAAGGAAAAGTTAAGTATCTTAAAACCTAGCCAATCTACATAAGCTAATAATGCATACCTCTAAATAACTTATCACTTTGCGAGGTCTACATTCATAAACTTCCTTTGCATTTTTGTTTAATATAGCGTTAAGAATTTCTTTTAAATCCATCACTCCATAGAATGGAAGACAATTAGCCATTCCTTCTATTTCCAAGTAGTTTTCAGCAATGGAAACTCCTAAAAGAAAAAAATAAATAAAACCACATATAGATATAGTTAGTTTTGTTTAAACTATATTCCAGAAAACGTCTATTAAAAACAAAATCACTGTTAAAATATTTAGTTAACCTTCATTAGAATTTAACAGAGTCAGGAAAAAGTTTTGTTCCTTAGTTGAAGAACAAATAATAATTTCGCATAGGATTTCACATTCACATTAAGTCGTAAGTGCTCAAAGAAACCACATGTGCTTTACATCATTTAATTTAATCTCAGTTACTGTTGTTCTGTTCCCTACATTTATTTAGAACATTTCTTACTTTGGAGAGAAAATGGAGGCCCATTATTATGTATTAAAATAAAACTGGTTTAAATGTTTTAACAACTGCTGCTGTTCAAATTCTATCCTACTGGTTTAATATCTAAAAACCTGAATTATTTCTATGATTAGTTTAACTTAACAGGTTATTATAAAAATACATAGTAACTTATTTTCTTCCAGCTTTATTGAGATATATTTGACATATAACACTGTGTAAGTTTAAAGTGTACAAAGTGTTGATAAACACACATATAAACTACAAAATGATACCACTATAGTAACTTCTTAATATATTAGCAATTTGAGGAAATGAAATACTAATGTTTATTTTACTAGAATAATGTTTAAATCTGACATATTAGCTATTATTTAAACTACTTTAAATAATTTAGTGATTAAAATAAAACTAAAAGGTAGCAACATGAGTGGATATATAATGGGGTAAAACATCCATAACAGCATACATTCCCAAGCATCAAATTTGGCTTTAGAATGCATTTTATGATTTTAGAAAATAGCAGAAATTTGTTTTCTTTGGTTATATCTGTGTAACAGTGTTCTTAATATTGGAGACCACAAAATGTTACCTATAAGTACCTATAAGTAAAAAAAAAAAAAAAAAAAAAAAAAAAAAGATAGTCCCATGTTGGATAAGTGGTAGCTATCAATGGAAAAATTTTAAAAGAGTGATGTAGCTTGAAGAGTTTCAGGTCCTGAGATGTCAACGACCCTATTCCTAACCTGTTCCCAGTTCCAGACTAGTTCCTTGACCTGAATGGCAGATGCACTGGTGGTACACTAAACAGAGAAGGCATCCTAATGTTCTTCCCTGGAAACAACTGGAGAATAATATAAGAAGATACATAATCAAGTGTTAAGGAGTAAAATACAGAGTTCAGTGAAGGAAGACAAAATGAGTTTGAGCAACCAGGAGAACTTAAATGGGACTTGAAACAGGGTTTAGATAGGCAAAGAGGAAGTAGCAGAATATTCCAGTTCACATCTTTTTATACAGACAGTAAAATTTATCAGTCAAGAGACTTTTCACTATTGCTGCTTCTATACCATTTACAGTATGATTTGACTGAAAAGTCTAATACTGTCTACATGAATGCTAGAAAATTATACACATTTCACAGAATTATTTGTGGATATGGGTAAAAAGTATATGGCAACAAACAAGGAAACTGAGCAATATTTTAATATCTGTGCTTGCAAAATTTAGATATGGAAAACTTAGAGACATTTGGAATCACGTTCAAGAAGTTTCCATAAAATTCTGTGAAATGCTTCCAAATTTCCCCAAAATACTTCAACAAGTGGTTTGACAAGTTTTCAGTTCCTAAAATGTGTAATTCTTATTGATACAGAACAAAAGCTATTCTCATTAACAAGCAAAGTTCTTAGGGTCACATTCAGAATCTTTCTCCTTAAAGCCAGATGTATTCTTCCTCTTTCAAGTGCTTTTATCTATAGATGTTTTATGACAACTGGCAAACTGCTGATCAAAAGTTAGTCCAATACAACAAAACTCTCACTAAAAGACGAAGAAATGGTCTTTAAGAAAACATGACATAAAAATTAATGAATGAAAAAATGGTTTTAAAAAAATGAAGAAAAAACCGAATGCCTTTAACTTGATGTTACTGAGAAGAGAAATAATGCTGATGATAATCGAAGTAAAGTTAATTCCAATCAAATCAAGTCAGTTCGCAGATGACTGACTTATTCATTTTTATATCTTTGGTGCCATGCAAAGTACGTGGCATTTATAAGACTTAAAAACATTCTCTACAAGCTGAGAGCTGAAAGCATCTGTGACATAGAAACTTACTGGGTAACTCAAAAACAAACATGCTCTTGGAACAGACAGGGTAGTTATCCTAACTTAAAGAAAATTGTTGTGATAACATCTTTCATGAAAAAAAAAAAAGTACCTGCCACCAATGCCACATAGTTAATTAGGAAAATAGATTAAGAAAAAAATATCTTGCTACACACACACACACACATACACATACATAAACTCCTTGCTTCACACTTCAAATAAATTTTTAAAATGTCAGAAGTCCTGAGGATGAAAGATTTCTAGGAGGACCAAAAAAATGACCACAAGTCAGTTCAGGTCAGAAAGGGGGTGCTGGAAGAAAAGAGAATATTTGAACACATACCATTGCCGAGTACTATGCTGATTTACCTGAGTACCTAGTTTAGTGCTAACAACTTCATGAAGTAAATATATCAATTTTAATAGGAAATCAACATAAATTAGTTAAGAGTTGGTTTTAAAGGCGGATTGCTTGGGTTCATATCCTGGTTCTACCACTAATTCTGTACCCTTAGGCAAACTTAGTTTCTCCATGCCTCAATTTTTCTATTTATAAAAAATGGGCACAGTAACAGAACCACAGGGCTATTAGAAAGATCAAATGAGTTAATACATTTAATACTTAGACTACTGCCATGCACATAATTATTAGTTGCTATTGATGAGGTAACACTGAGGCCAACTGACTTTCCCTAGAACACGTGTTTTTAAATGGCAGAGGTGAGATTTGGACTAACTCTTCACTCCAAATCTAAATATCCAGGATTGAGGTTAGGAGGAAAGAAGTTCTGGGTAGGTTTTCTTAAAACTGCTAGTCAATAAAATTAAAGTTTGGAACACCAAAGCATTTTCTGTATATATTCCATTTCATGGTTTTGTACATTGTTTTTACTTATTCTCTTTTCATGTCTCAGTAAAACATTCCCTTAAAAATTTTCTTCATTGTTTTGTTTTTGTACACTTTGGTCATGGCAAGTTTAGGGGAGGGTGGGGGAAGGGACAGTGGAATCACTCTTCCTGGTACCTCTGTGCTGCTTGATACCAGATGAAAGCAAAGTAATAGGACAAGGCTGGCCTAGGTAGCTAGGGCAGAAGGCAGTTAAGTATGGAAACTATGAAAGAACAGAGAAGGGGCCAGCCAGGAAAACAGAAGTCTCCTAGCCAGAAGAATTTTCGTTTTTCTCCCCACCTAGTGAATTTCCACAGTAAGCAAACAGTATTATGACAGGTTTTTTAGCAAAGCCATGGAATCAAATCATCCACTCTCCAAATAGTAAGACTGTTGATGCTACACATCTAATTGGCAAAACAAGTAAATGCTTTTAAAAAAGGAAGAGATGTTTAATTTTGTTAGTCAATTCTAGTACCCTACATGTCTATTTCTGCTTCATCATCTAAGGAGTATTTAATAATTTAGACACAGCAGGCAGTCTGCATATTGTGACAAAGGATGGCAAAATTACAATTACTTGATTAGTTATGGAAATGCTAAAATACAAGGCAATGGACTGAAAGAGATGCTAAACTTGCTTGTTTCAGGCAGAGGTGACCTTTCTGAAATATGACTGTTTTTACAAAGCTGACACTGTACTTTTGGTGAGACAAAAATATACCATGATATCTGTAAATTACGAAACCCAAAAGTAACTTTTGGAACAAGACTTATTTTTGCAAGTCAGGAAGTATTAAATCACATTATCATACCTGGTATCAATTTTATCTTGAAACCATTTGCTGTGAGACGAGGATCAGACAGGTAAGTTGATCCACTGTATCTTTGGTCATCTGCAGTCATTTTATTTAAAATCTCTAAATAATGAGATCCATTAAAAAGACTGAAAAAGAAATTATGGCCCTTTAACTTATTAAATACGTAAAATGAAATAAGAGATTTATGGAGAAAAGTTAATCCGACGGCCCTTTAAAAAGTGTTATTATCACTAACCAAAATACAAAGGTATAAGAAGCCCTGTGAGAAACTTTACTTTTTTACATCTCTGTTAATACTTCGTAGACCTACCATATATACAGTGTACAGAAAGGAGGAAGAATAGACACAAAAGACAGTTTCTATCTTCTAGAATGTTATACAACCTAAATGTGAAATTTAAAAAGTACTCTCTCTGTAATACAAATAAAAACTTTATTTTATAAATAACGCCATTTTATACCTTTATTTACAAAGACACATTGTCAAGTTATTGACGTAGTCCATCCTGCGTAACAGTCTATTGCTAGTCAAGGTTTCTTCAATAAGAAGATAAGCATGTATCTTTTTCTCCCAAGAACTTATAAAAGTAATTCAGGGCTTGGGAGAGATACTTTCAGTATACTATAGGCATGGTATGTTTGCCAAAGGTGGCATACGCTGAGTGGTACTAGCCCTAAACAAAATTTTGAGGTGGCCAAAGATTATCTAGGGCACAAATTAACCTTTCATGTTGGTTTTAGGCTTGGTCAGGTGCTTCATAACATGTTATTTACAGTAATGTGTCGGTTACAGTTGACACCTATGTAAATAAGGCACTGTTCTATATTCTATCCAGTGCAGGATGATGAGCTGCTACTTCTTCATTAAAATCTTGTACCCCTTGAAAATTAAATGAATAGATGATGTCTTTGCTTATCACCTCTGAAAGGCTGAGGACCTCACTGGCTATAAGAGCAGATATCATGGAGAGGAGAACTTTGGCTATATAGCAGATGTGCGCTGTCTGGTCTAACCCAACATTCAGAAGATCAATCTGAGAGCTGGTGGCGGTGATAATGATATATAGAAATAGCATAGAAATTAGTGGTGCCGGGTCTACAGTTACTGTCAAGATTGGAATGCTGCATCCACTGCTTATATACTGACTGTATGAACCTTGGTAAGTTACTTAACATTCTGTGTTTGTTTCCTCGTTAAAATGTGGATAACTCTCATAAGGTTATTGTGAAGATAAGATCATGAAAGCAAGGGGCTTAGTAAAGTTCCTATCATATAGTAAGAGCTCAATAAATATGAGCCATTATTGTTATTATTATTGAGCTCTTACTTTGTATTTTATAATCTCTAAATTATATACTCCATTGAGAGATAAACTACACAACCTGCATTAGAACTCTGAAATGAAAATTGAGCCCAACCCATAATTACCTTCTTTATGACTCAGTTTTAAAAAACTTATATTATTAACTGTGATGGGGATGTCATATTTCAGAAGAAAGGTGAAAACAATTTTGAATTAAGCTTTGTTGCTGTCCATGTTCAAATAAGAAAGATTTATTCTCAGGCTATTATGGACCCCAAATAATAACTTTTAATGTATTTGCTTTAAAATAACAGAATGTCACAAGAAGAATATTTTTTAAAACCTATAATTCATAAAGGACAAAAATATTTTTGAGATCTAAATGAAAATTTACAAATACCATTTAGAAAAGCAGTGGAGTATACAATTTCAAATACACCCTAGCTCTTTTTAAGGGAAGAAAAAGAAAAGTACTATCAGATTTTTGAACTGCTTTAATTAAGCCTAAGGCTGTATTAATTCTTTTTAATTCTTTCTTTGACAGTTTCCTAGCCAGTCTTAAAAGAATACTGTGAAAGACACTGGGATTTAGTTACTGTAATTACTATTGCCTTAATTAAAAAGATAGCTTTATCAAATGTGTTTTTGGTTCTGGCCCTGTTTTTCTTTCTGGAGGCAGGGTTTTTAACACAAGGGTTTAAATACATTTTTTAAATGATTTTTGATTTATTCTTGGAAGTCTGAAACAGAACGCTGGCCTTCAAAACAAATTGTCATCTTTTTAATTTCAGGTTTTTATCTCCTTTGTCATAAATATAATTTCTTCTACCTATGTCAGACTAAAAAAGAAATATTAAGTACAAAAAAGTGAAATGTAAGTAGATTATTTAACAGTTATTTGTTTTTACAGAAAACAATTTGCTCACATAGGATATGAAAAGGAAATACCCCCATTTTACAATCTATCATAAAGTTATTTCAGGCAACAATCATCAATGGATAAAACCATTAGATGGAAAGGTTATCAGGGAACTTTAAGATGGAAGATCAGGTTGTCAGCAGCTGAACCCAGTGATAAGTGCCTTTTGATGTGATGAAATATGAAGTACATAGCACCACCTATTAAGCAGTCTTACCAGAAAGTAGAATCTAAATCTATTCAATCCTCCTGAGCTAACTTCCATTTAAAAATGGGAGAAAAACAAGTTAAACACCATCACAAGAAAGCAAGAGAGACAAATAGAGACAATGGGATATACCAATGAACAAGCGACTAAGAATCCACAATACATTAACATTGTGATATTAGAAGAGATTTAAAATACAAAGCAAAATGTAATGGTTGGACCTTGTTTAGATATAAATTAAACTTAATTTAAAAACTATAAAAAGACATTCTGAGACAATGAGGAACAATTCCAAGGAATTAGTATTGTGTAACACATGAAAAAAGGCATCGTGGCTAAGAAAATGGCCATTTTAGAGAGAGACATACTGAAAATTCTAAGGATGGGAATCATTCTAAATCCTTTAGCAAAAGGAAAAACATTCATGTGTGTATATATATATATATGTATCAAGGACAGATAGAGTAAATGTAGCAAAATCGTGATAATTGTTGATAAAGGCATTCACTGTATAATTCTGTTTTGGTATATGTTTGAAATGTTAAAACAAAGAGTGCACAATGAAGAAGAGTCATGGCAATCCAATGTCAGGATTACCCTGGGGAAATCACTAATGTACAGGGGGGAACTGAGCTTGATATTTATTAACTGCAGAAGTAAACTATCTAGAATATTCTAAAATTATTTATTTAAAAGCAATTCCATTAAATATTTGAAATCAAATTACAAAAATTTCTTTAAATAAATACCACTTTTCCCTGCTAGGAAACACTTTCAACTTTTTACCTTCAATTTCAATAAATGTTTTTAGAGTAAAAAAAATTATATTACTTCACCATACCTCTCTGTTAATATAATTGGCTTTTCGAGTGGCTCTGCAGGAAGTTTGTAATTCTCAAGAAGTCTTTTAAATAGCAGAGCTTCTTCCACTCTATATGGATTTAATAACATTATCTCTGTTTTGGATGTAATTAGCCACGCATCAGGAAACTTGAGATTGTGGATCAAGTAAGATTCGTCCTTTTCTTCTAAGTCAAATTTCCTATGTTTATCAGAATTCTTTTTTAAGTTTTCCATAGAAAATGGGATCTGAACTTTTTTAATGTTTTGTGTTTTTTTTTCAATTTGGGACTGAAAGAGCTCATCAAGTTTTGGCTGATTAGATAATGAAGTTTTCAACTTGTGCTTCTGTGCCAAATTCCAAGTGCTGGTGAGTTTTATCCTTTTTTTGCCATCTTTTAATGATACTTGCGACTCCTGTTCAGTGGCTCTCTTGATTTGCCTATTGTATCTTTCCAAGTCTTTAGTAGCCTTCTCTTCATATCTATGAATAAGAGATAAAAAAGAACTAATGAAGTCATAATGAGAAATACATTAACCATCCAAAGCAAATTTTATAAAAAATAAAGAGCTGGCATTCCAGGTTCAGTAATGACAAAGGAGCTTGTATTGGATTAACCCGCCTTAATATAACCATAAGCACTGAACAAAATACAGAAATCAACCATTTAAAATAGGCACTGAAGAGCAATGAAAAGCATGATGAATTTGGAATGGATTCACCCCTTGAAAAAAAAGAGATCCACATTTATACCACTTTTACCCAGAGGGCAGTCCCCAGAGCATTAAGGGAGAGAACTCAATCAGAAAGCTGCACTCTTATTAGACTGATTCATCAGAACACAGAACTCCCTGCTTCCAAATCAACTGGAAATTGAGGGAGAAAATCCCGTGTGTGAGGATCTAGGGGAAAATAACCACTAGAAGGCTAAATAAGCTAAACAGAGATTTCAGTGGCTCCCTGCTGCAGCAGAAACAGAGTTTGGAGTTTAAATTCCACATAATTAGATGACTTGGAAAACACATTGGGCTTTCAATTAAAACTGGAGGAGGGCTACATCTTACATCTTAGGGGTAAGGAAACAAAACAAAAACAAAGAAACAAACAAAACAAAAAACTATGTTCTAGAACTAAGGAAGCTGCCCTAGGACTAACAGCAAAATTTAAACAGTCTTTGCATAAGGAAGTGTAAAACAAAGTCTCCCCAAGCTCCAGGTGATCTGTCAGCAATTTAAATGCCTGGTAGAACAAAACCCAACACTTTTCGGAAGATAACAGAATCCAGAGTTTCTACAACATATCAACCACAATGTCCATTATACGAGCAAAAGTTACCACTCAAGCAATAAAAAAGGAAAATGTGAGTTATGGTAAAGAGAAAAAGTGGACATTAAAAACCAACCTCAAGATGATGATGTAGATGTTGGAACTGCAAAAAAAATTTTTTTTAATTGGTTTTTACATATATTTAAGGACTTAAGGAAAAGAGGATCACAATGAGAGACTAGAAGGGGTAATCTCAACACAGAAGGGAAATTATAAAATGAACCAAATGGAAATGGAAATTCTAAAACTAAAAAATAGAATATCTGAAATGAAAAATTCACTGGGTAGACTTAACAGCAGATAAGAGATGGCAAAAGAAAGGATCAGGAAATTTGAAGACAGATAAAAGGAAATTATCCAATCTGAACAACAGAGAGAAAAATGATTGAAGAAGACTGAAAAAACACTTCAGTGACTTATGGCAAAACAAGCAACCTAACATATATGTAATTCGAGTCCCAGATAAAAAATATAAAAGTAATGGGGTAGGGACTTCCCTGGTGGCGCAGTGGCTAAGAATCCGCCTGCCAATGCAGGGGACATGGGTTCGAGCTCTGGTCCGGGAAGATCCCATGTGCTGCTGAGCAACTAAGCCCGTGAGCTACAACTACTGAGCTTACGCTCTAGAGCCTGCGAGCCACAACTACTGAGCCCGTGTGCCTAGAGCCTGTGCTCCACAACAAGAGAAGCCACCACAATGAGAAGCCCTTGCACCGCAATGAAGAGTAGCCCCCGCTTGCTGCAACTAGAAAAAGCCTGTGCACAGCAACAAGACCCAATGCAGCCAAAAATAATAATAATAATAATAATAATAATGGGGTAAAAATACTCAAAGAAATTATGGCTGAAGTGCCCAATTTGGATAAATGCAACATTTTACAGATTCAAGAAGGTCAGTGAACCCCAAGCAGGAAAAATGCAAAGAAATCCACAGCTTAAGTACATTAGAATCAAACTGCTGAAAACCAAAGATAAAGATAAAATCTTAGAAGTACAAAGGAGAAAAAAAAAAAAGATGTTACATAAAGGAGCACCACAACAAATGATGGATATAACTTCTCATCATAAGCAATGCAGAGCCAGATAACAGTGAATAACATCTTTTAAGTGCTATAACAATCCAGAATTCAATTATAGCCATAAAAATTTACTTCAAAATTGAAGGTGAAATAGACATTTTCAAAAAGAAAGCTGAGATCTGTTGCCAACATAATTACATTAATAAATGTCACCACACGGAAACTCAGACGTATAGGAAAAAATGATGAGCACCAAAAATGGTAACTATGTAGGTAAACAGGAAAAAAAACAAAGATCTTTTGAAAAATTCTCTTATTTCTTTGAAAGATAACTTTAAATTTTAAAAGTAATATTTAAAGGTACGGTTTATTTTTACGTAGATGTAAAATATATGACACCAACTATGTAAACGACAGGGGTGGTAAATGGAATTATACTTGGAACATTTTTATAGTTTATGTGAAATGGTATCCTATTTTTTAAAATAATTAAATAATTAATTTTATTTATTTATTTTTGGCCGCGTTGGGTCTTCGTTGCTGCACGCAAGCTTTCTCTAGTTGTGGTGAACTGGGGCTACTCTTCATTTTAATGCACGTGCTTTTCATCGCAGTGGCTTCTCTTTTTGTGGAGCACAGGCTCTAGGCGCGCAGGCTTCAGTAGTTGTGGCCTGTGGGCTCTAATGCGCAGGCTTAGTACTTGTGGCGCACGGGCTTAGTTGCTCCGCAGCGTATGGGATCTTCCGGGACCAGAGCTCGAATCTGCGTCCCCTGCATTGGCAGGTGGATTATTAACCGCTGTGCCACGGAAGTCCCTAAAATGGTACCCTATTAACTCTTAAGTAGATTATGATAAATTAAGGATGTATAATGTATTCCCCAGAGCAAAAAAAAGGCAAAGCCAATAGAGGAATTAAAATTAAATATGAAATTATATTCTTTTAACCCTAAAGAGGCTGCCTCTCTCCCAAAACAAGGAGCAACAGAGGAACAAAACTGAGAAGGAATAGGAAAATGGTAGACCAAAACACAACCATATCAATTAATACATTACATGGACTAACTATTGCATTTGAAAGGCAGAGTCTGTCAGACTGAATTTCAAAAGCAAAATCCAGAGATGTAAAGGTGTGGCCAACAAGGTGGAGTAGGAAGATCCTGAGCTTACCTCCTCCCATGGGCACAACAAAATTATAACTATTTACAGAGCAGCTATCGATTAGAATGAACTAAAGACTAGCAGAGATCTTCTACAACTAAAGATATAAAGAAGGAACCACAATGAGGTGGGTAGGAGGGACGGAGTTGTGGTATAGTCAAGACCATACCCCCAGGGTAGAAGACCCACAAACAGGAGAATGATATCAATCACAGAGCTTCTTTCCAAAGAGCATAGGGTCTGAGCTCCACATTAGGATCCCCAGCTCGGGGGTCCTGCACCAGGAAAGAAGACCCCAGAATGTTTGGCTCTGAAGATTAGTGCGGTTTACTTTCAATAGAGTCAGAGGGCTGAAGGAAATAGAGATTCCACTCTTAAAGGGCACACACACAAAATCTCACACACTCCAAGACCCAGGGCAGAAGCAATAATCTGAAAGGAGCTGGGTCAGACCCACCTGCTGATCTTGGAAAGCCTCCCAGAGGCAGGAGGCAAATGGAACTCACCTTGGGGACATAGATACTGGCAGTAGCCATTTTAGGGAGCTCATTCTACCATGCGGGCACCAATGCTGATAAGCACCATTTTGGATTCCTCCCTCTAGCTTATTAGCTTTGGGATGCAGTCCTGCCCCCAGCCACCAGCCTGTCAGCATCAGTACTGGGACACCTCAGGCCAAGCAGCTAGCTGGGCAGGGACACAGCACCACACCCCAGCAGGCCAGCTGCCACAGGACCCGAGTCAACAGCCCCCTTAGGACCCGGCCCCATCTACCAAAGGGCCTGGGATCCGGCTCCCCATACCAGTGCATGGGCACTAGCCCTGGGACATTCAGCCAGCCATTGGAACTGGTCCTGGCACCAGCAGGCAGAAACCAACTCTAGGACCCCACAAGGCCCTGTAGCTGGAAACCCTAGGACCCAGCTCGGCCCACCAGGGGTTAGACAACAGACCCAGGACATCTTGGGTCTGGGCCCATACACCAGCCCTGGAAACTCTAAGCCCTGTACCCAGAAACCCCAAGATGCAGCTCTGCGCACCAGTGTGCTGGCACTAGCCCCAGGACCCAGTCTCACTCAACAGTGGGCTAATACCTACTCTGGGACACCCTAGACTCCACAGCTAGCCATGTCAGGAACTGGGCCCACTCACCAGCAGGCCGACAGCAGCTTTGGGACACCACAACTATACAGAAAGCTGTGTCAGGAACCACCTCTGCCTACCAGCAGGCAGACACTAGATCAAGGAACCCCAGCCAGCAGCCAGCCACCTGGAGACCCCACTAAACCCACCAATGGGCCAGGACTAGCCTTGGGACCCCCCAGGACTCCATAGACAGTCAACTCATGACCTGGTCCCATCTACCTGTGGGTGGCCCACACCAGTAACCAGGACTCCACTGGCCATACCAGGACCTGGCCCTGCCCACCATCAGCCAGCACCCTTTGTATAAGGCAGGGAGGGCATGGCGACCAACTGGAATGGGGGCCAGCCACAACCACCAGCACACCCACAGTAAGTAGTCAGCCCACCACAACAGAAGGACCCACACAACCCACATAGAGGGCACCACTAAAGCATATAGCTCTGGTGACCAGACAGGAGTATGCTACTGGGTCCTGTAGGATGTCTCCTACAAAAGGCCACTTCTCCAAGAGGGGGACATGGAATGAACCTACCAAATACATAGAAATAAAAACAGCATATTAGGCAAAACGAGGCAAGAGAGAAACATGTTCCAAACGAAGGAACATGATAAAACCCCAGAAGAACTAAGTAAAGTGGAGATAAGCAGTCTACTCAATAGAGTTCAAGGTAATGATCATAAAGATGCTTAAAGAACTCAGGAGAAGAATGGACAGACACAGTGAGAAGTTAGAAGTTTTTAACAAAGAGTTAGAAAATACAAAGATAACCAAACAAAGATGAAGAATACAATAACTGAAATGAAAAATACACTAGAAAGAATCAACAGTAAATTAGATGATACAGAGGAACAGATCAGTGAGCTGGAAGACAGAGTAGTGGAAATCACTGAAGCTGTACAGAAAAAAAGAATAAAAAGAAACGAGGACAGTTTAAGAGACCTCTGGGAGTCTCTTATGTCAAGTATACTAATGTTCTCATTATAGGGGTCTCAGAAGGAAAAGAGAGAAAGGGGAAGAGAACATATTTGAAGACATACTACCTTAAAACTTCTCTAAACCTGGGAAAGGAAACAGACATCCAGGAAGTCCAGAATGCACAGATAGTCCAAAACAGGATCAACCCAAAGAGGACCACACCAAGACACATTGCTATTAAATTGGCAAAAATTAAAGATAAAGAGAGTATATTAAAATCAGCAAGGGAAAAGCAAGAAGTTATGTATAAGAGAATTCCATAAGGCTATCAGCTGGCTTTTCAGCAGAAACTCTGAAGGCCAGAGGGAATGGCATGATATATTTAGTGATGAAAGGCAAAAACCTACAACAAAGAATACTCTACCGAGCAAGTCTTTTTTTTTTTTTTTTTTGGTGCTACGCGGGCCTCTCACCGCTGTGGCCTCTCCCCTTGCGGGGCACAGGCTCCGGATGCGCAGGCCCAGCGGCCATGGCTCACGGGCCCAGCTGCTCCGTGGCATGCAGGATCCTCTCAGACCGGGGCACGAACCCGCGTCCCCTGCATCTGCAGGCGGACTCTCAACCACTGCGCCACCAGGGAAGCCCCGAGCAAGTCTTTTGTTCAGATTTGAAGGAGTGATAAAAAGTTTGACAGACAACCAAAAGCTAAAAGAGTTCAGTACCACAAAACTAGCTTTGTAAGAAATGTTAAACACAACAAATAACTTGGTGTGGATGTGGAAAAAAGGGAACCCTCGTGCACTGTCGGTGGGAATGTAAACTGGTGCAGCCGCTATGGAAAACAGTATGGAGATTCCTCAAAAAATTAAAACTAGACCTAACATATGATCCAGCAATTCAACCTCTGGGTATTTATCCAAAGAAAACACGATAAATATAACTAACATCGATGTATGTTGTATATTAAAGGCGTTAAGAAAGTAAATCCTAAGAGTTCTTGTTCCAAGGGAAAAAAATATTTTTTTCTAATTCTTTAATGTTGTATATATATGAGATGATGGCTGTTCACTAAACTTATTGTGGTAATCATTTTACGATGTATGTAAGTCAAATCATTGTGCTGTACACCTTAAACTTCTACAGTGCTGTATGTCAATTATATCTCAAGAAAAAAACAGTAGATGCCTAAAAATTTAAAACATTTAATATTTTAAATGAAGTGACTACTAATATTTTAAAAATTATTAACATTTAGAAAATGCACTTTGTCAGAAACACCTTCAGTATAGTTGAATATTTTTGTTTCACTTTCACATTTACTTTTGCATACTGAAGTAAGTACAATGTTCTTTATTCTGCTAATCTGTGCTAAGCACAATTTGCCAAGCTGCTTTCAAGTATTTAATCACTTTCCTATGCAATACTCTGGTCTAATTTCTTAGGGAAAAGCACCAAGAGATGGGCAATGGAATCTTTTTCTATCAAAACATCACTAACTCTCAGGGGAAAAAGTACTGAAATACAATGAAGGATTAAAAAAACCCTTTATAGTAATTAAAATTTATTTTAAATCTAGGAACATAAAGCACTATCCAGTACAGCAAAATTAAAATGCAGTCCACTTAAATAAAAAAGCAAATTCCAGCTATATTTGTGTACAAGAGTTACACAGATAGCACGGGGGGAAAAAAAGACAGACAGTTTGAAAGTAAAAGAATGGAAAAGATAAACCATGCAAATCATAAGCATAAGAGCAGCTTATAGTAATATACGATGAAATAAATTTCAAAACAAGAAATAATACCACAGATAAGAGGAATATTTCATAATGACCAAAGGGAATCATTAGGAAGGTATACCAATCACAAATGTGCATGGATCTAATAACAACAAAGCTTCAAACTATGTGAAGCAAAAAATTACAGATCTAAAAGTAGAAATACATCCAGAATTACAGTTGGGGACTTTAATGCCCCTCCCTTAGGAACTGACAGAATTAGACCAAAACATAAAAATCAGTAAAGCCTTAAGAAGATTTTAGCAATACTATCAACTACCTTGACTTAATTGTCATTTTAGAACACTACATCTAACAGCTACAGAATTCAGATTCTTTTTAGGTGCCCATTCTTCAAAATATGCTGCTGGGCATAATTCTCAATAAATTTCTAAAGATTTAAATCTAACAGTATTTTCTCTGTCCATGACAAAATTAATTAGAATTCAGTAGCAATAAGATATTTAGAAAAACTCCAAATATTTGGAAACTAAACAACACAGCTTTATTCATAATATCCCATATCTGGAAAGAACACAATATTCATCAACTGGAGACTGAGAAAACAAATTGTGGTATACTTATACAACTATTACTTACTGATTAAAAAAGAATAAACTATATGCATACATTCAACAAACATGAATGAAAACTACAAAAAAATATTTTGTTGAGGGGAAGAAGCTGGACATAAAGGAGTACATATCATAATGATTTTATATATAAAAAGTTTAAGTACTGGAGAAACCAAGCTAGTGTGACGGAAATCAAAATAGTGGCTGAGAATGGAGACTGGTTTGTAGGTGGCATTAAAGAACCTTCTGGGCTGATGGAAATGTTCTATATTTTGTTTGCAGTGGTGGTTTCATCGATGTACACATATGAAAATGCACTGAGCTATATATACATTTAAGATCTATGCATTTCACAGCAGCTAAATTTTACCCAATTTAAAAAACCATTTAAGGTACAGGCAACTAAAAAAAAAGGAAACAAACTATAAAATAAGGAGTCAATTTCAGATCTGAAGAGTTCCTTAAATATGTGCTGTAACATCAACATAGAGGAAGCAATTCCCTGAGCACAACAAAAGAAAACTTACATACATTTAATAATTATATACTAGTAAAATTAAGGTCACTATAATAATAACACTCAAGATAAAAATTATATGATTAAATTTGTAATGGTTTCATAGCTAAATTTTTTTTGTTACTATTTATTTCTCATTTTAGAGTCAGCAATAACAAAATAAATTCAAATAAACTGAACACATCCAAACCATCTAATTTAATTCAATTTCAAACAAGGTAATGGACCTTTTACAATTATACTGGGTAAGGGCTTCCCTGGTGGCACAGTGGTTAAGAATCCGCCTGCCAGTGCAGGGGACACGGGTTCGAGCCCTGGTCTGGGAACCCAGACACCTCAGAGCAACTAAGCCCACACGCCACAACTACTGAGCCTGTGCTCTAGAGCCCACAAGCCACAACTACTGAGCCCACATGCCACAACTACTAAAGCCTGTGCGCCTAGAGCCCGTGCTCTGCAACGAGAAGCCACCGCAATGAGAGGCCCGCGCACCGCAATGAAGAGTAGCCCCCGCTCACCGCAACTAGAGAAAGCCCACATGCAGCAACAAAGACCCAACGCAGCAAAAAATAAATAAGTAGATTTATTAAAAAAAAAAATTATACTGGGTAAAAAGTTAAGAGGTCTTTTCTTTTTGGTTAACAATAACAGAAGTAAAATGAAACTTCTGGGGCCAAAGACAGCAGTCTGGTATAGTGGTTATATCAACCCTTTTCTGAAAAATTGAGATGCCTGGGTCCTACCCTCAGAGTTTCCAATTCTCCACACCTAGGCTGGAGTTGGGCAGCACTGTCTTTAAAATGAGTTTTAAGTACTTAGAATAGTGCTTGGCACATAGTAAATGATAATAAATGTTCGTTATCATTATTTTCTATCAAGAAACATCTATCTTATAATGAACGGGGCACACAATTGACTAAATGTTGGTAATTATTTGAGCAACCTTGCTAAAAAATTCTTTAAATGCAGTTTTAAAATTGAGACTAGAAAATGTTATTTCTAATCTTAAGAAACTCTTAAGAAACTGGTTGAGTTCTATTGTAGATAATATATATACATTTTTAAGGAGAAATTTGAAGTTATGTACTAGGAAATAAAAATGATACTATTGGGAGAATGGAATTAAATGTTAAAAGTGAGACTAAAACACAAGAAACAAGCACGTCATGTAATCTGTACTCAGCAAATGTTTGTTGAAACATATGTTTGATAGCTTTTGGTAAAAATGTTAGTTGGATGAGAATGTAAAAAAGAAATGTTAGCTGGATGAGAATGTAAAAAAGCCTTTATTTCGCTGTGAACTAGATGAATGAAAAATGCCTCTTTTGGTTACTGACCAGGCCACATTCATAATTTTTTATGTTATTTTCTCCCATTTCTGCTTAGAATCTGAAGTTCTGGATTATAAAACACAAAATTTTCAATACAGTTTACCTTCAATAAGTACTATAAATAAGTATTTTTAGCTCTTGGACATTCAAACTCAAGATTTTGCTCCTATGGTGGAAAATGAGTTCAAGATGAAGGTTACCATTTGTAATTAATTATGATGTGCAAATTTTCACATATGGTACTAATCTTTTGATTTATTCAAGAAGTCAATTTAATTAGTTCCTTGGGAAATATAAAAAGTTATGTCCAAAGGAATATTAAGTACATGTTAAGTAAAAACAGCTGTTATCTTCAACTTTATATCATTAAGGGATTTAGTAACTTGAACAAAAAATATTAATTCTGATTTATCAGTAATCAATTCAAATGTTTCTGTGTCTCAAGATTACATGTAATTATAAAGTTTATTTACCATTTTTCAGTAATATCCCAATTACGGTATTGTTCTAAGTTATTTTAAGTAGAAATATGTTCATAGCTACTACAAATGAAAGTTCAAGTTCACATCAATTAACTAAGAACCCAGTGGGAGGACACAGTGGTTTCTAATCCACTAGAGGAAAGGAGAAGAAAGCAAGGGGGAAAAAAAAATCCAGAAAGGAAAAATTTAAAAATGTAGGTACTCTCTATTGCAAAGTCTATCCTAAGCTCTCGGTAGAAAACCCGGATCCAATGTCTTATTCAAAACTGTTTGAACCTTCCATGATCTGACCTGCCTACCCCATCTTTCTTTATCACACTTCCCCATAATCCATTCCTGTCATAAAGGGCATCTTTCAGTTCCTCAATAACGCTGTTTTCCTTCTAGCTTCTGGGCATTCTTACGTGCTGTTCCTTCTACACAGAAAATTCCCTACACCATTTTGATTAATTTCTGTTCAGGGAAGCATTTCCTGTCCCATAGATATGATTAAGCCCAACTGCTAACTGTTTTCATAACTCTTCTGTGTTCCTTTTATTTAAAAACTCTTCATATTCTATGATTACCATTTGTTTAATAGTGTCTTCCTCACTAGATGGCACTTTTATGAGTAGTAAAAGTAGCTTTTATTTATCATTTATCACTGTATCTGAAATGACTAGCTAGAGTACATAGGGCCTTGTACACAGAATGTCCTCAGTAAATAGTTCCTAATTGAAAGAAACAAGGAAGGGAAAGAGAAGGGAAGGGAAGGGAAGGAAGCAAGGGAGGAAAGAAAAAAGGGAAGGAAGGGGATGGGAAAAAAACAGGAAACAAGAAGAGAAAAAAAGGGAAGAAAAAGAAGAATGGATGGAAAGACTGATTATCTGTAGAACAGGAGTCTACTCTCATATCCCTTAACACTCCTTGTAGAATTTAAGACCATGGAAAGAATTCTAAGATAAAGACCAGAAGATAAATGGTAGTTAGTGTAATTCTTGTGTTATAACATTTTTACTCTACCTTTTCACTAATCATGATTTTGATTCCCAGACCCCTGGCTCTGGAAGGTTCTAATAGAGCTTTTTGTGACATACAGTAAGCTCTCTGATCCCAAGATACCTATATTTTCTTCACAGGTTTCTATTTCTGGCCTCCAAATTAAATTTAACCTTGAATAAGCAAATGAAAAATAGTATCAATCACAATAGAGAAATTTCCTTTTCACACATTAAAAACTCTAATTAACATCATGAACAATTATTTACTATGTGCTAGTCATTTATCTTGTATCATAACACACAATATATCTTATTTAATCTTCACAACAATCTGGGAGATACTGTCCACATTTTACAAAAAGCTATCAAAGAGAGGAAGTGAGGTAAGAACGCAGGTGTAGCTTCAGAGGCCTGCTCTTGACCAACAATGCCTCTTTTGTATACCTTATGGCAAGAGAGAAAATTCTGAATTCCAGAATACTGCCTGATGATTAACAAATTTTTAGATGAGACCAATTAACCATAACCCTTGTACCTTAACACCTTGGGGCCTGCAAGGAGAAACAATGCCGACATTCCTTGAAAGGAAACTGGAGTAATACCTGCTATTGTGAGGCTGCAAGGGAACAGCTACCTTGAGCTGTTCCAATGTCAATACTTCCATGAGAACTGGGAACATCTATGCTTTTTTTTCTTTTCTCAGACAGCTCTCAATTCATCACCTCCCTGGTCAATGCAATTCAACTTTTGAGGGCTTACTGTATTAAAACTCAAGTGCTCTCATCTTTAAAATGAATGTGTCATTTATGTAAAACAAAAGATAATTAACAATGTGTGAACCTTATTTGCATCCTAATTCAAATAAACTTTTAAAAAATTTGACATTTATGAAATAATTAGAAATTTGAACACTGAAGATTAAGGAATTCATGTTTTAGGAAGTGATAACAACTTGTATTATGGCTCTGTTTAAAATAAGAGTATCTTTATCTTTTACAGATATATATTAAGGAACAAAACACAACCACCATCCCCACTTAAAAAAAAAGAGAGAAGTTAAATTGCGGAGGTTTTGCCTATTGGTGTGTTAATAGTGGTCTTTATTACTTTAAATTAACAGTGTCTTTATAAGATTGAAAAGCTAATGAAAAAATGAAAAAAAAATTGGTCAAGTATCCATGTAGTTTATCACCAAATATAAACTCTGGATGACAGGTTACATTTAAAATTTCTTCCAGATGTTTGACATAGTATTGCGATGCCTTAGGTCAGGGGTCCCCAAACCCCGGGACACGGACGGGTATCAGTCCACAGCCTGTTAGTAACTGGGCCACAAAGCAGGAGGTGAGCAGCAGGCAAGCGAGCGAAGCTTCATCTGCTGCTCCCCATCGCTCGCATGACTGCCAGAACCATCCCCACCGGCCCCCACCAGTGGAAAAATTGTCTGCCACGAAACCGGTCCCTGGTGCCAAAAAGATTGGGGATCACTGCCTCAGGTAATAATATGTGACTGGAAGTATAATTGCACTCTTTCATTTTCTTGTGAGCTAAATCACTCAAAACATAATATTTTGTGTTTACAGCAAGTGCCCTAAGTCAATTAGAAACACCCCTCATATTTTTTTGGAATATTTATTCAGATCATCTGATCTAAAAATGGCAAATAATATGTAGTTATTTTAATCAAAGAGATCAAACCACCTATTTACCTAGCCCCCAAAACCCACCATAGTTTGTAAGTTGTCAATAAATAAAAGATTTTATAAGAAAGCCTTGAGTTATACTGAATAGGAACAGTATTAACAACACTAAATTAAATCTGCAACAATGTTACAATTTTATGTATTGTGTTACATATTTTAGAGACCAATTTAAAAAGGGAATAGTCAAGATCTTAAAAACACCACCGTTCTAATGCAAAAGTTTAAAAAAGAAAAAGTCCTGTCATAGGAAGATTAACGTAAAAATAAAAAAGAAATAGAAGAAAATGGTAGTTTTTAGTTAAGAATGGAAAACCTTTAACTATAAACTTAAATCAGAAAGTAGTTAAGGTTTGTACCAAAATAAAAAACAAACAAACAAAAAACCCCCATATAAACCTCTAAATTAACAAAAAAGTGATGCCAAAAAAGGTACTTTAGTCAAGCCAAAAGCCGTTTTCCATTCTGCTTTTCCATAAATAAGAAGTTAAAAAAAATTTTTTTTAACCCAGTGAGTCATACAGAATGGAAATATCTGAGCATTCAGGTCCCATGAAAGCTCTGGAAACTTACTTCAGTTTTTCCTCTTCACTCAATGTCTTCCACAGTTCTTCAATTTGTATTGTTGCATCTTCTAAACTGGTCTTGGAATTGTCTGTGAGAAACTGAGCACGATGATCTTGAACAAAAAGGGCACTTGCTGACATGGGTTTCTTGATTACTCGATTGCTAATTAAATCATAAGCTGTAAGCTGTCCAGATTTGTTATCTACCACATTTGATTTTTTGTTATAGGAACTTTCATTGAAATTCTTTTGTTCAGGACTTGGGATATTATTATTATTACTTACTTTACATGCTAAACTTTCTTGAGGCACTAAAATTTTCACAGGTTCAATGTTTTCTCCTCTTGAATCTTTAAGTACATTTCCCTTGCTCCAGTCATCTACACAAATTTCCAAAGACTTCTCAGGAACTGCTTCTTCCTCATTTTCCCCACTCTCATCTATATGGCCTTTACTGCCATTTTCTGATTGGGCTTGCTTAACAGAACCTACAAAACAAATTTCACTGTATTCCTTTTGGGTGTCCTCACATGATAAATTATTCACTGGAATCTCCTGAAATGTATTTCCACTGTTCTTATTAATGCTAGAATTTTCACTATTAAAATGATCATCACAATGGTCACCAATATGCATCTGATGATTCAAACAATAATTAGTGTTTTTCCCAGATTTATCATTATGCACATCATTCTGGAAAGGAATGGCTGAAGTATCAACATTTGGATAATTATTTCCAGATGTTTCCATCGTAGTAAAAAGCACATCTGTTTCTGTTGTTTTACTAACAACCATGTCATCTGAGGAAACATCTGTTTTATTACTTTCATAAGAATCTGTACTAGTTAGTGATCCATAATAAGTTGTCATCAGATTTTCAAGAGCAATCAACACAGATTCCTAAAAATACAAATTAACAAATGTTAGAGGAAATTATGAAAATAATATTAAAAAATCTACAGAAACAAGCAAATCTTTTTCATATGAAAATGGTTAGGACTGTGTAAGTTTGTAAATAGCATAAATACAAAAAAAAATCTGAAAAAGATTACCTTATTCTGTAATAATACTTGACTTTTATCTGGTGTTAAATTCACATCTACATCAGCTGTAGGAACATCAATTTTCAGAAAGAAAATGGGATACAAACGAGTAGATTCCTTTAGGCATTTCAGATTGTAATAATGTCGGATTAGCTAGAAATATATGTAATGAGTGAAAGACAAAAAAAAAAGACATAAAAAAAGATAGTATTGCCATCTTTAAAATACCACCAAAAGAAGCATATTTAACTGAGAAACTGAGTGGATGTAACTGCTTATTAGGAAAAGTAGTATCTAAATAGTAATGCTCATCTAGAGGCTTTGAACTTACATAAAGCGCAAGCATTCATTAAGAAGTATAAATATCCAATGCAACTGGCTTCATGGTTAAAAGATCATAGTGTCATGGATGTTTTGAAAGTCCTGGGTTCAAATCCAAATTGTGTTACTTCCTCGTTATGAGGTCTAAGATAGTCACAAACAGTTCAGTCTCTTCACTATAAATAAGGATAATAATTCACCACAGAACTGTTGTGAAGAGTCATATGTAAGGTACTAGCACAATGCTTAATAAATGATATTGTATCGATTTTTCCTTTTCCTTATTTTGGAACAAATTCTTAGAAGTAGTCCTTATAAGAAGCTGAAAAGTGACAGAGTTTTTATTTCTGATCCAAGTGATACTTTTTCTTAAAAAGGTTACCTTTAATATATCTTTTTGGTGCACTGGTCGACTGTTTATAAAGATGAAACTCCTTTCTGGGGTTGAAAGACTTGTGAAAGAGTGGTCTGCATCATGCTTTGGAAGAAATCCACTTAGATAAATCTATAATTATAATAAATAATTACAGAATTGACATGCAATGTCAATGATAAATGTGATTCCATGGGTCTGGCTATATACATTAAGAGGTATAAAAAAATTGAGACTTTCCTGGTGGCTCAGTGGTTAAGAATCCGCCTGCCAACGCAGGGGACACGGGTTCAAGCCCTGGTCCAGGAACATCCCACATGCTGCAAAGCAACTAAGCCTGTGCGCCACAACTACTGAGCCTGCGTGTCACAACTACTGAAGCCCACACGCCTAGAGCCTGTGCTCCGCAACAAGAGAAACCACTGCAGTGAGAAGCCCGTGCACCGCAACGAAGAGTGGCCCCCACTCGCCGCAACTAGAGAAAGCCCACATGCAGCAACAAAGACCCAATGCAGCCAAAAATAAAAAATTTTTTAAAAATAATAAAATAAGTAAAATAAATTAAAAAGCCTAAATAACACTGTATATTTTTTTAAAAGGTATAAAAAAATTAACAAACAAATGGATTTTCATCGTAAGGTCTAAAGAGCCATATATTTCCTGATAACCATGTCATGAGCATTAACCTTAAATAAATTACTGAAGCGTGTTAAATTGGTGTTCTTAGCCTCTGACTCTCCCTTTTTGCAATTCTATTTTAAGAAAAAACTGGCATTCATGAGAGTTTCACCAATGGGCATATATCTTATTGTCATAGGACATACAGCATAAATACTGCTCTCTGCTCAACCTGATCTTCTTTCTGTCTTCTAAAAATTTCTTTCCTCATATTGTGACTTTCCTCTGGCTCTTTATCCTTTTCTTTTCAGCCACCGTTTTCTGTAAAGAAGTGGCTGTTTCTATCTTTATTCTGAGTATGCCATGAAGTCAATCTGACTGGGTTTTCGTTACTGAGGGAAAAAAAAAAATCTTTTACTCTTTGATACATTGCAGCATTGTACTTTATCTTCATTTTTGTTTAGAGAACTATTTTACAAATGTTTGAAGAGGGAGAAAATAAAGAAGAATCCTAGAAAAAATACCAGCGAGAAGATTGATTGATTTAGGGAACAGAAGGCAAGGAAAATGCTCCTACTTTTACTTTTAAAGATAATACAGAGAATTGTTAGGAATACCGGATAGAGCCAGACTGACATGATTTAAATCCCAGTTCTACTACTAGTGTGATTTGGTCAAATTATTCAAAATACAGGCCTATAATAATCTCTTATCTGAAACAACTGGCATCAGCTGTTTTATTAACCTGTTAAGAAACAGTAATAATGGGAAAATTTCAGCTTAGGTTTAGAAAAGCAAGAGTGTCAGTGGGGGTGCTATTTTTAGTTAAGCAGAAACCATGAGGCTCCTTACCAACGTATCCTGCAGGCTGCCACCTATGTCTATGGCTATCCCTGCCCTTGGAAATAAGTGCTTAAGGAGATGCAGTACCAATTTTAGAACACTAAGAGCATTACCGTCACAGTGCCAAACTGTGCCAATTAAAAAAGTTAATAAATAAACCTAGATAATCCATTTTAAAATGAAAATACTTAATTAACTGTAAAACTTCACAAGACTTATAAATGGTTGTATAATTTACCAAGTAACATGAGACCCTTCTTAAAGCACCTGCTGGGCATCAGGGAGAGCCTGTTTAGCCTGAAAGACTTATTGGGATTGTTGATGGAAAAAAAATACCCAGAATAGGGAAGAATGAAGATTAAAATGAAGAAAAAATTGGTAATATTGCTAGTGTTCTCCTTCCACACCATCTTGGCTGGCCACTGAATAAATACTATTACTTCTGAATACTGAGCTTTAAAAATGGCTTAAGACAACCTTAAGAACGAACAAACTGTAAGTTATATGGAATAGTAAAATCAAATGGCAAAGTCTTATAAAATGCTATAAAAAGTGAAAATCCATCTAGTTCGAGTGAAGAAAAATGTCTGTAAGAGACCAGATCAGTGCAACAAAATAAAAAATTAGATAGACCTTATAAGATTCTATACCCAACTATTAACTAAATAGCAAAACAAAAATGAAAGGCAAAATGTAAACAAATAATTCTCCCCTATTGTCCTTCAGCTATGGACCCCTCTCTCCTTCCCTTCATCTCCAATATTCTATAATCTGACTTCTACCTCAGTGACCAACTCCAGTGGACACTTAGGTCTACCCTTACCTGACTCTCTACAGACCCTGATACCAATGACAACTCTCTACTTTGGGAAGTATGACACTGCTTCAGCCTTCTCTTTTGGTCTTTCTGTTTCCTCTCTGACACTTCCTCTTTAGTCTGGTTTGTTGGTTTCTCTCTCTTTGCTTACAGCCTATAATGATGATGGTCCCCCTGAGTTTCATAATCAGACCCTTTTTTCTTGCTCTCTACTCTCCCTGAGTAATTTCATTCCCATCTATACACATACACCAGTGACACTAAGATACAGATGTAGAACCTTTATTTCTTTCATCCCCAAATGCTTACTATCTTTAACTAGCTGTCACACAAATCTTCTCAATCTCACCACATTCAAAACTTGATAAAATATTTAAGCTCACTTTTACCCTGCTGTCCAACTAGCTCCTCCTGTATTCCTTTACCATGATAAACAGCCCTGCCCCCTACCCAGTTTGTCAAACCCATCGCTTCTTCTCTGCCCCAATTCTGTTGAAGTAACCTTGATGTTCTCCTCTTTTGGTAAACCTCTAGAACTCTATGGGATTTATGTTTCTAAAGTAAAAATTTAAGTACTTCTGATCAGGATAATGGAATAAATTCACACTTATTAATAATTCCCTTCTCTCCATCCCAACTGCAAATACATAGCAGTGATAGATAAAATAAAGTTTTACAAAAATTTTTAAAGACCTAACCGTTTAAAAATAAGACAAACATAAAGATGTTATTAATGCTAAACATAACAGGGAGTGATGGCTGAAATCAAAAGCCCTTATGTGCTCTAAGATCAGAAACCAGCTGTATCAGAAAAAAAAAAAATTGTAACGATGTGTGATTATGGATGTAACTAGACTTACTGTGGTGACCACTTCACAATGTATACATATAACATCGTATAAATCATAACATCGTACACTTGAAACTAATATGTCAACTGTATATCAATTAAAAAAAAAGAAAAAAAAGCAGCTGGTCAATTGGAAATGCAATTCTGGTATGGAAATAAGGACAGAAAACACATATAGTTAGGGGATTTAAATCAGTCTTTCCCTTTGATATGGGCAAATTTCTCCTCCCACCCCGACAAATGTTTAAAAAATACTGTGACCACTGTTTGGAGCTGCTTGCAAGGATCACCAGAAAGAACAGAGACAACTCCAAAACCAAAAATAAGGTTAAGCCAAGTCAGCTAGGAAAAAGGGTCTGCAAAATCTTGGCAGGACGAAAGGCATGAACTACTAATATTAATACCTAGTTTTGAATTGGAGCTGGGAGGGCAGTGGTATCTGCCAAACTATGGGAAGGGAAAAACAAAACAATAAATCTGCATTCAAAGTGATTTTGTAAATTAAAATTTCAAAGCATATAAAATGGCAAAGAATGAGAGAATATTCTCTCAGGAATAAAAATGATAGAGCAATATGAAAATGACTGAAATTAGTATGTGTACCATGCTTTTAAAAGAGTAAATAAAAAACATTATTTTTAAAAAAACCAGAAGATAAAGAAATCAAAACTGGTAGCTATAAATCAAGTTTAGAAGAAAGAACAGAAAAGTAGATATTGTTTTGGAAATAAAAATCAGGCAGCACTGAGGAATTCACCCAGAACTTAGCATGGATTGATGCAGCGCTATCAAAGAGAAGACAGATGTCAAAACAAACAAACAAACAAAAAAACCAACTTGAGGAGTTCCATCAAACCAACAAAGCCACACTGGAAAACTCCATAAGAAATTCCACAACAGCAGTGGTGCAGCTGGGATCACCATCCATAATTAGGAGATTCTTCCCATATGGAGTTGCTATAGATAAGAAAGGGACCCTCAACATTAAAGAAACAGATATTATGAAGATTTTCTGCAACCAAGGTTCCCAATGACTTATGCATCTGCCACCCCAGTCCAGTGAAGGGCCTTGGTGGCCAAGTTTCACAACTTGAATGTATTTAATGAGGACAAAAGTGAGGTGAGAGGGGCAACCATTAGCAGTTGGTAAACAACTTAAGATTGATTTTGGCTAGGAATGACAATGGGTCAAGGAAACTCTGAAAGCCCAGAAAACATGGAATGGTGATGGGTAGCTGGTGGCAACGTAAATACAATACCCATTTAGACACACAGTGCATGAACAAAAGAGAGATTTGGTTAGACGATCATTCTCACTAGGGAGACACGCAAAAGTCTGTCCTTCTGACAACCCACTGAAATGGTACTACTCAGCAACACATGGTTTCCAAGTTCCCTCATTCCCCCATGCAAGAATAACCACATGAAGGTGCAGCAAGGTTTTGGTATCTGTCAAAGATTAGCAGCAGCCCTTGTACAATTCTATCTCAAGGGAAAATTTAAAAATCAATGGACATGGGGCTCCCTGGTGGTGCAGTGGTTAAGAATCCGCC
The DNA here is from genome assembly GCF_002837175.3 of Physeter macrocephalus. Classification (NCBI taxonomy): domain Eukaryota; kingdom Metazoa; phylum Chordata; class Mammalia; order Artiodactyla; family Physeteridae; genus Physeter; species Physeter macrocephalus. The sequence goes on along the minus strand of NC_041215.1, from coordinate 94,384,236 downwards.
TGCCAGTGCAGGGGACACGGGTTCGAGCCCTGGTCCAGGAAGATCCCACATGCCGCAGAGCAACTAAGCCCGTGCGCCACAACTACTGAGCCTGCACTCTAGAGCCCGTGAGTCACAACTACTAAGCCCACGTGCCACAACTACTGAAGCCCGCACGCCGAGAGCCCGTGCTCCGCAACGAGAAGCCATGGCAATGAGAAGCCCGTGCACCACAAGGAAGAGTAGCCCCCACTCGCCACACCTAGAGAAAGCCTGCGCGCAGCAACAAAGACCCAACGCAGCCAAATAAAATAAAAATAAAATAAATTTATTTTTAAAAAATCAATGGACATGCACAGATCTGGCAACGTATCTCAGTACAGATAAAAGAAAAGAAATCCCAACTGCAGGACTGACTCATGTTCCAATCACACATGGAATCATAACTAACCAAGGTCTAAATCAGTGTTTTTCCTACTTGAATATGCACTCGGAGACCGTATTAAAATGCAGATTCTCATTCAGTATGTCTGGGATGAGGCCTGAGATTCTTCACCTAACAAGCTTCTAAGTAATGCCAATGCTGCTGGTCTTCAGACCAAACTATGACAGGTAGAATCTCTAAAGCACAACACCACAGATATCATGTCTGGATCTCCTGTCACAAGCTTCCTGGGTTACCAGCATAGGCAACAAAGTTCCAGGAAGCCACAGGGAACCCAGGGGAATTTAGACAGTACCCTTATTATCCCAAGTCAGCCACCATGACCAGTCCAAGGTGGCACTAGTGTCTCAACTATTTAACAACTATTAAGAGAGCTCTGAAAAACAGAACCCATGTCAGATCATGGCCACTAAGGGTGGCCTGAATTGTTCCTCAGGAGAGAGAACTCTTAACACATTAATTGAGTGCAAGCTCCCATCCAAGACTCTAATAAGATGATAATTAAGAACTCAATACTGCAAAAAGGATAGGAGGGGAACTAGTAGCAGAAAAGAGATTGCAACAAATTATAAAAAAGAAAAGGAGAACAGAGAAGTCATAGTAATGTATACTCCATATAAGCTTTCAACTTTTAGAATGAATCTTCAAATAAAAGATGATTACATAATTAAAAATCTTCTAACAAACAAAAGATGGTTACATAAGAAAATAGGTTATTAAGCTAGATAACATGAAAGTGGAGCTGACATGAATGAGAGGGAGAAGAGCAGGTAGAAGTAAGATTGGGAGTGTTAATAACCTCATCCAATATATTGGGACTGAAGAAGACTGTCTGAAGCTGACAGATCAAGAAAATAAAGCTGGAATACATATCTAGGATGGGAAAGGGAAAACAAAGGTAAGAGAGCTCAACTTCTTTTCTTTCATTGTAGAAAGTAAACAGATGAAGATTCTAAATTGAAAATCACTTTAAAAATTAATGTAGCCACGATACTTAAAATTAAACAATAAACAGAAAAGATAAAAACAGGAAGCAGGGTTGGGAAGAGAGGTTTAATATGAGCTCTGTGTGTATTTTCTTTTGGTAACTTATACACATACTTCGTTAAAATTAAAAAAAAAGCTTCTTGCAACCCCAACCCCACAAAAAGGAAATAATTTAACAGTTTCATTGGTAAATTAGAATTATTAAAGAACATTTTTGTTGTATACCTGAGATTCTTCAGAGTGGTACTGAAAGGGTTCCATGTTGCCCATAACAGCAGTCCCCAAAACAGACATGAGAGCCATTTTATGATCTGATACTCTAGTTTTCTGCCAAATAATTGCCTAGGGACAAAATAACACAGACAACTTTTGACACAATTTGGATTTAGTAAGCTCAAGTACTTATACCATTTATTGCTATATTTAGCATTCATCCCTAGCTTATATTTTCTGCATCATTTATAAGATATGCATGTCTGACAGAACTCTGTTTCCAAATTTTAGTAGCTATATATGCTGCAGTGTAGAATCTATTTTAACTTCCCTTAACCTCAATTTTCTTCTCTCTATAAGATGACTAAGAATAATTATCTCCCCGAGCTGCTGAAAGACAAAAATATATGATGTAGGCAAACACATAGGCTGGTATTTGGCATAAAACAGTTTCATTAAATATTAATTCTCTCCCCTCTTCTAATCCTAGACTGCAGAGTATATACTTCAGAGTATATTTAAATTAAATCGCTATTCCAAGTAAAGTATTACTGTTTTATTGAGGACAGACACCTATGCTATAAGATTTCTGTAAACAGTCAACCTGGTATAAAAATTTAGGATAATGCATGCTTTTTAAAATTACCTTTATAATTACCTTTTATACACAGAAAACTTTAAAAAAGCTAACTGAACCTTACAGATATAAAAGCTGAATAATGAGCTTGGATTTTTTTCACTGCAAGCATCTAGTAGGGTAGTTTATAGTAGGGTAGTTTAAGAGAAGCATAGTCCAGAGAGAATGCACCAAAGTTTGGCTGTGAAGTGTATGATCAGGTACCACATACTGAAATTTTTTCAGTTAATGAGGTCCAACTGTAGTCAAATCTCTTGAGAAACCACCAATACAGACACATATTCATTCAACAACTATTCACTTAGAACCCCCTAAATCCTAAAGAAAATGTGTAAAGGGCTTAGGAGAAAACATCAACATTCAAGAGGCAGACAGAGGAAGAGAGGAGACTGAAAAGGATTGGCCATAGGCAAGAAGAGTCACAGGACAGTATGGTGCATAGAACAAGGAAGTTTTTTTAAGAAGAAAGAAGTAGTTATGTGTGACCAGTGTTGAGAGACCAAGGTAAAAAAAGAGATGTGGCCACAGGATTTAGCAATCAGGAGGATGAGAGCAGTTCTAAGGAAGCAGAGTAAATGAAGCCAAATTTTAGTTACTAGACAGTGACTGTAGGGGGAACATATGAAAGAGACAGCTCTTTCAGGAAGTTTGGCTGTAAAGTGAAAGCAGACAGCAATAACTGGAGGCAGGTGGATCAAGGGAAGCTCTTGATGACACACTTGAACAAAAAGCAGTGAGGGAAGAATGGGTATACAAACAAGTAGGTTTGTAGAATCAACGGAAGGAAGATGAGAAAGTTCTCCTTTGTTCTCTCTTTCTCTCTCCCTCTTTTTTTTTGTAATGTAGAAAGGTTATTTGTTCCAAGTAAAAAGACACTGATTTAAATATCTGATTGTAGAGAAGGTTTAAAAGAAAGAGAGACACTCTGGCTAGATCAAAGGATCCTAGCCAAACAAATTCCTTAACATGACCAGGAACCCATGTAGGCAGGAAGAAGTACTAACAATATTATGTATAATAAAATGAAAGGGGAAATAGATGAATTCATGTTGTTCTCTAAGTGGCATGTCAGGGGATAGCAGCGAAGGGCTGTTCTCTTCTGGACAAGATGACAATAGTCACTGACTCTGCTTCTGGATATGTATCATCTGTAAGCCACTTTTGTTTTTAGAATCTCAAAGACCAACCTGCTGGGGAAAACAGATAGTGTAACAACTGCTCAAGAAGACAAATTGCCCAATATTTAGTGTAACAAGAAAATCTTTTACCTATTCCCAGGGTTTTATTAATACTAATCAAGTAGGAGTTACGATTTATGAAGAACTTACTTACTAGGCACTACTATTCTAGAAACCATTAATTTTCACAACCATTTCAGGCAGGTATTATTATCTCATTTTCCAGATGAGGAAACTGAGGCTCAGATTGATTTACCCAAAGAAACAGAGATATTAGATCATGGAATCATGATTTATACCCTAACCTTTCTGGCTCCAAATTTTTACTTTGCTAACATCTCTCTCCTCTCTAGTCAAGGATAGTAATAAGTTAGAGCCAACTCCAGACCCTAATTGGGAATTCTCAAATAGTGTCTCTGACAAATGCATTTTCACGTATGAGTATGTGATATGTTATGAAATCTCCAGTTGTTTGAGGGTATTAATACATTCTCAAAACAAAATTATTGGGCTTCCCTGGTGGTGCAGCGGTTGCGAATCCGCCTGTCGATGCAGGGGACACGGGTTCGTGCCCCGGTCTGGGAAGATCTCACAGGCCGCGGAGCAGCTGGGCCCGTGAGCCACGGCCGCTGGGCCTGAGCGTCCGGAGCCTGTGCTCCGCAACGGGAGAAGCCACAACAGTGAGAGGCCCGCATACCACACACACACAAAAAGCACAACAACAACAAATTATTTAAAAAATTCATTTAAAGTTAAATAAATAATTTACCTTTAGAAGAGGGCAAGGAGAAAAATCGGGGTCTCCAAATCAAAGAAACCACACCAGAATAACAGAAATCCAAAAAAGACTGGGAGCTACTCTTATAGCATCCTGAAGTCAGAATATTTTTGAGAGTGCAGCTTGTCAGTACCAACCTTAATCTTATTATGCAGATCCTTATACCTAAGGATTTCTAAATTTCTGATAATTTTTATTTATTAATATTCATATAAATACAGATGTGTAGTAATTAGTCCCAGCAAAATGACAGAACTAGAATTTAGGTACTGTTCTGTCCTAGATGCCAACTTTTCACTGTCTATTGCTTTGAAAGTGATCTGAATTAGAAAAAAGGACCTAAAGTACATGAAATCAAATAGAAAAATAAATTGTAAACAATTAAAAAATTAAGGTATAGGTTCAATGTGTATATTTCTAAAAAATATTATGTTTTGGTAACTACATTTCCACTTAAAGGACAATACACTATTTAAAATTGGAACTGCTCCAGGAAACATGGGATGTCATATAAGTATTTTTAATCTTTATTTCAGTACATATTATAATACATAAATGCTCTGGCTAAATTAAAATTTTTGGAGAAACTTCTAAATTTATTCAGCAAATATTTTATTGAACATCTACTTTGTACCAGATTCCATGCTAAAAGCTGGGAATACAAAGATAGAAGGACAAGGTCCCAGCTTTCAAGGAGCTAAAAATACAAAAGGAAAGTAAGGTATTAAAATAATTATAATGCATTATGAAAACTGCTAATACAAAACACAGTGGGAACACTGTAGAAGATACCTAAGTTTACTCCACAGAGCAACTGCATGTGCGGTGAGACTTGAAAGAAGTCTGCCACCCACAAATTATGGGAAGGGCATTCCTGACAGGTAGAAGAGCACATGCAAAGGTATGGAAGCATAGAAAATATGCCTTGCTGGAGATGAAGCTGGACAGATAGATAGACAGGAACAAGATCATGAATGACCTAGCATATCATGCAAAGAAGTTTATAGTTTCTCTTATATGCAATGCAGAATCAATGGACAAATCTAATTGGGAAAATGCCATGATCAGATATGGATGTTAGAAAGAGATCTTTTGACCTTGAGGACTTTCTGTTAAGTGAGATAAGTGAGACAAAGACAAACACTGTATGATATCACTCATATGTAGAATCTAAGGAAAAACTCACAGAAACAGAGTAAAATTGGTAGTTACCAGGGCTTAAGGGTTGGGGGGATAGGACAGATGTTATTTAAGGGTACAGACTTGACTTGCAATGAGTGGTAGATAAATCCTAGAGAAGTAATGCACAGTACAGTGAATATAGATAATAGTATTGTATTACAATCACCAAACTTGCTGAGAGACTAGAACATAATTATTCCAACCAGTAAAAAGAAAAATTAGTTAATGTTATAGAGGTGCAATTATTGCTACAATGGCAATCATATTATATTCAATAATACAGTATCAAGTCAACATGTTGTATACCTTAAATTTACACAATGTTTTATGTCAAATATCTTTCAATAAAAAAAAAAGAGATCTCTGGCAAGAATGATTTAGTGAGAACTGAAACTAAAGCAATATGGATTTTAAAATGTGACTGTAATAATCCAACTCAGAGATTCTCAACTTTTATTGAGGACACATAAAATGGATAAGGTTCACATTCGCAAAATAGTCTCATAGACACTGACGATTGTGTGTTTTTCCTGGCACACTAGCTATAACACTATTTCTTTCTCTTCCACTCACAAAAATACAATGGAATGCAAGTCAGTAAAAGTGACATTTACAGGATTATTTATCTTATTTTTTTTTAAGGTAAAACATTTGCAAACTTTGGTATTTTACTAATATTAACACTGTGGCTGAGAATCACTGGACTGGGTAACAGAACCAAGCACACTGCTAAGAGTAAAAGAAAACAGAGATAGACTAAAGGATGTGAAACAGACTTGTGATTTGGTGACTTGCTGCATGGGGAGAGGAAGAAAAGGAGAAGAATCAGGAATGTGATTGAATCCCTAGTATCAATAACAGCGTCAAGTACTCAGAAGGGCCCAGTAAACGATTTGTTGAAGGAGTGAGCAAATGAATAAATTTTTCTAGAGAAAAGTAACCCTAGTGGAGCTGAAAACTAGCTCTTTATTTTTAAATATTAAGACTGCTGGTTCTCACACCACTACATGGGTTAGAAATTATAGTCTTTGTCTATTCCTTTAGGAAATCCAAAACAACTCTGCTTTTCCTTCTTTTCTTTAAAATAATAGTTTTATCCTGATAGAACTGACACGATACAATTTAAGTATACAAGTATACAATTCAATGGTTTTTAGTATATTTACGAAGCTGTGCAACTAAATCCCCACAGTCTAATTTTTTAAAACAATTTTATCATTGCAAAAAGAAACCCTGTACCCATTAGCAGTCATTCCCCATGTCCCTGAACCTTCAACTTATGCAATCACTAATCTACTGTCTCTACAAATTTCTCGACTTTGGGTATTTCATACAAATGGAATCATACAATACATAGTCAATTGTGAGTGGCTTCTTCACTTATAGCATAACTTTGTCAAGTTTTATCCACGCTGTATCAGTACTTCATTCTTTTTGTAAAATCCAGTTTTATTTAGCTACACAATGCTAAAGACTTTACAGACTGTCTCAGGTGTATCTTACAGTAATGATACAATTTAATTTACACGAAAGGGTAAAACATAAAATATATGAATTTAGTTTTGAGTTTATAGTAAGGGAAGAAGCTAGCATAATTAATATTATATGATCTAAAGAAAAAATAGGAGCTAACAAATTCTGTAACTGAGTGTTAATTTGCATGAGATGATAGATTCTCCAGATGAGGGACTTTTATGCTGTTCAACTCAGAAATTCAGTGTCTGTCACAGAACGAATATTATTTACATGTTTTAAAATGAGATGGATGTAGAAAGTCACCAGCTATATACTCCACTAATGATAATTCTAACTCAGCTCAGGCCACAGGAATTTCCAATACTCTCTCCCTTAGTTATGCTTCTATATGGAGGATAGAAATAGGTGACTGAGGTTCTTTCCAATTTCTATAAACAGATACTGATAAAATGATTCCTACCAAAAAGTTACAAATAATACTGACAGCAGCAAGGCTCTTTGAAAGAAGATCATTTCGAATGACATCTGTTCCTAGTTCTGTTTATCTTTTTCTTTTTCAAGTGAATTTTGAGTCACTGCTTTTTTTAACACTTCTGAACAATTTCAGCTTAGATAGAATTTTTATGCAATGCCTCTGAATTCTGACCATTAAACACAATGTGTTTAGGTAGGAATCATATTAAGTCATTAGTGTGCTTCACTTCATCAGCATCTGGGATAGTCACTGATCAGCTGGGTTGACTGGTTTCATATGTAAAAATGTGCAGAGTTCCTTTTATCTTCTTCATCGTCCGTACTAGAAATTTTAAAGGCAAAAAAGCTATGCTCAAGTGATTTCAGGTTAAAACATGTGATTTCAGAGTTTGGGCACTCAAACTTTAATCAAAGGCTCAATCTCCACATATTTATGTGCAAAATTCCCAAGTGATACTTATCAAATAAAGAAATCTTAATGTCCTATTAACAGTTATATAACCTACACTTCTGTATGTCACATAACATTTAATTCTTTGCACTGGGAGCTGCACCGCAACCATAAATCTATTTATATAAATATAGCCTTCCTGAAAGACTCCAAAAGCACTGGTCCACTCAACATGCCTATACATATCGAAGTACTGAGGTCCCATCACTGAGAAAAGAGTAATGGGTTACGAAGACATACAAGGAAAAAAATGGTCAGAATCCTTGCCCTCTAGGAAATTAAAAGCTGGCTGAATTAGAATGCAGTATTGGTATCAATAGGATAATTAAGGACATGGAAATATTTGGTTGATAATGAGCAATAATTTCTTTTTTTAAATCTTTGTTTCAGCTTTGAGGTATAATTGACAAAAACTGTATGTATTTAAGACATACAATCTTATTGTTTCATACAACATTGCATATTGTGCAGTGATCACCACAATCAAGCTAATAAGCATTCATTACCTCACATAGTTACTACTTTTTGTTGTTTTACTTTCATCCCACCACCAACTCCCCTCTGGTAAACACCTGCTGGTTCTCCATGAGTCTTTCGGTTTGTTATGTTTGTTCATTTGTTTTGTTTTTTAGACTCTACGTATAAATGAAATCATACAGTATTTCTTTTTCTCTGACTTATTTCACTCAGTGTAATACCCTCTAGGTCCATCCATGTTGTTGCAAATGGCAAGATTTCATTCTTTTCTTATGGCTTGGTAGTATTCCATGGTATATATGTACCACATCTTCTTTATCCATTCATCTGTCCATGGACATTTAGGCTGCTTCCATATCTTGACTATTGTAAACAGTGCTGCAATGAACATAGGGGTGCATATATTTTGTCAAATTAGTGAATAGCTGAATCGTGTGGTGGCTCTATTTTTAATTTTGTGAGGAACCTCCATGCTGTTTTCCTTAGTGGCTGTGCCAATTTACATTCCCACCAACAGTGCAGGAGGGTTCCTTTTTCTCCACACCCTCTCCAACACCTGTTATTTGTTGCTTTTTGATAATAGCTATTCTGACAGGTGTGAGGTGATATCTCACTGTGGTTTTGGTTTGCATTTCCCTGATGATTAGTGATTTTGAGCATCTTTTCAGGTGTCTGTTGGCCATCTATATGTTTTCTTTGGAAAAATGTCTACTTAGGTCCTCTGCCTTTTTTATTTAACATCTTTATTGGAGTACAGTTGCTTTACAATGTTGTATTAGTTTCTTCTGTATAATGAAGTGAATCAGTTATACGTATACATATATCCCCAAATCCCCTCCTTCTTGTGTCTCCCTCCCACCCCTCTAGGTGGTCACAAAGCACCAAGCAGATCTCCCTGTGCTATCCTCTGCCCAGTTTTAAATCAGGTTATTTGTTTATGATGTTGAGTTGTTGAGTTCTTTGTACTTTTTGGATATTAACCCCCTTTGGATATTAACCCCTGTAGCTTTGTAGGATAGCTTGAAATTGGGGAGCATGATAACTCCAGCTTTGTTCTTCTTTCTTAAGATTGTTTTCGTCATTTTGGTTCTTCCGTGTTTCCATACATATTTTAGAATTATTTCTTCTAGTTCTGTGAAAAAGCCATTGGTATTTTGATGGGAATGCACTGAATTCATAAACTGCCTTGGGAAGTATGGTCATTTTAACAATATTAATTCTTCCAATCCATGAGCATGTTTTATTTTTCCATTTATTTGTGTCATTTTCAATTTCTTTCATCAATATCTTATAGTTTTCTGAGTACAGGTCTTTTACCTCCTTGGTTAGATTTATTTCTGGGCATTTTATTCTTTTTGATGCAATTGTAAATGGGGCTGTTATCTTAATTTCTCTTTCTGATAGTTCACTGTTAATGTATAGAAATGCAACAGATTTATGTATATTAATTTTGTATCCTGCAATTTTACCAAATTCATTTATTAGTTTTAATAGTTTTCTGGGGGCATCCTTAGGATTTTCTATACATAGTATCATATCATATGCAAAGAGTGAAAGTTTTACTTCTTCCTTTCCAATGTGGATTCCTTTTACTTCTTTTTCTTATCTAACTGCTGGGGCTAGGACTTCTAATACTATGTTGAATAAAAGTGGTGAGAGTGGGCAACCTTGTCCTGCTCTTGATCTCAGAGGGAAAGCTTTCAGTTTTTCACCTTTGAGTATGATGTGAGCTGTGGGATTGTCATATATGGCCTTTATTAAGGTGAGGTACATTCCCTCTATACCTATTTTGTTGACAGTTTTAACATCATTAATGGATGCTGAATTTTGTGAAAAGCTTTTCCTCACCTACTGAGATGATGCTATGATTTTTATTCTTCAGTCTGTTAATGTGGTATATCACACTGATTGATGTGTGGATACTGAATCATTCTTGCATCCCTGAAATAAATTGCATCTGATCATGGTGTATGATCCTTTTAATGTATTACCGAATTTGGCTTGCTAATATTTTGTTGAGGATTTTTGCATCTGCGTTCATCAGTGATATTGACTTGTAATTTTCTTTCTTTCCAGTGCCTTTGTCTGGTTTTGGTATCAGGGTGATGCTGGTCTTGTAGAATGAGTTCACAAGCATTCCTTCTTCAACAGTCTGAGAAGGATAGCACCTGTGAAGCTGGCTGGTCCTGGACTTTTGTCAGGAACTCATTCCTTTTTAATGGCTAAATAATATTCCCCTGTATGGATATACATTTGAAGCATCATTGCCTCTTATGATGGACATGTGGGTTATTTCCACTTCTTGCCTATTACAAACAATGCTGCTATAAACATTCATGTCCATCTTTTTGTGTGAAATATATTTTTATTTTTCTTGTATATATATTGAGGAGTGAAATAGCTGGGTAAAGTGGTAACTCTGTTTATTTTCTCTGTTTATTTTTGCCAGACTGTAATCTTTCCATTTCCTCTGCAAGTGTTTGTGTTTGTATGTGTGTGAGTGTAAAAAGACAAAACGGTGCTGGCTTCTGCTATCATGGTTATTATTTTAAGCCAGCCAGTAGCTGGTGATTTAAGGAAATATACTCAAAATAAGAGAAGCAGGTTAAGGTTCTGAATAATCTGCAACTGTATAGAAATTAAGTGTCATCTGCTTCATACTTTCTACATCACAAGTTATTTTTAACAAGGAGTATTTGAGCAATAAAAACTTATTCACAAAAAGTTTATCTCCTTAAAGCTAGCTCTCTGATTCATACATATGTATAAAATGTATTTAAAATGAGTAGTCATGAAAATATTTCAAGAAAACTAATGTTTTAAAATTCCTGCACTTAATACAGCTATAAAACCTGTGATTTTTCTAGTGGAAACATCATCTAGTGTATTTTAGTTTGTATTAGAGTGATGCCTCAGATATGAATCTTAGCTGCTGATTAATGCAAAGATGCTATTGCACTGCCTGACCTATTGAAAAGCTAGTATACAGAACTGCAGAAAGATCACTTGAGGAAATGGGCTCTAAACAATCTGTGAAACATGAGAACCACTGAATGTGAATTTTTTTTTAATGTAAATACTACTAGCAGTTCTGAAGCATTATTTCACACTGGACAATTATTGTATCAGATCAGGGGGCTGATTTAGAAGCATTTTCTAAGTATTTATAGTTGGGCTAACAATAAACAATAAAGAGGTCTGCCAATAAATTACATCTTCACTATTACTTAGGCAATTAAGATTCATTTTCAAAACAGGACCCATTATTAAAGCCCTAAACAATTAAATGTTGTAATTAAAAATTAAGGATATAGAAAGTACTGAATTTTTAAGTGCTACAGTTTTTACAGCAAGTAGTTTTTAGTTTGCTTTCCCCACCATTTCATCAATCCTGTATTATTTTCTAAAACAGAGATCTTCTTTTCACTTCCTGAAGTTTTTCATATATTTTGCCCTTAGGCTGAAAGCTTAATGTGTGCTAAAAATACACACACATACCCCCATATGTTTTCTATCTAGGTCACACAAAGTTGGAGCATCTGGATGTGCCAAGTAAGAATCTGACTCTAGTCAGGATGATGACAGTGAGAAAACACCTCAATAAAAAATATATTATTACATGCATGCCATGTAATTGATTGAAGTTAGCCAAATATATCTTGCCACTCTTCCTACTTCATTGATACTATTTGAAGTTAGATGAGAATATTCAGTATTTAATTAGTAAACCTCAACTGTGAAGGCAACTTGTGATAATGGGAAAAAGGTTACACATAGATAATAAACAATTAACTAAAAACTATAATGCTAATAAGACTGCCTGAGCAAAGGCGACTCATAGAATATGAAATCAAAGTATACCTATTGGTATAGAGTGCAACCAAACTTTTCATGCAAATTATTTGCAGACATGTACTAAGAACTTCATGTTTCAATTTCTTAAAAATCAGAAGTTTTAACTACTTTCAAGGTCTTACAAATATAATTGGATCTGTATCTATTGCTATCTACTCCTGGACATGTATTTGTACTGAATGGTTCAGAAAAGGACAGAGGCACAAACACAATATAAGAAAAGGCAATCTCTTTCTGCACTGGTAGTATGATAACAACATTAGCTACAGAAGCTTATAGAAACTTTAAATTATGGATTATTCCATCACAATACCAAATACTATTTATTGTTAAAAGAATATCACATTCTATTAACATAATAAGCATTAATATGATCTGATTCTTACTAAGCAGCCCTAGAGTTGAAAACCGGTAAAATTTATTTAGAAGAGTTCGATATTTAAAGTCTCTTATGTGGGAATTCCTTGGCAGTCCAGTGGTTAGGACTCAGTGCTTTCACTGAGTGGGGTGGGGGTGGGGGGGCTGAGTTCAACCCCTGGTTGGGGAACTAAGATCCCGCAAGCCACATGCCACGGCCAAATAGAAAAAAAAAAAAAAAAATTAAAAAAGACCCTTCCCTCCCCACTTAAAAAAAAATATATAAAATCTTTTATGCTTACTTTACTCTGCTTAAATGTTCATTTTATTTTATATTCATGTTTTGGAATATAGTATGCATAATTATTTTTTCCTAAGGTTATGAAGAAATTAGTAACATTACCTATGGGGGGGGGCTTATAGGAGCTAGGCATATGAGAGACAAAGATGAGATTAATTTCGTCACTCTACCTTTTCATATTTTTTGGGTTTTGAATCATGTAAAGAAGGTATGGTTCAGTAAAAAAAACTAAGCAAAAATTTGAAAACATAAGTTAACCTCTGCATAATTTTCAAAGGGAGATTGTAGATACTCTTTGTGGTCTTTAAAGCAAGAAAGATTATTTCTAATTGCTAATCAAATCTTATCTACATCAGAAATGTTTTCCTTACCATAATTCCAAAAGATACATGTACCACAATATTCACTGCAGCACTATTTACAATAGCCAGGACATGGAAGCAACCTAAATGTCCAACAACAGATGAATGGATAAAGAAGATATGGCACATATATATAATGGAATAATACTCAGCCATAAAAAGGAATGAAATTGAGTTATTTGTAATGAGGTGGAAGAATCTAGAGTCTGTCATACAGAGTAAAGTAAGTCAGAAAGAGAAAAACAAATCCCATATGCTAATGCACATATAAGGAATCTAAAAAAACGGTACTGATGAACCTAGTGGCAGGGCAGGAATAAAGATGCAGATGTAGAGAACGGACTTGAGAACACGGGGGTGAAGGGGAAGCTGGGACGAAGTGAGAGAGTGGCATTGACATATATACACTACCAAATGTAAAATGGATGGCTAGTGGGAAGCTGCTGCATAGCACAGGGAGATCAGTTCGATGCTTTGTGACCACCTAGAGGGATAGGGAGGGAGGGAGGGAAGCTCAAGAGGGAGGGGATATATGTATACATATAGCTGATTCACTTTGCTGTATAGCAGAAACTAATACAACACTGATTCACTTTGCTGTATAGCAGAAACTAACACAACACTGTAAAGTAATTATATTCCAATAAAGATATATTTAAAAAATGTTTTTCTTGCCTATACCCTTTTCTACATGCTCTGTGCAACTGCTTGGACTACTGAACCAGCTTCTTCTGTTACACAACTGCTACACATAATTTGGTTCATTCTCCAACTGCCATGAGAATTATCATATTCTGTTAGTCTCCTACTAAATGTCCTTATTATGTTCCCGTTCACCACTTGGCAAGAAGTCCATATTCCCATGTAAAGTCTATAAGATCCTTTAGAGTCTAGACCCAAGCAACCTTTCCAGTCTCATCTATTTTCCTATACTGGCTTTCTCTGACCTCTCATGACTCCTTGACCTTGCATGTGCTTTGAATGCTTTTGCCCACTAAGTCTTTCTCAAGAACCAGTTCTAAAGCCACCTCCTCTGAAAATTCTTTTTGAATTCAACCAGAGTTTAATAACTGCTTCCAGATTACTTATATTCTCAACACTGTTTATAGAAATCTTTCAGATCAGTCTTTCTGAACAGATCTTTAATCGTGGATCGCTGAGGCAATCACTACATCCTCCCATATTTAACTTTACAGAAAAGGTTATTTGCAAATCAAGCTGCTACTGCTTTATACAATATTTGATTTCAGCTTTTCCTCTTTATTCGAACTGAATAGATCCCCTTTCTATTGCATTTTGTTTTTCAAGAGACTTTTTTTCTCCAAATTGACTCTTACTTCTCCCTAACACATTTTAAAGAAAGCTACCCCAACCATCTCTTCTACAATGCAACTCCATCCTCAACATGGTTCTCTAGTTGTTCTTTTTTTCAGATCAAGACCATTAATGGATAGAAAATCCAGACATAAAATCAATAAGGAAACAAAGGGCTTGAACAACAATATAGACCAAATAGACCTAACAGACATATATAGAACATTCCACCCAACAGCAGCAGAATACACATTCTTCCCAAGCTCACTTGGCTCTTTCTCCAGGATAAATCATGTTAGGTCACGATACAAGTATTAACAAATTTAAAAAGATTGAAACATACCAAGTATTTTTTCTGACCACAATGCAATGAAGCTAAAAATCAATAGCAAAAGGAAAACTGGAAAATTCACAATATGTGGAAATTAAACAACATACTCTTGAACAACCACTAGGTCAAAGAAGAAATAATAAAGGAAATTATAAAATGCCTTGAGATAAAGGAAAATGAAAATACAACATACCAAAACTTATGGGTGCAGCAAAAGCAATATTAAGAGGGAAGTTCACAGAAAAAACACCTACATTAAAAAAGAAAGATGTCAAATAAACAACCTAACTATATTCCTCAAAGACCTAGAAAAAGGACAACAAACTAAGCCCAAAGTTAGCAGAAGGAAAAAAATAAAGATTAGAGTAGAAAATAAATAAACAAAATAGAAAAAAAAACAGAAAAAGAAATCAACAAAAATGAGTTGGTTTTTTGAAAAGGGACAAAATTAACAAACCATTATTAGCTAGACTAACAAAAACAGATCCAAATAAATAATATTAGAAGTGAAGAGATATTACAACTAATGCCACAGAAACAAAAATAATGACAGACAACATGAACAATTACATGTCAATAAACTGGATAACCTACAAGAAGGGCTCAATTCCTAGAAACATACAACCTACGAAGATTAAGTTATGAAAGAAGAGAAAAGTCTGAAGAAACTTATAACTAGTATGAAGTTTGAATAAGTAATCAAAATCCTTCCAACAAAGAAAATCCTAAGACCAGATGGCTTCACTGGTGAGTTCTACCAAACATTTAAAGGAGAATTAACACCAATCCTTCTCAAACTCTTCCCAAAAACTGAGAAAGAAGAAACACTTCCAAACTCATTTTATGAAGCCAGCATTTTCCTGATACCAAAGCCAGAGAAGAATACTATGAGAAAAGAAAACTACAGGCCAATATTCCTGATGAATACAGATGCAAATACTCTCAACAAAACACTAGAAATCAAACCAACAGCATATTAAAAAGATTATAGGGCTTCCCTGGTGGCGCAGTGGTTAAGAGTCCACCTGCTAATGCAGGGGACACGGGTTCGTGCCCCGGTCCGGGAAGATCCCACATGCCACGGAGTGGCTGGGCCCGTGAGCCATGGCCGCTGAGCCTGCGTGTCCAGAGCCTGTGCTCCGCAATGGGAGAGGCCACAACAGTGAGAGGCCCCCGTACCGCAAAAAAAAAGAAAAAAAAAAAGATCATACACCATGGTCAAATGGGATTTATCTCTAGGATGTAAGGATGGTTCAACATATCCATTTAAATTAATGTGATACACCACATTAACAAAATAAAGGATTAAAATCACATGATCGTCTCAATAGATGCAGAAAAAATATTTGACAAAACTGAACGTTTCACAATTAAAAACTTTCAGCAAACTAGGAATAGAAGGAAAGTAACTCAACATAATAAAAGCCATCTAGAAAAAGCCCATCATACTTAACAGTGAAAAACTGAAAGCTTTTCCTCTAAGATCAGTAACAAGGCAAGAATGCCCATACTTGCCACTTCTATTTATCATAGTTCTGAAAGTCCTAGCCAAGCAATTATGCAAGAAAAATAAATAAAAGGGATCTAAATGAGAAAGGAAGAAGTGAAATTGTCCCTGTTTGCAGATGGTAAGATCCTATTTCTAGAAAACCCTAAAGACTCCATAAAAAACCCATTAGAACTAATAAATTCAATGAAGTTGCAGGATACAAAATTAATACAAAGATCAGTTGTACGTCTATACACTAACAATGAACTACCTGAAAAGGAAATTAGAAAAACAATCTTATCTACAATAGCACCAAAAAGAATAAAATACTTAGAAATAAATCTAAGGAGGTGAAAGACTTGTATGATGACACTGATGAAAAAAATTAAAGATGACGCAAGTGGAAAGGCATCCTGTGTTCATGGACTGGAAGACTTAACATTGTTAAAATTTCTATACTACTCAAGTGATCTACAGATTCAATGCAATCCCTATTAAAAAAACAGAACAAAAACCCAATGGCATTCCTTACGGAAACAGAAAAACACAATTCTAAAACTCATATGGAATTATAATAGAGCATGAAGAGCCAAATAAATCCTGATAAAGAAGAACAAAGTTAGAGGCATGACAGTTCCTGAGGTTGAAATATATTACAATATATTGTAGTATTTGATTACTACAATAATCAAAACAACATGGCACTGGCATACAGACAGACATAAATACCAACAGAAAAGAATAGAGAGCCTAGAAAAAGATCCATGCATATATGGTCAACTGATGTCCGATAAAGGTGCCACAACTACACAATGAGGAAAGGATAGTCTCTTCAATAAATAGTGTTGGGAAAACTGGATATCAACATGCAAAAGAATGAGGTTGGACCCTTATCTTACACCACACACAAAAATCAATTCAAAATAGATTAAAGATTTAAATATTAAATACCTGAAACTGTAAAACTAGAAGACAACATACAAGAAAAGCTTTATGACACTCGTCTTGGCAATGATTTCTTGGATAATACACCAAAAGCACAAGCAACAAAAACAAAAATAGTCAAGTGGGACTACATCAAACTAAAAAGCTGCACAGGAAAGGAAGCAATCAATGAAGTGAAAAGGCAATCTACAGAATGGGAGAAAATATTTACAAACCATATATCTGACCATTAATTTCCAGAACATATAAGACACTCCTACAACTCAAAAACCAAAAAACTAATAACCCAACAAAAAATGGGCTAAAGACTTGAATAGACATTTCTCCAAAGAAGAAATACAAATGGTCAACAGGTATATAAAAAATGCTCAGTATAAAATGCAAATCAAAAAGCACAATGAGATATCACCTCACACCTGTCAGGATGGCTATTGAAAGACAAGTGTTGGTAAGAATGTGGAGAAACTGGAACCCTTGTATACTGTTTGTGGGGATGCAAAATGGTGCAGCTGCTGTGGAAAACAGCATGGAGAAACCCCAAAATATTAAAAATAGAACTATCAAATGATCCAGCAATCCTACATCTGAGTATTTTCCAAAATAATTGAAAGCAAACTCTCAAAGAGATACTAGCACTCCCATGCAGCACTATTTACAATGGCCAAGATGTGGAAACAACCTAAATGTCCACTGATGGATGAATGGATAAAGAAAATGTACTATATACATACAATGAAATATTATTCAGGTTTAAAAAAGAAGGAAATTCTACAACATGTGGCAACATGGAAGATCATGAGGACCATTATGCCAAGTGAAATAAACTAGTCATAAAAAGACAAATACTACATAATTCCACTTATATGAGGCATCTAAAATGGACAAATTCATAGAATCAAATGGTGGTTAACAGGGACTGGGGGGATGGAGAAATAGGAAGTTACTAATAAATAAGCATAAAGTTTCAGTTAGGGTTAGTAAGTTCTAGAGATCTGCTGTACACCATACCTCTAGTCAACAATACTGTATGGTACACTTAAACTATTTGTTAAGCATGTAGATCTCAGGTTAAGTGTTCTTAACACAATAATATTTAGAAAAGAAAAAAGACGACCAAACCCACAGATTCTGAACTAACACTCCTACAATCAGCTGGCTCTCTGGTACTTAACTGATGGCAATTCTCTTCCCATACACCCTATTCAGGCAAATATGCCAACAATTACCTTATGGTTCTTTTTTTTTTTATTTCTAATTTTGTCCTTTTATTAAAAAAACAAGCAACAACTTTTAAGGTGAACAAATAATATCCAGGCTGGAATTGATTAGCTTTTCTTTCTTAATTGATTAGTTAACAAAAACTTTCTACTGATGAGGTAACAATAACTTCACTTTAAAAGTTTGGTTTGATTCTATTAGGTTCTTTCTGGAGTGAAATCAAAATTATGCCAGAGTAATTCATGAAGGTACTACATATAAGAGGAGAAAGACAGATGCACCCCAGGAATAAAAAAGGCATGTATATAGTATTATCATTTTCCTAGGCATTAAGTTAAATAAATCAGGTATCCTCAAATCTCTTCTGTTCTTCATTTTCTATGTGCAATCAGTCTCATTGATTCTTCCTTATAATAGCAATCACACTGTTTTCCATGCCCAATCTGCTTATCCTATTCAGACCCATAGTGCCTGGACTTCTGTTACAGCTTCCTAACTAATGTCACCACTTATAGCCTCCTATAATTTCTCCCAGCACACTACTACCAAACTAACTGTCTGAGGTAACACCCTGATCAAGTCACTTCTCTACTCCCAATTTTCTATTAAAAAAAAAAATCAGCCTAGCTTGAATTCAAGACCCTTTATAATCTAGCCTCAAATTGTCTTTCAGGATTTATCTTCCTGTATTCCTTTATATAAAATAACTACTCACCTAAATTGACTTATTCACTGCCTCTAAATGTGCTCTGTACTTTCCTACCTACATCTTTTATATTCATACTATTCCTCTACCTAGAATGATCTTGGTCCATTTATACATATTAGCAAATCATACTGTAATAGAATCAGCCTATGACGCACCCACTTGTGGAGTTCTAGGTGAAATCACTTTTACAGGTAGTTCCTACTTCACTGAATCAGTAACACCCACCTGCCAAGTGGCTAAAGCCAGCCCTCCCTCTTCTGTGACTTTCTAGGAACCCTCCAGAAAGGGAAATGTCTCGAGTATAAAAGCTGATACTTGCTGTTTTCCCACCTCTCTTTTCCAGTTGCTATTTCTAATTCTAGTGACACCACTTACCACTGTATCTTTGGTGCTTTAATACCTATGTTCACAATCCAGTATGGGCTACTGCCACCAATGCGATAGAATGCTCCTCTCCTCCATGCTCTCAATCCTTGATCACACTCATTATTTTTTTTTTTTTTGGCGGTACGCGGGCCTCTCACTGCTGTGGCCTCTCCCGTTGCGGAGCTCAGGCTCCGGACGCGCAGGCTCAGCGGCCATGGCTCACGGGCCCAGCCGCTCCGCGGCATGTGGGATCTTCCCGGACCGAGGAACGAACCCTCATCCCCTGCATCGGCAGGCAGACTCTCAACCACTGCGCCACCAGGGAAGCCCCCACTGCCTGCTTTTTAAAGTAAAGTTTTAATACCTACGGCTGCTTTCATGCTACAACAGCAGAGCTGAACAGTTGTAAGAGAGACTGTATGAGTTAGAAAACCCAAAATATTTACACTACGGCTCTTTACAAAAAAGGTTTACTAACCTTTATGTAGAACTCACAGGCCATTTATAAAGACTTTGAGATGGAAACTCACTGAAGAGGAGTTGCATGACCAGAATTACATTTTTACAGGTCACCCTAGCTGTTGGGCTGGGAATAGACTAAAGAGAGAAAGGTAGGAAGTGGGGAAATCCAATTAGAGTACTATTACAAAAATCCAGGTGAGAGATGACGGTGGCTTGGACGACAGTGGTAGTCAGACATGGTGAAAAGTAGTTAGATTTTAGATATATTTTGAAGGTAGACCAACAGAATTTACTCTTTTATCAGATTAAAGTGTGAGAATCAGTAGTCAAGGATAACCCTAAGGCTTCTGGTTTGCCAACAGGAGAAAAAGAATTCTCATATACTGATACGGAAGGATGTGGAAAGAGCAATTCTGAGAGACAAGGTAGGGAGCTTACTTTTGGTCATGTTAAATGTGAGGCGCTTATTACTAAACATCCAAAGAGAGATTTGGGGTGGTAGTTAGATCTATGAGTTTGGAGTTCAGAAGACAGCTATAGAATGGAGATAAAAATTGAGTCATCAGTGTATAATTGATATCTAAAGGCATAAGACTGAATAAGCACATCAAGAAAAGAATATATATGAGAATAAATTACACACACACACACACACACACGAGGAAAATTCCAGAATTGAGCCACAGGACACTAAATGTTTACAAGTTAGGATATGAGGTGGAACTAGAAGACTGATAACAAATGGTAGAAAGATAGGAAAAAAACCAAGTATGTGACCTAGAAGACAGGTGAAAAAGTATTTCAAGGATGCGGAGATCAACTGTGGCAAATGTTAAGTAAGATAAGATCTGAGAAGTGACCACTGGATTTAGAAATTTGAAAGTCAATAGTGACCTTGGTAAGAGTTGTGGACTGGCAGAAAGAGGAAGTCTGACTAGAGTGGGTTCAAGAGAGAATGGGGGGAAAGTAATTGGAGACAATGAATGCAGACAAGTATTTTAAGAAGTTCTGCCCAAGTGAAGGAATTGGCCTTGCCTAGAAACATGACACATACATCTAAAGTAACAGAAGGGAAGGCTGTATGTATGGGCACAATTGCAGACAGGTGGGTAGTCTGTAAAAGTTCTCTATTGATTGCCTCGATTTTCTCAGTGAAATAGGACAGTAAGATCAGGTTATGTTCTAGTTCTCTGTGCTACTCTTGTTAAGACAGGGAAGAAGGACTTGACTGTCTGAGAAAAGAACACATGAAATAGCCCTTTGGGACTTCCACTCAATGTGTGGATCATGGGCCAGCAGCAACTGCACCACGTGGAGAGACTTGTCTCAAATGCAGAAATCTCAGGCCCTCCCTGGCCTTCTAAATCAGGATCTGCACGTTTAACAAGATCCCCAGGTGATATGTATGCACATTAAAGTTTGTTTAAAGCACTGATATAGGAGACCAGGAGAGAAAATGGGCAAGAGAAACACAGTATGACTACCAGGCAGTACAAAGATTAGGGATCATGAATTTAAAGTGGTACTAGTAATTTTGATTTGCATTTCCCTAATAATTGGCAATGTTGAGCATCTTTTCATGTGCTTTTTTGGCCATCTGTATGTTTTCTTTGGGAAATATCTATTTAGATCTTCTGCCCATTTTTTGATTGGGTGGTTTGGTTTTTTTCTGATATTGAGCTGTATGAGCTCTCTGTATATTTTGGAGATTAATCCCTTGTTGGTCACATCATTTGTAAATATTTTCTCCCATTCTGTAGGTTGTCTTTTTGTTTTGTTTATGGTTTCCTTTGTTGTGCAAAAGCTTTTAATTATGTCCCATTTGTGGTGTATATATATATACAATGGAATATTACTCGGCCATAAAAAAGAATAAAATAATGGCATTTGCAGCAACATGAATAGACCTAGAGATTATTGTACCATTAAGTGAAGTAAGCCAGACAGAGAAAGACAAATATCATTTATATATGTAATCAAAAAAAAAAAAGATACAAATGACCTTATATACAGAACAGAAATAGACCCCACAGACATAGAAAACAAACTTTTGGTTACCAAAGGAGAAAGGGGGGGAAGAGGAATAAATTAGGAGTTTGGGATTAACATATATACACTACTATATATAAAAGAGATAACCAACAAGGACCTACTGTATACCACAGGGAACTATACTCAATATTCTGGTTTTTTGTTTTAATTTATTTTATTGAAGTATAGTTGATTTACAATGCTGTGTTAATTTCTGCTGTATAACAAAGTGATTCAGTTATATATATATTCTTTTCCATTATGGTTTACTATAGGATACAGAACATAGTTCCCTGTGCTATACAGTAAGACCTTGCTGTTTATCCATTCTATACATAATAATTTGCATCTGCTAATCCCAGACTTCCAAGCTCTCCCTCCCCCACCCCCTTTCCCTAGGCAACTGCAAGTTTGTTCTCTGTATCTGTGAGTTTGTTTCTGTTTCGTAGATAAGTTCATTTGTGTCATATTTTAGATTCTACATATAAATTATACGGTATTTGCCTTACTCTTTCTGACTTACTTCATTTAGTATGATAATCTCTATGGCATTATTTCATTCTTTTCTATGGTTGTATACTCAAAATTTTGTAATGCTAAGTGAGCATTAAGAGGAATACAGATATAAGCAAGATGCAGCCCTACCTTCCACAAGAGGCTGTTGGGACGGGGAGAGAGAATGCAAATCATTTCCAACAAAGCAAAAGTGACATAATAGGAACACACAGAAAATGCTATGGAAAAAGCTACATAATAACTAAGTCTTGCTGGCGGATAGGGGAAGACTTCAAAGATGTTTTTAAGAGTGTGAGCAAACATCAAAATTAGAAATCAACTAAACTAAAATTTGACTTATATATGTCCCTCATCTTTTCTATATAATATTTCACAGAAGTTAGGTGAAAAGTAAAAGAAGTTAATATAACAAAGAAGAAAAATGAGAACCATTAAAAAAATTTATCATTAATTTGCAAATAAACAACCAATCATGATTGATAATGAGACCCAAGCTAACCTTAAAATATATCTGAAGGAACATCCACCTTCACTAACTAAAAAAGAAATAAAAACAAACCACCCAAACTTTCAAGGTTAGAACTGGAAGAATATATTCTTCAGAAGGAAGGGGCATTTGAACCATAGTCCTGGACTAGAATTTCTTTGATTATACTGCCTCCACAACACTGGCTGGGATGGGCAGGGGGAGGGGTGACCCTTTAATACTGGTCCAGTTATGGGCAAAGGACTCTTCCTTGATTCCTCACAGCACAGGTGAAACAAAACTGGGACATTCAAAAATACATGAGTAAAAGGCTAAAAGATACAAAGAATAAAATGAATAAAGGGAATACCATGAATGTAGGGGACACAGATTATAAACTACAACTTATTTATCTTTAGTTTATAATCTAATAAATGTGTCCCTTCTTTCTCATTCTTGGTCATCATTCTTCCAGACGTCAAAAATAAATAAATTGATCCCAATAAGCCTTAACTTTCATGTCACATGAAGGTGGGATAGGCAGAAAGCCATTCCTTAAATTACTCTTCTCTCTTTTGTAAGAGACAGATCAGACCTTCTTATGTCAATAATATCCAATTCAGCTTTTACAATACCAGCAGGACTCTAATTATCAAGACAGGATTAAATGCAAAACAATTTTTAAAAATACAAATGATATTTTAAGCAAAGGAAAGTCATGAAAATCAACAAGTATGAAGTATGAAAGTATCCCTTATCTGAAATCACATATTTACCATTATGTTCTAAACCAGTGGTCTATAAAATTACTCATGTAGTTATGAAAGAGCTAATACTACTAAGTGGGTTGCAGATATCACCACATTGAGAAAAACTTCTAATTCTGGGAAATAGCTACTTTATAAATAAAAATATATGTAGCAGGACCTCAAAGGGATTCAGTTACAAAACAAAAGTTGAAGACTGTAGTGCTCATCTAAGAAATGGCTCTAGCATTTCTCCAAACCAAATCTACTTTAAATAAAGTCACTGAATCCACTTGTAAATTATTTCTCTTTGGCTGTCTCATTATTCAATATGCTTTCAAGGAACATGGTGATGAAAGAAGAAAAATACCTCTTTCTAACATAACCATACTGGCAAGAACATCAACATTATCAGTATTCAAAGAATGTCTTGGCAGGTTGAACCTTCATAAAAAGAAAGAACACTACCTAATCCAAGATGTCAAAATAGCAATAGTACTTCTCATATTATGTGCAATATGATTGTTTGTTTCTAATGTAGAAAGAAATTTCAAAAAAAGAAGAGACAACAATATTGCCATCTTTAAATTTTAAGCTAAGGCAAAAAAATTCTTCGAAAAGCACATAAAGAATGACAAACATAAGCATGTTTGTAAGAGCAGAGCAGGGCTCAATGTTCAAAGAGATTTATGATAATGTATCAATGCTATTTTAGGACGTTTAACAATATAACATTTGAGGCACAACAGCACTATTAATAAATGGAAGAGTGAAAAAATAATTTATACTAAAAGAAAAAAGCTTGAAAATATAATTGAGTCCATGATTTCCTTGTGTAATAATAGCTAATACTTAATTTTACTATAAGACTTTTGATAATCTTACATTACTTGCATGGTATAACACTCTCCAGGATTTGAACTGTATCTGAAATTACTGAAGGCCACCGAGAGACCTGTGTTTGCTCAGTACAAGTTCAGATACGGTGTCTTCCAAAAATTATAAAATACAGTGTGTTAAAAAATACTACTTTCCATTTTCAAAAGAAAATGCCTACACTGATGATCTTACACAGGCTGGGATAATAATATAAACTTATTAGAAGCTTAGAAGATATATATTTGACTTTAAATATGCATCTCCAGGGCTTCCCTGGTGGCGCAGTGGTTGAGAATCTGCCTGCCAATGCAGGGGACACAGGTTTGGGCCCTGGTCTGGGAAGATCCCACATGCCGCGGAGCAACTAGGCCCGTGAGCCACAACTACTGAGCCTGCACGTCTGGAGCCTGTGCTCTGCAACAAGAGAGGCCGCGATAGTGAGAGGCCCACGCACCGTGATGAAGAGTGGCCCCCGCTTTCCGCAACTAGAGAAAGCCCTTGCACAGAAACGAAGACCCAACACAGCCAAAAATAAATAAATAATAAAAATAAAGGAATTCCCTTAAAAAAAATTTAAAAAAAATACGCATCTCCATTACACAGGGCAATAATAATCTTCTGTTTTCTCTTAAGACTTTTCTCTTTGGTTGTAGTCACTTTTCTTTTATAAAAATGTAGCTCCTGTCTTCATGTTTTACCTTTTTCCATTTGTTTTCCCTTCCTGATCACTGTTTCTTCTGCCCTTGATATTTTCCTAACTTGGGTAATTCAACTTTTAATGACTAAATGTCCTTTGGATCAAGAGGTCATAGGGTTATTTATATTAACAGGATGAGTCTCTATCTATCAACATCCTGAGGAATCCTAGCATGATAGAGCTGGAAGGGATCTCAAGGTATCATTTGGTTGAGCTCTATGCCAGCAGGAAAAGGTGGCTGACTATTCTTAATGTTTTTCTTTATTTTTTTAAGATGACCAAAGATTTTGATCATAAATATTCCACCATAACTTGGTTTAATATGGAATCTTCTTAATAACAAGTAAAAAGACATGGAGTGGAAAGAAAACTGGATGAAAAAGGGTTCTGACCTCAGTAGTATTACTTACTACAAAATAGAAAACAATTCCTTAGATCATTCTGAGCTTCAAGTTCCCCATACAAATAGAGATAAGGCTGTCTAACCCACAAGGTTATTGTAAGTGCTCTGAAACCTGGAAAAGAACTACACAAATGTAATGTAGTATTAAAATGGGAAGATAAAACAGTAGAGTGTGAAGAACCTATACTCTGTAGGTAGGTAAAGTTTTGAACCCCATCTCAACAATTTACCAGCTGTGCAACACTGAGCAGAGTATCAAACCTCTGAGTTCAGAGGACAACTGCAAATAGATATAATGTCTACCTCACCTGGCTGTTGCTGTGGATATAGGAGTTTCATGCACCTAACATAGGCCCTGGCATTGTGTACACCCTTAATAAATGTTAACTCTTTACTCCCCATCAGGTTTCCAAACTTCTGCTGTGTGGTTCTACGCTCCTTACATTAAATATTTTGAAGTGCATGTGTGGAATTTTATGAAAAACATAACAATCAGAAGATATGTAAACCTTTCTTTCCCCTAAGATTCATCAAGCAACAAGAGGAATTCCTTATCAGCCCTGCTTTGAAAAACGGAAAGAAATGAGGTAGAGTTTCCTTTAAAAACTTAACAAAAAACTCTTCCAAAGAAGAAACAGTTTAGAATAGAAGGTGGAAAATGTTACTAAATTGTGAACTCTTTAAAGGAAAACAACAAGTCTTACTCATCCTCATATTTAGGAAGCAAACATTTCTTGGATGGAAAAGTCTCTTGGTAGAATCACCTATCTTAGAAATTAAGAAATAAAAGGTTCAATCAGATTTCATATAGATAAGAGGTAACTAAGTAAAGATGCTCTTTAAACAATAAAGAAAAAGCTAAACAAATGTGGACAAATTTTGAAAGAAGACTCTTTACATATCTAACTGATTTAGATAAAATACATTGTCCCTTTATTATATCATATACCAAAAAAATCCTGTAGAAAGTACAATAATGCTTACCTTGTTATGTACAAAAACAATCCTTACATCAGGTTTAAGTATACCATAGTTTATGAGGAGATCTTGGACCTTTTTTATTTCCTCTTTACGTTTTTTAGCAGTTGAGTAAAACTGCTTTCTTACAGGTAGATTTTTAAACAATCGTAAAGCAGTTACAGTTGTACCTGTTGGCAGATAAGAGGAAAGCATATTTAGATGTGGAAGGAACTTCACAGATCTTCAAATCCACATACAATCAGTAATTAATCCCTTTTATCACTGAAGGCCAGTCCTCTTCAAACTCTGGGAACACAAAGAAGGCTCAACCTTGCAAGCTATTCTGATCCCTTGCTAGGCTCTCTTATTTGTAACAGGTCTGACCTGCTAAGTATGATCTCTTCTATGTGATCTAAACAAGAATAATCTTATTTCTACCACTGCAGAGAAACATGGGCTTACTAGAATGTACAGTATCTTAAGAAATCTGTTGATATTCAAACTACCTGGTGATGATGATTCTGCACTTTGAAATACATAGGTGGTATAAGGCTAACAGCATATGTGATAACCTTAATTATTCAATTAAAAATTCTTATCTGATGCTCAACATCGCTAATTATCAGAGAAATATAAATCAAAGCTACAATGAGGTATCACCTCACACTGGTCAGAATGGCCATCATTAAAAAGTCTACAAATAATAAATACTGGAGAGGGTATGGAGAAAAAAGAACCCTCTTACACTGTTGGTGGGAATGTAAATTGGTACAGCCACTATGGAAAACAGTATGGAGGTTCCTTAAAAAAAAGTTACCATATGATCTGGTAATCCCACTCCTGGACATATATCTGGAGAAAATTCTAATTCAGAAAGAAACATGCACCCCAATGTTCACAGCAGCACTACTGACGATAGCCAAGACATGGAAGCACTCTAAATGTCCATCGACACATGAACAGATAAAGAAGATGTGGTATATGTATACAGCAGACTATAACTCAGCCATAAAAGAGAAAGAAATAATGCCATTTGCAGCAACATGGACAGACCTAGAGATTATTACACTAAGTGAAAAAAGTCAGAAAGAGAAAGTCAAATACCGTATGATATCACTTATATGTGGAATTTAAAATATGATATAAATGAACTTATTTACAAAACAGAAAGACTCATAGACATAGAAAACAAATTTATGGTTACCAAAGGAGAAAGGGCAGGAGGGAGGGATAAATTAGGAGTTTGGAATTAGCAGATACAAACTACTATATATAAAACACGTAAACAACAAGGTCCTACACAGGAAACTATATTCAATATCTTATAATAACCTATAATGGAAAAAATATGAAAAATAAGATATATATGTAAAACTGAATCACTTTGCTGTACACAAGAAACTAACACAACATTGTAAATCAACTATACTTCAAGTAAAAAAAAATTTTTATCTAAAATAATATCTAATTGCCTGGTTTAATTTACCTCATCTCCTGAACAACAAATACGCAAAACACAGGATAATCTAACAAAAGGTTTTTTTAAACTTTGAACTTATTTAACTAAAAAGTTGAGGGGTTGGGGCTTCCCTGGTGGCACAGTGGTTGAGAGCCCGCCTGCCGATGCAGGGGACATGGGTTCGTGCCCCGGTCCGGGAAGATCACACATGCCGCGGAGCAGCTAGGCCCATGAGCCATGGCCGCTGAGCCTGCGCGTCAGGAGCCTCTGCTCTGCAACGGGAGAGGCCACAACAGTGAGAGGCCCGCATACCGCAAAAAAAAAAAAAAAAAAAAAAAAAAAAAAATTGAGGGGTGGGATCCAGATAGCAGAGAAAGAGGATACAGAGCTCACTTCCCCTCTCTAACACATCAAAAATACATCTACTTGTAGAGCAAAAACAAACTGGAGACTGGCATTAAGACTCTTATACAACCAAAGGTGTAAGAAAGATGCACATGAAATCAAGCAGGAGGGGAAGAGAAGCAAGTCTGTGTAATCCCCCTCCTCTTCTTGGAGGGGGCACAGAAGTGGAGGGAGTACACAGGCTCAGAGATCCTCCCTGAGGAGTGAGCAGTTTGCACCACTTATTGGGTGCCCCATCCCTGGGGTCCAACACCAGGAAGATGAGTCGCTTTAGGTGGTTTGAAAACCAGCAGGATTGACAGTGGGGCTACAGGAAACCTAGACTCCACTCATGAAGAGCACGCACATGCTTGCTTACTCCTGAAATAAGGCAGAGGAAGCAGATTAAAACTGCCCAGGTCTCTGGCCTGTTTCCCACTACCACCTCAGCACATACCTCGGACAAGCTGAGCATCCACTCTGGCCTGGGCTCATTCTGTGGCACAGCTCCACACTGCAACAAGGGCTGCCACAGCCAAAGGGAGTGCACAGTTGTAGGGGATGGGGCTGGCTTGGACCTGGGGCAGCATCCAAACCGGGTAGGGGCAATTGTTGCTGGCACTTGCAAAGGAAGTGGATTGGGGACAGTCCAGAACTCTGGTGCCAGGACAGCCATGGTTCATGCCCAGTCCACACTGAGCATTGGCCCTGGTCCCTCTTGCTCTGCAGCATAGCTCCACATTAGGGCAAGGGCTGTCCTGGCTGAAAAGAATGCACAGTTGTAGAGGGTGGAGACAGCTCAGGCCCGATGCAGCATCTGAGCAGGGTTGAAGTCAGCCACTGTTGGTGCTCCTGGAGAAAGTAGATCAAGAGCAGTACGGAATTCTAACTGGTGCCAGGACCACCACAGCCTGCACCCCGACCCATGCCAAGCACCCACACCAGCCTTTCTAGCTCCAGCTCCCCTTGAGGGCGAGTGTGCCAAGGCTGGGAGGGAAGAGCACACACTTAGAGGGAAGACAGCCAGCTCAGACCAGACCCTCAGACCTTCTATTCCAGCAACATGGGACCTGATCCCATCCCCAATAGGGTGGTATTGGCCACTGAGCAGAGGAGAAGCCCCAGCTCACACGTGACTCTGGTTCTAGCCCATCTATCTCTAGCCCTACTCCCCAACCAAGGTGAAAGCTGCCACTACTCCATAGGGGAAGATGTAACTCGTGCTCATATAAAATCCAGCTCTCCCACAAAAGGCACCTGGTACACACAGACAGTATAGGGATGCTCCCACACAAGGATGCCACTACAAGACCAAGATAGGTAACTTTCACCAAATTCCATAGAGACAGAAAAAGTTAAGCAAAATAAGACAGAGGAATTTGTTTCAAATGAAAGAACAAGAGAAAACCCATGAAAAAAACAACTAATGACATAGGTAAATAATTTACTAGATAGAGTTCAAAGCATTAGTAATAAGAATGCTAACTGAACTAGGGAAAAGAACAGATGAACAAAGTGAGAACTTTAACAAGGAACTAAAAAAAAAAACAAAAAAGAACCAGTCATAACTGAATACAATAACTGAAACAAAAAACATAGTGGAAAGAATTAACAGTAGACTTGGTGATACAGGAAGAACACATAAGTGATCTGGAAGATGAATAATGGAAATCACCCAATCAGGACAATGAAAAGGAAAACAAATTTAAAAAAATGAGAAGAGTTTAAGGGACCTCTGGGACAACATCAAGCATACTAACATTTACTTTATAGGGGTCCAAGGAGAAGAGAGAGAGAAAGGGGGTCGAAAATATATTTGATGAAATTATGGCTGAAACCTTCCCAAACCTGAAGAAGGAAAGAGATATCCAAATACAGGAAGCATAGAGGGTCCCAAACAAAATGAACTTAAAAAGACCCACATCAAGACATATCATAATTAAAATAGAAAGATTAAAGATAAAGGGAGAATTCTAAAGGCAACAAAAAACCCCCACAAAGAGTCATATACAAGGGAACCCTCACAAGGCTATCATTTGATTCTTCTGCAGAATCTTTGCAAGCCATCAGGGAGTGGCATGATATATTTAAAGCGCTGAAAGGAAAAAAACCACAACCTAGGATATACTACCCAGCAAGATTATCACTTAGAATTGAAGGAGAGATAAAGAACTTCTCAGACAAGCAAAAACTAAGAGCTCATCAACAATAAAATGACTTTAAAAGATATGTTAAAAGGTCTTCTCTAAGAAAAAGAAAAGGCTACAACAAGAAGTAATAATCTGTTGGAAAGTAAAATCCCACTATTAAAGACAAATATAGGGAACTCCCTGGCAGTCCAGTGGTTAGGACTCGAAGCTTTCACTGCCGAGGGCCCCGGTTCAACTCCTGGCCGGGCCTGGGTTCAACCCCTGGTCAGAGAACTCAGATCCTACAAGCCGCATGGCACAGCCAAAAAAAAAAAGCAAAAACCAATATATAGTAAAGGCTGTCGATCAACCACTTAAATATGCATGCTACTACGAAGATTAAAAGACAAAAAATTGTAAAATTAACTATAACTACAACTACAATACAGTTAAGGGATAAAAATGAAGATGTAAAATACGACATCAAAAACACAAAATGTGGGAGAAGGGAGGAAAAAAATGTAGATCTTTTATAATGTGTCTGAACTTAAATGACTACCAGTTTAAAACAAGTAGATACAAGTTATAGGTCAACATATATGAACCCCACGGTAACCATAAATCAAAAACTACAATAGAGGGAGTACCCTGGTGGCTCAGTAGTTAGGATTCCAGGCTTTCACTGCCATGACCCAGGTTCAATCCCTGGCCGGGGAACAGATCCTGCAAGCAGCATGCGTGGCCAAAAAATAAATAAATAAAATACAATTCACAAAAACTAGAGAAAGGAAGACAAGCATACCACTAAAGAAAATCATCAAATCATAAGGAAAGAACCTAAAAGAAGAAGACCGAGAAAATATACAGAAACAACCAAACAATAAGTAACAAAATCGCAATAAGTACATACCTATCAATAATTACTTTAAATGTCAATGAACTAAATGCTCCAAGCAAAAGAAACAGGGTAGGGACTTCCCTGGTAGTGCACTGGTTAAGAATCCACCTGCCAATGCAGGCGACACAGGTTCGAGCCCTGGTCCGGGAAGATCCCACATGCTGTGGAGCAACTAAGCCCGTATGCCACAACTGCTGAGCCTGCGTGCTGCAACTACTGAAGCCCACGTGCCTAGAGCCCATGCTCCGCAACAAGAGAAGCCACCACAATGAGAAGCCCACGCACTGCAACAAACAGTAGTCCCCGCTTGCCACAACTAAAGAAAGCCCGCGCATAGCAATGAAGACCCAACGCAGCCAAAAATAAATAAATAAATAAATTTATTTAAAAAAAAAAAGACATGGGGTAGCTGGGAATTCCCTGGTAGCCTGGTGGTTAGGATTCTGGGCTTTCACTGCTGAGGGCCCGGGTTTGATCCCTGGTAGGGGAACTAAGATTCTACAAGCTGTGGGGCATGGCCAGAGAAAAAAAGGCCACAGGGTGGCTGACTGCATTAAAAAACAAGACCCAACTATATGCTGCTTACAAGAGACTCACTTTAGAGCTAAAGACACACATAAACTGAAAGTGATGGGATGGAAAAAGATATTTCATGAAAATAATGACAAGAAAGCTGGGGCAAATAATACTCATATCAAACAAAAAACACTTTAAGACAAAATCTGTAACAAAAGACAAAGAAGAGAATTATATAACGATAAAGGGATCAATACAAAATGAGAGTTTAACACTCATAAATATATATGCACCTAACAGAGGAACACCTAAATATATAAAGCAAATATTAACATATATAAAGAGAGAAATTGACAATGATATAATAGTAGGCGACTTTAACACCCCACTTACACCAATGGACAGATCATGCAGAAAAAAAAAATCAATAAGGAAATAGTAGTTTTAAATAACACATTAGACCAGCTGGACTTAATAGATACCTACAGGACATTCCATCTAAAACAGCAGAATACACATTCTTTTCAAGTGCACACAGAATGTTCTCCATGCTAGAGATCACAGGCTAGACCACGAAACAATTCTCAAAAATTTAAGAGAACAGAAATTATATCAAGCATTTTTTATGACCACAACAGTATGAAACTAGAAATCAATTACAGAAAGAAAAATGGGAAAAACACAAACACGTGGAGACTAAACCACATGCTACTAAAAAACTGATGGATCAATAAAGAAACTAAAAAGGAAATTAGAAAATACCTTGAGACAAATGAAAAAAAAACCACACCTTTCCAAAATCTATCACATGCAGCAAAAGCAGTTCTCAGACAGAAGTTTACAGCAATACAGGCCTACCTCAAGAAATAAAAAAAATCTCAAATAAACAACCTAAACTACCATCTAAAGGGATTAGGAAAAAAAGAACAAGCAAAGCCCAAATCAGCATAAGGAATGAAATAATAATGATCAGAGAGGAAATAAAGAGTCCCAGAAAACAATAAAAAAGATCAATGAAATCAAGAGCTGTTTTTTTAAAAATATAAACAAAATTGATAAGCCTTTTTGAAAGGCTTTTTGATAAGCCAATTTTGAAAACAAAATTGATAAGGTTCATCAAGAAAAAGAGAATCCAAATAAACAAGAAAATGGAAGAAGAGAAATAACAACCAATATCACAGAGATATGAAAAAATCATAAGAAAATACTATAAACCGTCATAATGCCCACAAATTGGACAACCTACAAGAAATGAATAAATTTCTAGAAACATAATGTTCCAAGACTGAAGCAGGAAAAAATAGACAATCTGAACAAACTGATCACTAGTAGTGAAACTAATTTTATAATAAAAAACTCCCAGCAAACAAAAGCCCAGGACCAGACAAGCTCACATGGGAATTCTACCAAACATATAAAACAGAAATAATACCTATCCTCTCAAACTATTCCAAAAAATTGAAGAGGAAGGAACACTCCCAAATTCATCCTATAAGGCCTCCATTAACCGGATACCAAAACCAAAGACACTACAAAAATAAAATTACAGGCCAATATCTCTGATGAACATAGATGCAAAAATCCTCAACAAAATATAAGCAAACCAAATTCAACAATATATAAAAAAGGATCATACACCATGATGAAGTGGGATTTATTCCAGGGATGCAAGGATGGTCCGACATCTGTAAATCAATCAATCTGATACACCACATTAACAAAAAGAAGGATAAAAATCACATGATCATCTCAATAGACATAGAAAAAGCATCTGATAAAATTGAACATCCATTCATGATAAAAACTCTCATCAAAGTTGGTATAAAGGGAATGTATCTTAACATAATAAAGACCACTGATGACAAACCCAGTTAATATCATGCTCAACAGAACAACACAAGGATGCCCACTCTTGTCATTTCTATTTAACATAGTATTGGAAGTGCTACTCACAGCAATCAGACAAGAAAAAGAAGTAAAAAGAAACCAAATTGGAAAGGAAGAAGTAAAACTCACTTTTTGCAGATGACTTGATATTACACACTGAAAACCCTAAAGTCTCCACCAAAATAACTACTAGTACTAATAAATGAATTTAGTAAAGTTGAAGGATACAAGATTAATATACAGAAACCTGATGGTAATAATGAAATAATAATTAACTATAAGAGAAAAAAAAGAAGAAAACAATCTTATTTAAAATTGCATCAAAAATACCTAGGAATAAACTTAACCAAGGAGGTGAAAGATCTATATTCTGAAAACTATAAAACATTGATGAAGGAAATTAAAGATGATACAGAGATATGGAAAGATATCCCGTGTTCATGGATTGGAAGAATTAATATTGTTAAAATGTACATCCTACCCAAAGCAATCTACACATTTAATGCAATCCCCATCAGAATACCCCTTGACATTTTCACAGAAATACAACAAATAATTCTAAAATTTATATGGAACCACTAAAGATCCTGAAGAGGCAAAGCAATCTTGATAAAAAAGAACAAAGCTGGAGGTATCATACTCTGACTTCAGACTACACTATAAAGCTTCAGTAATCAAAACAGTATGGTACTGGCACAAAAATAGACACATAGATCAGTGAAACAGAATAGAGAGCCCAGAAATAAACTCAGGCACTTATGGTCAATTACTGACAAAGAAGGCAAGAATATACAATGGAGAAAAAATGGTCTCTTCAATAAGTGGTACTCGGAAAACTGTACAGCTACATGTAAAATGAAATTAGAACAGTTTCTCACACCACATACAAAAATAACCTCAAAATGGATTAAAGATCTAAATATAAGACTAGAACATCTAGAAGAAATCACAGGCATAACATTCAGACATAAATCATAGCAATATTTTTTTGGACGTGTCTGCTAAGGCAAAGGAAACAAAAGCAAAAATAAACAAATGGGGCCTAAATAAACTTAAAAGCTTTTGCATGGCAAAGGAAACAATTAACAAAACAAAAAAGACAACCTACTGAATGGGAGAAAATATTTGCAAATAATATGACCAATAAGGAGTTAACATAAAAAATATATAAACAACTCAATATCAAAAAACCACACACCTGATTAAAAAGTGGGCAGAAGACCTGAATAGACATTTTTCCAAAGAAGATATACAGATGGCTAGCAGGCATGTGAACAGACGCTCAACAGTGCTTGATCATTAGAGAAATGCAAATCAAACCACAATGAGTTATCAACTCACACATGTCAGAATGGCTATCGTATGACTACAAATAAACTGGCAAGGATGTGGGGTAAAGCAAACCCTAACACACTGTTGGTAGAAATGTAAATTGTTGCAGCCACTATGGAAAACAGTATAGAGATTCCTCAAAAAAATAAAAATAAAACCACCATATGATCCCACAATTCCACTCCTGGGTATGTATCTGAAGAAAACAGAAACACTAATTCTTAAAGATACATGCACCCCAACGTTCACAGCAGCATTATTTACAATTGCCAAGATATGGAAACAACCTAAGTGTCCAACCACAGATGAATCGATGAAAAAGACGTGGTGTATATATAGAACGGAATGCTACTCAGCCATGAAAAAAAGAATGAAATTCTACCATTTGCAACAACATGTATGGACCTAGAGGGTACTATGCTTAGTGAAATAAATCAGACAGAGAAAGACAAATACTGTATGATTTCACTTATATGTTGAATCTAAAAAAAACAACAAATGAATGAAAATAATAAAACAGATTCACAAAAAAAAAAGAATAAAAAAACAGATTCACAGATGTAGAGAACAAAATATTGGTTACTAGTGGGGTGAGGGAAGGGGGAGGGGCAAGATAGGAGTAGAGGACTAAGAGGTACAAACTGCTTTGTATAAAAGAAACTACAAGAATATATTGTACAGCACGGGGAATATAACCAGTATATTATAATAACTTTAAATGGAGCATAATCTATAAAAATATTGGATCACTACATTGTACACCTGAAACTAATATTGTAAATCAACTATATTTCAATAAAAAAAAGAAAAAAGTTGGATAAAGGTATAAAAATTATACTGCTTAAATATCAGGTTAATAATTAGCTTTTGTTGGGGAATAAAACATGAAATTAGTACTGGATGCTTTCTCAAGGCCATATACCATAAGTCTGTGCTTTTTCAAACACTGAGCAACTTTTTTTTTTTTTTTTTTTTTTTTTTTTTTTGTGGTACGCGGGCCTCTCACTGTTGTGGCCTCTCCCTTTGCGGAGCACAGGCTCCGGACGCGCAGGCTCAGCGGCCATGGCTCACGGGCCTAGCCGCTCCGCGGCATGTGGGATCTTCCCGGACCAGGGCACGAACTCGTGTCCCCTGCATTGGCAGGCAGATTCTCAACCACTGCGCCACCAGGGAAGCCCTGAGCAACTTTTAAAACTGCCGGTCACCAGCTAATCCCGACTTATTAAATCAATCTCCTTACATGATTCTAATGAATGTACAGCAGGGTTGAGATACAAAGCACTGAAAAGTCAAAAAACCAATTTAGTGCACGGTTTCTTAAACATTTACTGTTGGGGCTGTCTGGTGCGTTTCAAGATGTGTAGCTACATCCCTGGGCCTCTACTTACTAGATGCAATCAGCACCCAATCCAGTTGTGTCAATCAAAAATGTCTCCAGAAAATGTCAAATGTCTCCTGGCGGGGGTAGCGGGGGTAGGAAATTGCCCTTGGTTGAGAATCACTGATTCAGTATACAGCAACTAGCATTAAAAACAAACAAGAAAAACTAAAATACAAATAGACTAAACGAGAACAAAATAGAAGGCATCACACATAGTAAGTGTATATATTGCATTAAGAATTTTTGTTTTGATTAGATTTGTATAAACTGGGTTGCTATGTAAAATGTATTTTTTACTGTGAATTGGAATCAAAAAACCTGAAAGTTGCTGCAAAGGTCAACCTTTGACCTACTGCTCATAAGAAATGGCAAAAACACAAAGAAATGACAATCAAGAGGGAAATATAAGACTTAGAAGCCTAGCATAAAATCAGGAGTTCCAGGAAGAGAAAAAGAAACAAATGCAGATGTAATTAAATAAATAATAGAAGAAAATCTTCTTGAGTTAAAGGCTTGAGTGCAGGTTTCAAGAGCTTAGAGCATTACAAGTTGGAATTAAAAAAAAAAAAAGACACCACATTACACTGGAAGTCCTAAATTTTAAGGAGAATGGAAAGCTTTTCCAAACCTTCAGAAAGCATAAGTTCCTTATGAGGAAAGACTAGCATCAAATTTGTTATCTATAACACTAGAAGACAACCTCAAACTACTTATGTGTAATTAAGAAACTTACATCAAGATATGATATGTATATGGGCAAAATGTAGACAGTTTGGGACCTGCAAGGATTTGAAAGTATATCAACCAAAGTATATGTGATGAAAACAGTGGAGGATGAACACTAACCAAGTGACAATTATATCAAAACAAGAGATTTCATAATAAGGGAAGAAAATAAACTTGGTGAGCAAAGAATCTTAAGACCTGAATGTAAACAGAAGATGGCAATGTGGCTGGCATTTACAATATAACTGTTAAATAAAGATTTTTAAAATGTGAGAGATATCATGTTGGGGAAATCCTACCAATAGCTTGGAACTCAATGTTTTAAACGATTCTTAGTAACATTGGGTAATAACTGGAGAAAAGAGTTAGGAATAAAGAAGGATAAAGCTTACAGGGTCCTATATAAACTTCACTATGGCTATCTCCTTTCCTCTCAATGTCCTTCCTTCTGTTATTCCAGCACATCAGACTTCTTTCCACCTGAGTGATTTTGCACATGTTCTATCCCCTACCCTTTGCATAGCTAACTCCTTTATCAACCTTCAGTCTCAATCTAAGTAACACCTCTTTAGAGAATCCATTTCTGAATGCCCTATCAAAGGCTGTTGCTCCCAAAGTTAAATCATGTTTTATTTCTTCCTAGAAATGATCAATATTTGAAAAAACTTGTGTCTGCCTCTTCTTTTAGAATACAAGAAGCATGAGAGCAAGTAACTGTCTACCATGTTTGCCAAAAAATCCCCAGCACAATGACTAATAAGCTGTGGGCATTTAACTAAAAATTTTTGAACAAATGAATGAATGCACTGAAGAAAGAAAATAAAATAAATAAGGTAGTAAGTAGAAACTTTGTATTTGTTTAAATTGTTTCTGTAGTTAAAGAAGTACACATTGTATTTTTAAAATTTTTGAAAGGGAATTTACTATAAAAGAAAAAAAACAGAGAAAACAAGGTTAGGGAAAAAAAAGATCTTTGTGGAATAGGACCAAAGGAAAAGCTGTATTTCTACTTTGCTCATACCTGATGTTTTTTCCCCTTGATTAGGTGCTTCATTAGCATATCACAGTCAGCCTTCCATATCAGTGGGTTCTGCATCAGCAGATTCAACCAACCACAGATCCAAAATAGTTGGGAAAAAAAAATTCCAAAAAGCTCCAAAAAGCAAAATTTGAATTTGCTGCGTGCAATGGCAGCTATTTACATAGCATTTACAATGTATTAGGTATTATAAGTAATTTAGAGATGATTTAAATATATGGGAGGGGCTTCCCTGGTAGCGCAGTGGTTGAGAGTCCGCCTGACGATGCAGGGGA
>NC_041215.1:94285127-94345411 GCF_002837175.3 Physeter macrocephalus | reverse complement strand
TGTACCAAAAAAAAAAAAAAAAAAAAAAAAAAAATATATATATATATATATATATATATATATATATATATGGGAGGATGCATACAGGTTATATGCAACTACTACACCATTTTATACAAAGGACTTGAGCATCTGAGAATTTTGGTAATCACAGGGGGCCCTGGAACCAATCAGATACTGGGGGATGACTGTACTAACAATTTAAAGTGGTTTTTTTTGGGGGCCTCCCTCCATTTTTATGTAGGGTATTTTCTTGGCCTAAATGTACATGTCACTTCCACCAAAGAACAAAAATCCTAGGAACACCACAGTATTCCTCACTAGTAACACCGTGGTGCTGGTATTCTCTGCCTTAGGGAAGTAAAAAAGCCACTGTTAAGTTCTGAGGTAAAGTTGACAGAGGAATGCACGCAGAACAAGTACGCACTCTGCCTCCATTGCTAAACAGAGGTCACGCTCACAGAAGAATTCACATCACACCCTATTCTGAAACCTCTTATGCCTTCTGCTCATCTCAAGCTAAGTTCTCCCTAGATATTTCCTCTACTCCAACAGCTTCAACTGCCATTCATATGCCAATGATTCTTTTTTTTAACATCTTTATTGGAGTATACTTGCTTTACAATGGTGTGTTAGTTTCTGCTTTACAACAAAATGAATCAGTTATACATATACATATGTTCCCATATCTCTGATTCTTTTCAACAAAACTGTAAGAAACACCATACTGTTATGAAACTCTAGAAAAGATAAAACAAGCCAATTAAAGTATGCTACAATGCCTTAACAACAGTCCCATGCAACACAGAACTACTCACACCAGACTTTCATGCTTTGAAATTACTTTTAACTAGCCCCATGGATAAGGCAATTTCCTCTGGTGTCTTCAATTTCAATGCTTGGCATGTGACAGCAATCCTTCTGCATTTAACGCAGCTTTTTTCACTTGTGGCTATTTTCCCTTTTTAGGTCTCATAAAGCATTTGTTGCTTCAGAAAGAAAATACAAAATTGTTGTTTATTCCTGAAGTCAACACACAAATTACGAACAATGCACAAAACTGCTTGTCCAAAAAGGATCTGAGGAAGCCATTAATTATAAGCCACAACTTGTTTTCAGAGATGTCAAAACGTGCATCTTATAATTAAGATATATATGAGACCTATAACACTCAAGTTATATACAGATGCTTGTTCAAAATTATTACCTGGATATCCCAAAGATACCTCAAATCACCACACGCAGACCTGAACTCACAATCTTTCTTCTTGAGTCTGATATTACATCTATCCTCCCTTTCTCACATAACAGTGACATCCAACAGTTTCTAATAACGGGTACTCTAGATTTCCTCTACCTCTTACTACCAATATTGCTTAAGTCACCTAGCCCTATCCATTCTATCCCCAAAATATCTCTCAAATTTATGTCAAGTCCCTTCCTTCTCCTCAAACCTTAGTTCAGGATAACATCTCTTATAGTAAGACATAAATTATGCTAGGAGTTATGTTATAATGTCTTACTGGTTAATTTTGTAAATAGCATCCATCCTCTACCTAAAAAGTTTCACTGGTTGCAAGAAAGCGTACAAACTCCTTAGCATGATAAAACAGGCCCGTCATAACCTAATATCCAAGCTACCATTTTCTTACCTAATCTCCTGCATCTACTACCTCCAAACATTCTCACAGAACTTTGCTATGTCATTCTTAGTATACCAGTTTATCTACTTGACTGGCTTTTTAGCTGTACTTCTTTGTATTATTTTTAGTGGTACATTTTTTAGTTCTAGAATTTTCATTAGGTTCTTTTTTAGAATTCCATTTCTCTGCTGATATTCTCCACCTTCTTACCAATTGACCATCTTTTCCTCTAAATTCTTTAACAGTAGTCTTAAAAGTTCTTGTCCCTAATTCAAACATCTGCAAGTTTGCTTATATCAACTATTTTTTCTCTTGACTATGAACCCCACTTTCCTTTCTTCATGTCTCTCAATACTTTTATTTTCATCAGACATAATATATAAAAGAACAGTAGATATTGAAATAGATATTTCCCCCCAGTGAAGGTACTTCATCTTCTCATCAAACAGCTAGAGTGAAGAACAGATCTCTTCAATACATAATTAGAGGAGTTCATCTGGGTTGGAGCTGAGTTGCCCCTTTATTTAGTTCCAGTTCACTTCTGGTTTCAAATGTCTTGAGGATGGAATCAGGTCTATGCCTCTAGCAAGGCTTTGGGACCTAAGTACTGTAAGACTTTAAGATATTTCTCTCTCTAGCTCAGTCCCAACTTTCTTCACCACTGCTTACTCAGCAAAAGTCCTGATGAGATTTGGCTTCTTGGGTGAACTAGCTGTGTTTGAGGATCCTATCCTCCAACCTGTCATGTCAGCTCACATGTGGCTAATAAAGTTCAGCTGGTTTCTCCTAGGGCCATAAAAGATCCCTTGTCTATAGTAGGCTTGCTCCTTTGCATGCCTATGCCTCCAGGCTTAGTTAATGCTCTCAGGGATAGCCTGAGTAGCCACCAATCTCTTTGTGCCTAGGTGCACCTAGGAAGGGTCATCTTCCTCCTGAACTTGGTTCATTTAATTTCTTTGTGACACAGTTCTCCAATGAGTTTTTAAATTATGTGTTTTTCCCCCTCATTGTTACACAGAGAGCAATGGTCTCCTGAAATCTTCTAGAGCCATCATTCTTCTCTTATTGAAAGGTTATGCTCCCACCCCTCCTTACTACCATCTTCAAACTCAAATGTTATCTTTTCTGAAAAATTCGCTCACCTTCCTCTAGGCAGCTTGTGGCTTCTTTTTACTGTCACTGCCTGTTTACTCATCTGTGTTCTCCACTAGTCTGTGAATTCCTTTCACTCACCTGTGTTCTCCACTAGGCTGTGCAAATATAATGAGATATACTGTAGCTGTGGACAGATGGTGGGAAGGAAGGTAGGCAGAAATCAGTAGGGCAAAATATATGTTTATGAAAGGAAAAGATGTATGTTGGCTTTTAAATATATGTCTGCATCAAAGACCACACTGTACCTAATCCATACATTAATTGATAAATTATTGCTTCAACAGCTAAAACTATTTTCTCTGAACAAACTGAGAATTACCAGTAAGCCAAGAATTATATATATGTTCAAATAAAACTTAATGATGGAAAACTTTGCTGATTCCAAATGAAATGTATATCCTTAAAAAAAGTACCAAGTAATACTGGCCAATAGGGAGGAGGCCATAGTATACGATCATATTTTACAAGAGAACTGCTCAGCTCTCTAACTTTAGCACATTCTATAAACACCAGAATTAAACTGCAGTCTGTACTATGCTCTGTTATATTTTTACATGACCCTATGTTATGCCATTTATAAAGGCAGCTATTTATATTCCTAATGTAAAGAGGTATGATTGCTTGACTATATCAAAGTTTTCTTAAACTATTTAATGAATAAAGTTCCATTCTCAACATGAAAAAAAACATCCTTCAACACCTGCACAATCACACATAGCAGGGATTTACAAAGAACATGATGCATTACTCTAATAACAGAGTAGGGAAAGGATATACCCTGATCACAGTACTTTAAATATATTACTTTTGATATCTGAGAAATTCCTAAGGCAGAAGTACTAGGAGGTGTTAAAAGAATTTGTCCAGGGGCTTCCCTGGTGGCGCAGTGGTTGAGAGTCCGCCTGCCGATGCAGGGGATACGGGTTCGTGCCCCGGTCTGGGAAGATCCCACATGCCGCGGAGCGGCTGGGCCCGTGAGCCATGGCAGCTGAGCCTGCGCGTCCGGAGCCTGTGCTCCGCAACAGGAGAGGCCACAACAGTGAGAGGCCCGCGTACCGCAAAAAAAAAAAGAATTTAAAAGCTAGAAGTTTATTTTTACATTTCTTGTTAATTTTAAAAACATCTTAGAACTGAACAGAAGGGTAATTTTAAATGACATTCTATTAAACACATAAATCATTTTAAATGATTAAATTAATCCATAAAACAAATACCTACATCTGGAAAAACCAGAACTGGAATCTCTAGTAAAACTATTCTTAAACATTTTAAAACATGTTTTAAAGGGGTAATGAATTTTCCAATGCCTAAGGAAGATTTTGTTGTAAGTTGTCCCTGCACCTACAGTTAGGCTATCTACAGGTGTCATCATCCTATCAGATGATATGAGGAGTAACTGCTAAGCAAGTATATTCACACCACAGCAGAAATTAATCTACAAGAACCCTAAATGCACAGGTATTAATTAGGATGGTTGTACTGTAGTTTTATCTTACACAGAATACATTTAAATGACGGGTGATGAAATGTGAGTCTGTGATTCAATCACTCAAAAACTATCAGCACTAAGGCAATATAAATGTAAAAGACCTTTGAAAGTGCTTGTGGATTTTTATATGTCTACATAGAACAATAAGAAACTAAGAGTTTGACTTTTTGTTGTTTTCCTAGGCAACCAGCTGCAATTGGGGAAAAAAAGTGAGTTATGAAAGGCAGTGACTGGTTTCGCAAATGTTGACCTTCTAAGTGGGTAGTGCACGATCCCGTGTCCCCTGCATCGGCAGGCGGATTCTCAACCACTGCGCCACCAGGGAAGCCCTAAGTGGGTAGTTTCTTAAGATAAAAGGAATATGCTAAAGAAAATAAGGTTCATTTACTGACTGTAGAAATTTCTTAATATGCTTATGTGGTCTCACTAAAGTAGAGAAGACTCACGTCAGCAAGAAAAAAAAAATCAATAAGCGAATGGGCAAAGATCAGAAGGATTCCATATTTAAGGATTGTTATTTCATAGTTCCCATGGAGATGAATACAGAAAAGCATGAGAAGTATGAGTGATGCAGAGCCACTGGCCATCCAGATTAGACTGGCTACTACCAAGATAAAAATAAATACAATTAAGTTTTATAAGGTGACTAGATTCCTTCAAAGTACTCCATAGGCTAGCCACTCAAATATCTCCTAATGGTTTCTTAATCTGAACTCCCAAGAACTGGGGTCAGAGCATTTCTGAATAGGGACAATATTAAAAAATGCCTTCTCCTTGTCTTTATCTTCAGTATATAGAAAAGAAAAAGAATCACAATCTACTACTTTTAATTAAAACATGTACAATATATCAAATTAAATCACTTTTAGACTTGAGCTCATTTTATTAACTGAATAAATGAGAAAAAAGTATGTTTTTTTAAGAGTTCCTATTAACTCTTTATGTAGATGCAAAAATAATTCTTAATGGGCAAAGGAAATCAGTAACTAATTTGAGGCAAGAGGGAGGGGATATGGGGATATAAGTATATGTACAGCTGATTCACTTTGTTATACAGCAGAAACTAACAAAACAATGTAAAGCAATTATACTCCAATAAAGATGTTTAAATATATATATATAGTGCTTTCATAATTTACAATGAGGAACCCAAAAATTTAAAATGAACTTACAACAAAATTGGAAGGACAAATAACAAAAACAAACCCCCAACAACAACAGAAGTCCCTTTTCAGATCTAATAATTCTTTTGCACATGACTCTAAACAGGGCATATCTTTAATATTCTCTCAAATTTATAGATCCCATTACCAGAAATTAGTAGCATGAAAAAGATTAAAGGAAATATGTGAAACTCAAGCCTGAAGAGATTTTTTTTCTTTAGAAGTAAATAAGTAGTAGAGGAACTTAAAAATATAAGATGTCAATTAAAACATACTAAAATTACACAAGTGTATAAAACACTAGAGAACTAAATTACAGGACCTCCCTGGCAGTCCCGTGGTTAAGACTCTGCACTTCCAATGCAGGGGGCATAGGTTCAATCCACGGTTGGGGAACTAAGATCCCACAGGCCGTGTGGTGTTGCGTGGCCAAAAAAATTAATAAGTAAATAAAAATTTTTTAAAAGTTAAAAAAATGTAAAAAAAAGAACTAAATTACAAATAGAATATTATATTTATATACGATATAATTTAT
This sequence comes from Physeter macrocephalus, assembly GCF_002837175.3. NCBI lineage: Eukaryota > Metazoa > Chordata > Mammalia > Artiodactyla > Physeteridae > Physeter > Physeter macrocephalus. Next base: position 94,339,426 of record NC_041215.1, on the reverse strand, counting down.
AATATATTTATTTGCTTCAAATAATACAGAAAGGAAGGAAGTGGCTGAGAGTATTAGATGAAACTTTAGCAATGAGTTGATAACTACTACTGAAACTGAGTGATGAGTACACCATTCCAGGGGTGATGGGTACTCCATTCCAGGGGTCCTCAACTCCCAGGCTGTGGACCGCTACCAGTCCACGGCCTATGAGGAACCAGGCCGCACAGCAGGAAATGAGTGGCGGGCGAGCGAAGTGTCATCTGCCGCTCCCCATCGCTCGCGTTCACCACCACCCCCGTCTGTGAAAAAACTGTCTTCCACAAAACCGGTCCCTGGTGCCAAAAACGTTGGGGACCGCTGCTCTATTCTATCTACTTGTACATATGTTTGAAGTTTTCCACAAACAAGTATATTTTAAATTAATTATTTAATCATAATATCTTGATAGGATGGTTTATTATCATGATTACTAAATCAATAATGTTTTAGGCATTTAAAGAAAATATTATCCTTCATATATAAAGAAGACACTAGTGATCCAGCAATAGTAAAACAACTGCTCTTAAGAGTTTTACAGAATAACCCATATTGTTGCTCAAAGTCTTTCACACAGTTCCTCTTGAGGACAACTCTATGTTTAAAAGATTAGCAGGTAAAGTAAGGCTGAATGTTCACTTGGAAGTTAACCAGCCTTTATCAGAAACAAACCCAAAGCAATACATTTGAATTTAAGGAGTAAAAAATTTTTTTAAAACAAACAATTAAGACAGAAAAGGCAAAGAATGCTACAAAACTTCTCTCTTACCTTGACCAAGATGTGATGGTTTTTGAGAAATTATGTGGCCACTGCCATCTAAAACATACTGGGTGCTAAAATTATCAGCAGCTGTCCTTGTTGTAATTAAAACCTAGAAAAAGAAAAACTCTAATAAAATTATGATTTTAGTTATTGCAGTGGGCTTATTATAAAATTAGATTTAAAATAATAATTACATATTTCCTTGATTGATAGAAGTTTTACTTAATAAGGTCTTACAACCATTTCTCTTGAAATATTCCTTAGAGTTACACTAATAAGCAATAGGCTAGCTTACATTTTCTATGTTGCAAATTACCGATTTTTATTTCAAATATTTTACTTTAATTATAACACACAAATCAGTATACTTGAAATGGCTATTTGTATTGTATGTATTAAATGATTTACATCTGTAAAATCAAATCAATTGTATTAGGGAAGCATGCTTTTTAACAGACAATTCCCATAAATTTGTTGGCAAAGTGAAAAATCCTTTTGTAAAGTGATCATTCTCTCCTTCCTTTATATTCTGATAAAACTGCACTTCTCTTTCAAGTTAATGGTTCAAAAGAATAAAAATAAATAAATTATACATATATGTATATTTATGGGCAGTTTTTTCTTAAACCCAAGCTTTGAATTCATTGTTTTAAATGTAAAATTTTTATTAATTAAAAAAACTAGCATTAAAACATGTAAGAAAGGATTCCATTCAGCATGAAAATATTTCCTAAGATGTTACAGTCATAGAAATATAAATTTTAAGAATGTCTGAACTCTTCTGAGCCATCCTCACCCTCAGCTTTCTATTTACCTACTTTGTGAGATTACTAGAAGAGTACATGCTATAACATTAGTAAAACATTCCATTATCAGAAAATACCATAGGTGGGGAGTGGGAATGCTGGCAAAAAAAAAAAAACAGTGTGGGGCTTTCCTGGTGGCGCAGTGGTTGAGAGTCCGCCTGCCGATGCAGGGGACACGGGTTCGTGCCCCGGTCTGGGAAGATCCCACGTGCCGCGGAGCGGCTGGGCCCGTGAGCCATGACCGCTGAGCCTGCGCGTCCAGAGCCTGTGCTCCGCAACGGGAGAGGCCACAACAGTGAGAGGCCCGAGTACCACAAAAAAAAAAAAAAAAAAAAAAAAGAAAGAAAAAAAAAAAAAAAGCAGGGTGGATTCAGAAAAGGGTAGCCTCCTCACATTTCTAGTGAGTAATGTTGATCCAAAACTGGGAGCAATCTTTCTCAGCCATCCATGAACTCAGCAGAGCTATCTTAAAATAAATCTATATAATTTAGAAAAAAGCCACAAATATACAGCTCCACTGTTGGAATTCATCCAGGTCCAGTTGGGTCTACATTTGATGGTTCTGTCACCAAGTCCTAACCATGCCCTGATTTCTGGTAGGCCAGATGGCTCTGTGGACCATGTGGGTACCATGAAGGAAAAACCAGAGTCACCACAAAAAAAAATTTGGTTTCTCTAGCTTACAGTACTAGTAGAGTCTATTAGGTTCTGTCTAAGGGTGACGTCCATAAAATCCTTATTAGAGGCTCATTGCTGCAGGCTGCTATTTCTGTCAAACTGTTCCCTCAAAGTGTTGTACCTGAAACAAAGTTGTGAGCCTCTGTATACTCTTAAGTGATTATTCTACTACTTCTAAAAATATACTCCATGGTTCAAAAGTTGTATTTTAAAAGTTTTCCTTGGGGCTTCCCTGGTGGCGCAGTGGTTGAGAGTCTGCCTGCCGATGCAGGCGACACGGGTTCGTGCCCCGGTCCGGGAAGATCCCACATGCTGCGGAGTGGCTGGGCTGGTGAGCCATGACCGCTGAGCCTATGCGTCCAGAGCCTGTGCTCTGCAACGGGAGAGGCCACAACAGTGAGAGGCCCGTGTACCACAAAAAAAAAAAAAATTTCCTGATAACCAATCTCAATCTTCCCACCTACATCCCCACTCTATTGTGTTCAACAGTGATTTCCTCTAGCAAAGTTTGTTTAAAACAAAGAAGACAAAAATTGCTAGAGATTTTCTTTCCTGTTTCTAATTTAATTACTCTATGATTGTCCCTTTAAAAACAATTCTACATTTAAGCAACCACTTCTCCAAAATGCCAAGGTCAACTGAATTCTATTTCCATTCTCCAAAGAGCTAGCCACCTGACCTAAGGCTGGTGTCACTGAGCAAAGGCAGCCCTGAAACTCTGAGTTCTAGTACTAACCCTGCCAGTGGCTTGCTAGATGGTCCTGAATAAATGATTACACTATCACTTTAAGAAGACGGTGATGATAAGATGAAGATGCTAATACTTTATAAGGTTACATGGGTTTTTGTGTTAACTACTTAAGAGCATTTTACAGATATTAACGCGTTCATCCTTTAAACACATTAGTGAACAATAAATATACTCCAGCCAAGATGAATAAACTGAAGTGCTAAAAAACAAAATAGGACCTTAGTGGTCATAATGTAACATTTATGTTATGGTAAAAAAAAGAGAACACAATATTGTTTTCCAATGTCAAAATTTAAAAAACTAGAATGTTTAGGGTACTATGAAATTTATTTAGATAGGAAATCCTTTGCAATTCACTTCTAAAGACAGTGAAGGGTAACACACCTAAGCACGTTTCACAAATTCATGAAATACAGTGTGTTCCTCAAAGGAAGGAATTGTATTTCAAGAGTTCATTTCATCATATGACCCTGTGTCCTAGGCAGGAAACCTTTTTTTGGATGAGGCACAGGTTCAGAATGTGTTAGCTGTGAAGCAGCGAACACATTCGAATCTGTAGTAACTCCACCATCAGGAGCATCTCCAATATTACAAATTATTACTGGTGCTTCCTACTAGAGACATTGAGGAATTATGGCAGTGAATGAATCTAGTGGTGTCAAGAAAAGAAATAAATACATTTATTTTAAAGAATTTTAAAATGAGAGGTTTATTTTAAAAGAAGTTTTAGAAGTCCTTAGAGTTTATATTAGTTATCAGTTATTAAAAACTGACTGTCTGGTCCAGTTACTGAGTTTCAAGAAATTATAGTACTATTACAAAGTTAAAATTACATAAAAGCATTTAAACTTTTGATAAGCACAATTTTTCTCAATGTTTTAGAAAGAAAGTAAATTGAGAAGCTTAGGATGTATCCTAGCAATTCATGAGAAAAAAATATCCTCTCTTGACAAAAATTCATTGCAGATAATCATATTAAGGTTTTGTGGGTTTGTTTTGTTTTTGCTGACTTTTGGACAAATACTTTGGCACAAAAACACGAATCTGAAAACTAAGGTAAATGGTCCTCATGATTCAGCTAAAATATGGACTGTGCATGGATCACTGAAATGTCTTTTTCCTTCTCTGTGTGAGTATGTCTGCCTGCCTGTGCATAACTGTATACTATGATTACAGAGCCTTCCTCCACTGAGGGAGACTAGCAACAGGGAGATCTTGGCCCTGGCTTTTCTCCTTTCAGCAGAGTTTTATTATTTGTGAGAAGGCTGCATTTATTTAGGAAGCAGGATACACCAAGTGTTTCAAAAATCCTGTGCCTATTCTAATTAAAGCCCTACCACAATGACTCTAAAGGACACAGGAGGTATCCTACACTGTGGGACAGGAAGCAGGAAACAGCAGAATGAAGCTAGAGGTTTCCCTCTACTACTCTTTTACAGCTATGTGGAACCACAAATAAGGGCACCCCAACTCCCATCTTCGCTATGTGGAACCACAAATAAGGGCACTCCAACTCCCATCTTCAAAACAGAATGACTTAGCTTCTCATTCTGCCCCCTCTTAAGCCATGGAGGTTTAATGTAACATAAAACAAAAACAAATCTATACATCCCTTATCATCTCATCACAAAATGTATAATGAACTTGATAGATCAAAATAACACACAGCACATTATAACCACTTTAAAAAATTTGGATGAATGAATCAATAAACATGAGTTTTATGCAAGAGGATGGCTGGCAACTCTTCTAATTCTTTCCAGGGAAAAACAAGAGAAAAAAAGTGAACTTAAGCTACAGAATAAAGACCATTGGTGAGAATTAGAAGGAATTTAGCTAGGAATGGCAGTTAAATTTTAGAAAGGATTTCCTGAAAATGTTGAGGAGTCTGAATAAACTTTGAAAGTTAAGGTGAAATACTGCTTACCCTCAAGAGAATGAGCAAGCCTGATGACGCCATCACCTTATGTGATACGGACGCATGCTACTTTTCACATTCAAGTCCAGAATAAAAATAACTTTCATCTTCATGGCACATGACCATATTCTAGATACTTTAATACATATTATTTCATTTAACTCTCAAATCATTATCTGCACTTTATAGATTAAAAAAAAAACTGGCTCTCAGAAAAGTCAACCTGTTTTATGCCTTTGGCCAACTCTCTTATTTAAACTCTTGGTAATGATAATTAAGCTTCTGAATCTTCATCCAGACTGTGTTCTAATTTGAAGAAAACAAAACAAATCAAAACTGTTCTGTATTCCTCTGAAAACTGAGATGTAATTTAGCTTCCATTTAAAATCTATTTCAAAAAACTTACGAGTTTCTCATACATTTCCTTGGAGAAAAAAAAGATCATTTTTAACATGATGTATACAAAATATCAGCCTAAAAGGAAATAAAATTTTTTATTGTGTGTTTTATTATGTAACAGGAAGAATATATACAAAGAGTCTTCTTAAAAAATTTTATGAACAGGTCAAAATAGGATTTTCACTATCTCTAGCTCATTCTAGTCAGTATGCTTAGTAATTAGTATCAGGAATTTAACACTAAGACTGACAAATATCCCAAAATTATTGCTCCACAAACAACAATACATTTCAAGAGAAGTTATGCTTGATGATACGATTTTTAAAAAACCATATCAATTTGTTTCAGTCACTGACACCTTCATCACAAATTATGGAAGCAGTAATTCCAGTTTTAAATGCCAATAGATCACTCGTAGATATAAATTGTTTTTTTTTTACTCTTTCGGACTGTTTAAGATTGGAAGTCATTTTATAATTGACAAATTAGGAAAATTGCCCATTCTTTTAAAATGTATAAATAAAAAAACAGAATTAGATGTATTTTAAATTTCTTCAGCCAATTTTCCTGAAAGTCTACTTAGTTTTTTCTTTTTATAACTAAAATTATTAACATCTTTAATCTAACAAAAAATAATTTCAACAGTTCTGGGTGATGGCTGTTTAACAGTGTGACAAACTATATCCCAATTGCATACTATCAATCTACCGAGTCTGAGATGATTTACATCTGTGTGACTTTAAAATTATCTACATCAGTTAGTTTGGCAGATAAAATGACCAAATCACTAATTTTTATTATGTAACTGCAATCTCTATCCAAAGATTTTCAAAATAAGTTGGAGCCTTTAAAAAACATGCAAAAAAATAAAAAAATAAAATAAACATGCAACTTCTATACCTGAAACTTCAATTCTTTCTGAATGGTAAAGAATATTGTTTAGGGCTTCCCTGGTGGCGCAGTGGTTGAGAGCCCCGGTCCGGGAAGATCCCACATGCCACGGAGCGGCTGGGCCCGTGAGCCATGGCCGCTGAGCCTGCGCGTCCGGAGCCTGTGCTCCGCAACGGGAGAGGCCCGTGTACCGCAAAAAAAAAAAAAAAAAAAAAAAAAAAATATTGTTTAAAAAGTGAATTTTTTCCCCCCAAAAGCACTCATTAATTTGCCTTGCTGAATAACAATTTTTAAATGTAACTGACCTTAACAACCAGGTATTACTTTCTGTGTTTCTGAAATACTATTCAGAACACTCCCATATAATTTTCAACTTGACTACCCCTTGATAACCTCTCTATTGAGCACTGTAGGCCTGAGTATATTTATTATTTTAATATGAGGTATTTTTAAACTTATAAATACCTTTATAACCATGCTAGTAAGAAAGCAGCATGACCTACTGTGGAAAACTCATTACTGAGAGGCATGAAATTGTAAATGAATTTTTGGCTTTGCCATGGATACATTATATGTCTCTAAACAGGTCACAATTTTCATATTCCATTTACTTCACTGTGCACAGTTCCTCTGAAGTAAACTACTTAGCACAGAACCCTGCATACAGTAGATACTGTAATATTAGCCAACTGATTATTAGACTGTTTTGAAGTTGGGGTGAGAAAACCTGGCATTTGGCTTCACAAGACCTCGTTTTCCTTATCAGTAATACAAGGAGACTAAACCATAAAAGACTGAGATGGAGACCAGCACTGGGAAGTGCTCCAGAGATGATCACTTGTGGGGGCAGGTCAGAAAGAGAAGTGAGGCTGTGCCACAGTCACAAGGCCTTGGCAGACCCCAGGGGGGCACTCTGGAGCAGAAACAGCATGGCAGAGCTGCTTCTGAATTGGAATAAGGCCTTTACAACCCTGCATCAACTACTCATTGGATGCAGGTTGCCCTGTATGAGGTGGGTAAGGGTCCACTACTAATACAAGAGTCCCCTATATAAGAAACAATCAAACCTAAATCATCAAAAAATCTGTGACAAAATAGTACTTACTGTAAGATTCCATTCAGATCAAGTTCAAGTACAGGTATGACTAATCTATGTTGATAGGGATCAGAATAACCATTACCTTTGAGGTGTACTAAATGGGAGGGGACATGACAGAAAACTTCAAGGATGTTGGTAATGGTCTAAATCTTGATCTGAAGTATACATACATAAATATTCACACACACACACACACACACACACACACACACTTACCTATGTGTGATTTTCCCAAAGACTTACAAGAAAAGAGAGTCCACAAAATACTGGAATATTTTCTAAGATAAACACTTGACATTGCAATATGTAAACTGAACATAATTTTTTTAAAGCTTATAGTTTCCTATTATTGTGATACTTTGACAATTTTTTTATTCCTTTTGTGATTTTGATGAACAAAATTACTTTAAATATTTATACTTAAGGCATTCAAATGCTTCAAAAATAAAAAAAGGCAAAATAATAAACGTGGATATCAAAGTGGGCTTAAGTAATCAAATAAAAAAACAAGATAGAGAGTATCACAGGATAAGGACTTGCAAAACTGCCATCTAAAATCAGAACTACAGTGAAAATTTGGAGAAATCATGGCTGACGTACAATGTATTTTAAAAGACTAAGTATAGTACTGCCACCTAGCAGACAAAGTTGATAATGACCAACTTCAGTTCTGAAAGGTTATTATATACATCTTATAGAAAATACAGAAATGCTGAACAATATATTATTCAACAATACTTGCCAAAATAAAGCTTAACAACTATCTGCCAAATTTGGACAACAGCTAAAAAAGGGAATACTTTTATTCTCAAACAAATTATATGATTTCTAAAATAGCCACTGAGAACTCCAACAGTATTAGCACTGGGAGCTTCAAAGCTTCCTTGATACAAATCCCACCCCATTTTAAAAACAGACTCTTTGTATAAGATTCTAGGGCTATAGGTTCCCATACACAGTCTCTGGGGATAAAAATGGGCAATGGCCAGTTGTACCCTCTAGTTGCTCTTCCCTTAAATCTATTTGGAGACTCAGTGAACTTTAAATAAAGCAAGAGCTGAGAAAGATAGAGAAAGCACACGGTGTGCTAGATTTTGGATAGAGATTTTAAGCAGAATGCACTTAACGAATGACAAGGTCTTTCCTTCTTTAGTGATGTCTGAACATCTGGATTCTAACAAGCAAGGGCCCTTAGTCCTCTGTGCCAGAATAGCAAAACCTCCCACTTTAACCTCCACCTCTTCCCCAACCCACAATTTTTCTTTCTTACATAGGCATCAGCTTACAGAGCCCCGAAGTCAAAGAGTAAGTGAATACCTAGCTGGGACCCTTTCCACAGAAAACAGAAAACCTACACTTTGCCAGCATTCTAAAGGCAGAAGGGCCAAGGGAAAACCAAAATAAGCCTGAAGAATATATCATTGCTGGGGAGACCAGGCTACTAAATAGATAAAGAAATAGCAACAATATCTCATGTCCTTGCCACTTTTCTGGGACAATAAGTATAAAGTCCTATCATTTTACTGCACCTGTGCACGCTCACCCAAACAGAGTCTGCCAGCCTAAGCACAAAAGAAAAGATACACAGCCACTGGCAAACTCTTTAGGTAGCTAAAGAGACCCTCACAATTACCATGTCACTCACTGGCACACAGATACTATCACACTATAAAACAGAGCCTAACACACACAGAATAACAGTACAGCACAAAGAAACTAGTGATCAAACATAAATGAGATACATGGAAATGAAGAGATCAAGGTTCTAGATGGGCTTTGCCACAAACTAGTTATGTAACTTAGGGCAGAGGCAGTGACATATAATTGGTCCTACGCAATGGAGTGGGTCAGGCACTGAACTTAAGGGTTCATAGAAATTGAAAACATCTAGCAGTCAGGAGAGCAAAGTTCTAGCTAGGGTTTAGCTCAAGTCAATGCACATCTCTAGAGCACAGTCTAGTTATCTGCATTGACTAGAGTATTATTTCCAGAGTGCATTCCACAGCACAACAGAATAACAGTGATATGTGTCTCAATAAAAGAGTTTCATAGTCAAGTAAGTGCAGTCAAGTTCTAGCTAGGGTTTAGCTCAAGTCAATGAACATCTCTAGAACACAGTCTAGTTATCTGTACTGACTAGAGTAGTATTTCCAGAGTGCACTCCACAGCACAACAGAACAACAGTGATATGTGTCTCAATAAAAGAGTTTCATAGTCAAGTAAGTGCAGGAAATGTCTGTACTATAAACCACCAACCTCAGAGATTCACAATGCACTTTAGCACAGTAAATGCTCTGAGAAGTGCTTATAGTTAAGATACCTGTTTAATTTTAATACTTTTCCAAGTCAGTGGATCACTAAACCATTTTTTCCTCTTATAAATGTTAACACTGAAAAACACTCTTTGCCATTCCTCAAAAAATTAAACAGAATTATAGTAGTCCCCTTTATCTGCAGGAGACATGTTTCAAGACCCCCAATGGATGCCTGAGACTGCAGATAGTATCAAACCCTATATATACTATGTTTTTTCCTATGTATACATACCTAAGACAAAGTTTAATTTATAAATTAGGCACAGTAAGAGAATACCTGAATTGCTGGCATCACTGCTCTTGTACTTTGGGGCCATTATTAAGTAAAATAAGGGTTTCTTTGAACACAAGCACTATGATACCTTGACAGATCTATAACCCAGATGGCTAGAAAGTGACTAACAGGCTGGTAGTGTATACAACGTGGATATGCAAGACAAAGGGATGATACACGTCCCAGGCAGGACAGAGCAGAATTGCACAAAATTTCATCATGCTACTCAGAATGGTGCACAATGTAAAATTTATGAATTATTTGTGGAATTTTTCCACTTAATATTTTCCAACAGTGGTTGACTGTGGTAACTGAAACCATGGAAAGCAAAACCATGGATAAGGGGAGACTATTGGATCATTTGATCCAGCGATTCCACTTCTGGGTATATACCCAAAAAAATTAAAGCAAGGACTCAAACAGACATCTGTACACCAATATTCATAGTAGCAATATACACAAGAGCCAAACAGTGGAAACAACCCAAATGTCCATTGACAGATGAATGGATACAACAGAGTATCATTCAGCCTTAAGAAGAATGAAATTCTAATACATGTTACAACATGTATGAATCTTAAAAACATTACGCTGAGTGAAATAGGCCAGACACAAAATGACACATAGTGTATGCTTTCAATTATAAGACATACCTAGAACAGTCAAATTCATAGAGACAGAAAGCAGAATACTTACCAGTTACCAGTGGATGGGGGAAAGGAGAATAGAGGTTTATTGTTTAATGGGCATAGTTTCAGTTTGGGATGATGAAAAAGTTCTGGAGATGGATGGTGGTGATGCCTACATAACAATGTCAATGTATTTAATACCACGGAATTGTACACTTAAAAATGACTAAAATAGGGCTTCCCTGGTGGTGCAGTGGTTGAGAATCCGCCTGCTGATGCAGGGGACACGGGTTTGTGCCCCGGTCCGGGAGGATCCCACATGCCACGGAGCAGCTGGGCCCGTGAGCCATGGTCGCTGAGCCTGCGCATCCGGAGCCTGTGCTCCGCAACAGGAGAGGCCACAACAGTGAGAGGTCCGCGTATCACAAAAAAAAAAAAAAAAAAAAAAAGACTAAAATAGTAAATTTTATGTATATTTTACACAATAAAATGTGTATTTTACGCAATAAAAAAAACCTCTTTGCCAAATTCTGGGTGAGTTGTCTCTTAATTCTAATATTGTATTATTATGAAACCACTCAAATAGTCAATACAAATTACCTCACCTCAGCTACACAACAAATTGACCCCAAGGCTTCTCCACGAAAACCGTAAGTTGTCAAATTTTCAAGATCTTCATGACTACTTATTTTTGAGGTATAGTACTTCATTGCCATCACAGGTGCATCATCAGCCTTGATACCCTCACCATTGTCTCGCACCTCAATCTTATCAAATCCATAGTTCTCCTATGAAAGTTAAACAGTACTTTTAGTATATAAGGACATTAAACTATTATCACATTTACAAACAGAATGTAACACAAGTGAAATGGTTTTGTCATTAATCTATCTTTTATGGAAACTTAACATTAAAGAAGTAAGAGTTTAAATTCTTAACTCTACCAATTCCTAGTTATGGTACTATGGGCAAGTCCCTTGTTTTCCTTGGACTCAGATTCAACTGTAAAATAAGGAAATCAGTATGATCTTCAAGGTTCCCTAGAAGTGTTTCAGTATGATAGGCATTTATGTTTAAATTTATGTTTAAACTTGCCCAGAAATATTCTTCTAAGTTATATACACCTTTGTATATATAATCTCTCAAATAAAACAGAATACCATCACCATAAAAAACACCAGCTGGTTGTACCCACCAAGAGTCTAGCAATCATCATTATTCAATCTGATTTTTAATACTTTGTCCCTGAACTACTTATTGCTTTCATAAATAAATAAAAATCTGCTATATTATAACTTTCTAAATTTCTTTCTGCAAATAGTCACCTAACAAACTGAGAAAATATAGCTAACTGGCAATCTCAGAGTTTTTAATTTGAAAATGGAGGGAAAAAAACAAATCATAGCTTAATATTGGTAATTTAATACTAAAAATATGCATACATAACAAATACAAAGACTAAATTCCTAGAGTGATCACACTTTCTATGATACCATATTTTAAATTTGGTAGTAAGCTTCTATCATAAGCTTTACTTCACAAAGTTTATGTGTATGGCCTTAAATGCAGGTTATAAAGGGAAAAAAAAATCTTCCTACAATTATGACGACTCTGCTATTTAAAAATAATACTTTTTAATAACCTAAAATTATATAATACCGTGTCATTACTTTTTAGATAAATTAGAAATAAAAGGCGTTGGGGGGAGACACCAAAGATTTAGTTTCTTATCTCTCCCTCGATCTAAAAATTATCTTTCTGGGAATAGCCTGTCTGCTTCATTTTATAGAAAAATAATTAACTATAGAAATGCAAATCTTTCAGTATAAATAAGAACTCCAAGCAATGCAAATCTTTCAGTATAAATAAGAACTCCAGGCACCTGAGTAAAATAACACAAAGATCTGTTTAAATGTTTAAAATAATATCTACATGTTTAATTTACTAATTACAAAAACATTCCTAGTCAGAACAGTTATTACTGTATGAAACTATAATAAAACAGATCTTATTATGTAAAGCAACAGACTTGTTTATTCTAAAATTCTACAAAGCAGGAACTGGCAAATGTCAAGAGACTTAAATATGCAGCAGGATAAAAATGTGTATTTTAATTTACTTTTTAAAGAGGACTTCTGTTGGCTCTGTAAAACTATTTCTAAAAACTATGCTTTTCTTCCAAGAACTTTGAGAACAAGACATATGTTTGCCTGCCTAAGATTTTTAAGTTAAATTTGTCAGATATAATTATATAATCCTATTTAAGTATTATCAACTGTATTCTAATCAGACTGAACTGACTACATAAAATGTCTAAGAAAAAGAAAATGTCTTTCTTTCGGTTTAATTTAATTTTTTCATGTTTATAAAGCTTTTACTATATTATTTAAAACCAAAGTAGCGGTTTGATACACTATAGAACAGCAGTTCTCAGCATCAACTAGAAACTTGTTAGAAACACAAAGTTGGGGCCCTACCTAGAATCTGAAATTCTGCGGTCCAATAACTGTTTTAACAGACTCCCTAAAATTACTGATGCACCCAAATGTTATGAAAATCACTGGCATAGAGGAAAGATCCTGAATGAGTTTTAGAGTCATAAAGACCTGGATTGCAATCTCAGCTCCAGTACTTACTACTTACATGACTTTGGGAAAGTTCTCAGAACCTCAATTATTTATACAATGAGTATAGCAGTAGCTAATTCATAGAGTTTTTACAAGGAGCAAATGGGTAACATATATATAATATATGCATATGTAAATGAAAAGGGAAGGTCTCTTTCCTAGAAAGATATTCGTATCAGTAGTCTTTCTAATGCCATAATACCAGAAATAATATGAATATCTGATAATTAGGAGATTACAAAAAATGTATTCTTACATTCACTCAAATTTATTTACCATTTATGTACCAGATACTGGACAGGTATAGAGGACACAAAAAAATATAGGCCTTACCTCCATGAGCTAGTAACTTATAACAGGGGAGGTAGACCTGAAGACTAATTGTAATAAATCATAATAAGAGTCATAAGTCATTATTAACTCAAATGATTTAATATGTAGCACTTAAATTTAAAAATGTGAAAACTATGAAGCAACAAGGGACACAGTTCTGAAATAAGATTAGGTAGAAAAAACAAAATGCAAATGAGAATATATAAAACAAGTAAACACAAATAACCAAGGATAAGTATTAGTAGAAAATACGGACAAACTAAATTCATGTTTTATGTGATAGAGTCCTTTAGAATAAGCTTTCCTTTATAATTTCCTTTAATGTTACTGTAACATTGATCTAAATTAAAACTTATTTTTAAGAATTTACTCTTAAACAAGACAAAGGGTTCAATGTCCTAAGAATAATTCACTGTTATATAAAGAAAAGAAAGGTAATAATCGTAAGAAGAAAACATCTGTCCAACCCTTTTTTGCTTTAAAGGTACTTGTTAGCATCTCAGGGACACTCACCAGTTTAACATCTAAGCTTGTGGCACCAGCATCCAAGGAGTTTTCAATAAGCTCTTTTACGACACTGACCACTGAAGTGATTATTTGAGAACTTGAAAGGAGGCGAACTGTTGCTGCCGGCAGCTGTTTCATTCTAGCTTTTAGCAGAGTAGCTAGAAAATAAAATATAAGTTGTAAAAATAAAAATTGTTAAACATTCCTAACAGAACTGATAGCAACAACAGCAATAACAGCAATGCATATTTATTGAGCCTCACTGTATGTCAGGATCTACTGTTAACCACATAGAGTATTAAATCATTTATTTCTTACGAATACCCTTTAAAATAGATGCCATTATCATCTCCATATTATAAGACTAAGGCACAGAGAAATTTGTTGGTAAATCACACTATGTTACTAATTGAAGAATGTTAAGAACAATTGTGCAATAAGTGTAATATATGATGTATCTGGGTAGGAATCACCAGATGGTGCTGTCAACTGTTATGCAGATAATGTCAGTCATGTGCCTTAATGGCAGTTGCACTTGAACATCATCAGTCATCTACACATTTTGATGAATTACAATATCTCTTTCAATTATTGAGCTCTTTTAGAGTTAGGAAATCTAGACTCTAGAATTACTCTTCATCTAAACTAGTCATACCCAGACCTATCCTATCAGATTACTATCCTATGCACTACTGTGTCTAAAACATCTTTCATATCATGTGGCTCCCCAAAGCCAAATTATGATAAAGCTCAAATCCATATGCTGGCATTCAAGGTCCTTTACATGCCGATCCAACTTGTACATCCAAAATCTCTCTGCCAGTAATTGTTTTAGCCATGAAACCCTTTGTCTGAAACCTTTTCAAACAAAGAAACAAAAAAGTTTCATATGGAAATCACATATGTAAAATTTGCAGGGAGTGGGGTTTGCAACTACCTTAATGCCTAACTCAGAAAAGATTTCAGGAAAATAAAAAATACTAGCTTGACAACACACAATTCCTCTAGAGTCATGATTTTATTTTACAATAAAATGGTGGGGGGAAGGGGAGGAGCCCTAGGTACTTCCTTAATTTACCATGACTAGTTACATGCTCACATGATGATCTGACCCTATGGAATCTAGATCCAAACAAAACAACAATGCCAAAGACAAACCAAACCAAATAAAATGGTTTCTGTTTAGGATTCTTTCTCAGGCAACTTAAGACATAAAACAAGAAGTCACATAAAGTTTAAGAAAAAGTAACTGAGCAAGAAATGGAGTATAGCCATTACAATGATTACATAAAATTCTAAGGGATGCATTTCTGGGAAGAAGTCAATATACTGAGTTCTGAATGGTGTTAACTATTCACAAGTCATAACTATATTTTGCTTTGTACGAGGCAAAGCTGATTAGCACAATGGAAAAATATGCCACTAATTATTATTATACACTAATAGCTATACAATGTTGAGGAAATTAAAATTAAACTCTAAAACTCAATCACCTAACCTACAAAATAGAGATAATGATATCATATGGTTGTGGTGAGAAGTAAATAAGATAATGTATACAACTTATTATAGTGCTTGGCATATACATGCTAAAAAATCCCAGGATCTTTGGACTAAATTGAGTTCCTCCAAACTACTACATGAATACCACACCCCCCAACACACTTCTAACCCCTAGCCCCAAAGGAGCTAAGCCAGTGCTTGGTATCAGGTTAGGCTTGGGTTTAAGAAGTCTTCTTCCTTAGTTTGAGAGTCTCAGGGATCTAAGAAAAACACTTATCAAGCAAGCTTTGGGGTATAAACCTAGCCTCACCTTAACCTTCCCTCCTTCTGCAGAGATTAATTAATCTCTTTATTAATCTCATCATCTTTGTCTCATTCTCTATAATCTCTCTTCCAAAATCTTCTATTTCTCCCCAGCAAGTCCCTAATTTCATCCCAATCTTCCCCCTCTTCTAGTTTACTGAGATCAAGGCAGACCACAGCATGAACTCTATCTTCACACACTTTACCTCCTCCACCATACTGTGTCCTTTGGTTTCTTAAAATGTCACCACCTCTACCCATGTTCTTCTTCACTCAGTCTCAGACCAATGTCTCTTTCTTCTAAACTAACACTTTCACCTAGTTTCTTTATCTAGTCCCATCCCTCCTCCAGGCCTCTTGGTCTTGAAAACAAAAACAAAAAATTCTTCCCTCAACCTTATTAACTCTATGATTATCTTCTTTCTTTATGAAGCCAAACTTGAATAAGTAACCTGTATTCACCGTCACCAATTCCCTATCACCAACTCACTTCTAAAACCCTTGCAAAATAGCTTACACAACCACTGTTAGGATTTTGTTTTCTTCAAGTTCACCTGAGCTCTTAAATCATCAAATCCTTTTCTCAGGATTCACATTCCTTGATATCCCTGAAGCATATGACACTGATGATACTGCCTATTCTCAAGGATTATACTATCCATCAATATCTCTTGGATCTCTTCATGTTTTCTTCACTCTCTTCCCAGAAAAATGGGCATTCCCTAATCCCTCTCCCCTCTTCTTATATACCCAAAACCCTATAACCTTAGATGTTATAGAATAACATCTAAATCTACATCCCAGCAGGGATCTCTCTCTTCCCAAGACATGCATTTCTTACAATCATTGTCACTGCTACCTCAATTATAAAATAGAACTTATCTTCTTGTTCCACCCTCCATACCTCCCACTTAACTTTGGTATTTCTCTTAATAACTCAATGTTCTTAGTGACCAAGGTCAAAAACCTCAATCTTCCTTTGCCAGCAATCCCACCCTATTTGCACCTCCACTTTCTCCTAATGCAATACTATCTATCATTCTAGACCCGGTTTCAATCATTTGTAACATGGTCCTTTCTGATCACCCAGCCAGGAATGACCCTTTCCTCCCATTCTGAAAGAACTGGTCTTGCTTAACACACCCCTGTCCTGACCTATACAACCTCTGAATGCACAGAATTATATATTTCTGGATGCAACACAGAGTAATCAGAGTACTTCACTCAAGGTGAGTACTTCATAATTATTAATGAAGTGGCCACGAAAAATAATTTTATCGGCACCTACCTCATGCCAAGGTAAACATTAGGAAAAGTGACCTCCTTCCCAGCAAGTCACCATTGCCTTAACTCCTTCCCTTTATTTATTCTATTTTAACTGGACTCCATATCATCCCCTTCATCACCTGTATCTCCTAACCAGGCTTTTTTCTAGAATCCAGGGCCTTATTTCCAACTACTTTCTAAATATCATCATTTCGATGACAGAAAGGCACCCTAAACTCAACATGTCCCAAAGAGATCAGATCTTTCTCTAATTAACTGTCGTTCTTGCTATATTTATTTGATAATAAAAATAACAGCTAACGTAAGTTACTTAAATATATATATATAATTATTCCAGTTAATCCTCACAACAAGCTTATGTATAGTGTCATTCCTCTATCACAAACAGGATTTAAAAGCTTGATCGCTTGTTCCAAGATCACACAACTATTAAGTGACAGATGCACACCTGCATATTTTGTCATGTTTGACTCCAAAGGCTATGCTCATCCAGTCTCACAAAGCAAAATTAGAAACCTTGAGTCATCCTTGAAATTCTCCTCACTCTCTACATCCTGCCACCCACTCCTGCCTATCTTACTACCTAAATATTTCTCAAACTAGTTCTTTCCTCTATCCCTATAGCTACTGCCTCTGTTCAGCCCTTCAACAATTTTCCCCTGACCTATTGAAATAACCAGCTAATTGACAGCTTGCCTGGAATCTCAACCACCTACAGGATTCTTTCTATAATTTACATTTAATCATGTTGCTATCCTACTTAAAATTTTATAAAGATTTCCAACTACTAACTAGGTTAAATCCAACCTCTTTATCAATTGGACCTCTGTCTTTCTAATCTCATCCCACTCTTCTCCAAATGCACACTAGGCCAGTCATACTATGCAACTTGTCTCTCTTAATGTGGTGGCAGTGACTCCTTCCTTGGCTCATAAGGTTCCCTTTCTCTACTGATGACTTCTCACCATCCTTCTAGATTTAGTTCGAGTATCACCTACTCGAGGAAGCCTTTCTTATCAGCTCCAACCCCTGCCCCAACAGATTAGGCAGTGCTTCCTCTGTACTCCCAGAGCACCTTTTCCTTATTTCTAACCCCAAACCCATCACAGATTATTCTAAGTATTTTATTTCTGTCCCTTCCTCCTGGCTGAGAGTTCTTTGAGGATATATTAATCTCATATCCCTAGCACAACCTCTGTAACATAACAAGCATTCCACCGTATGTGTACCAAATGGCACCTTTTGAAAAGTGGAAGGGTTGATATCAGGCTTACGACTCACAGCAAAGAATGTCTAAGAATGCCAGGAATCAGTCTTCTATATTTGCTGAGAGGTAAATCAAACACTCTTGAAAGAGTGCTGATGATCAGGAAATTCAGTTAAGGCTAACAGTGCACCTAAAAAAGAAGTAAAGATCAGAGAACTCATAGATAAACTTTAAGAAGAACACAATTAAATAATTATTTTTTTTAAAAAAAGTAATAAATCTAACCTAATTGGTTTCATAAGGCCATTAGAAATGCAATATATGTACACATATATATGCGTATATACAGTCAACATTCTCGTACACCAATTTTGAAAAGCCATTGTAAGTTATTTCAACAATATAAATTTTAAAAACTCTGTGTACTGCCAAGCTTATGAAATTCAATTTCAAAGATGATTCCAAATAATCTAGTTTTTTCCTCCCCGTTCTTGAATGAGATCAATTAGTGGGGGAATTCCCTGGAAGTCCAATGGTTAGGACTCCAAGCTTTTTCTGCCGAGGACGCGGGTTCAATCTCTGGTCAGGGAACTAAGGTCCCCACAAGCCGCCCTGCAATCCGCGGGAGCGGCCAAAAAACGAAGAAAAAGATCAATTCTTGGTAACCACATTTCCTCAGCATATAACAAAAGTACCTGTCTTCAGCGTGTAGACCGACCCAGAATAACACCAGTAAAAATCATGGTTAACCGAAAAGTTTGCTTCCGCCACTTGCATGATGCCACAAACTACAATATCATAAAACACCTCACTCACTCACACTCTAGACAGGCTGAGTTACGGCCGTCAGGGGTTAAAGTTTCTTCCTGGCAAACAGCAACTTTAAGGTCTGCACCCAGAAGGATCTGAGGAACGGGCTGCAACAAAGGCCTAAACACCATTTAGTCAGGAAAGTCCAAATCAGACATTAAGCAGCCCACACCTGCCAGGAGACCCCTCTCCAGGTGTGCGCGCCCGCGAGCCGGGCTTCGTCCGCTTCCCGCCCCGCGAGGGGATGGGGGGAGGGGCGCCCACGGCGGCCGCCAGCGCTCCCGCCCCGACCGGGACAAGTGGAGGGGAGGAGGCTCTCGAGCTTACGATATAAGAATGATTACCCGTTAGCCACACGACACTACCTTCTTGCTCACGCGAGTTGGACAACAACAATCCACTAGCGGACCGGCCGGCCTCCCGCCAGGAGCCCAGGTCCGGCCTGACTGATCCCCGACTCACCCACAACGCACGCGGGGCGGGGCGGGCACCGAGCGCACCGCCCTTAGTCCCGCCCTGCCCGGCGAACGTGGGATTGGCGCCGCCCTCAGCCAATGCCCTGGCAGCGCGTTCCGCCCTGAAAACTTCCGCAAGCTGCGCCGCGCCGCGCCGCGTTGGGACTGGCCACTCGCGTTCCGCCTGAGGAGGCGCTGCCGTCGGCACTGCAGCCGCCGCGGAGCTGATAACTGCTTCGAGCTAGCTGCCGGGAGTGGGGCGGCGGGTGAGTGGGCACGAACGGCCGCCGGGACTGTGCTGCTGCCCGTGCAGTGGGGAGCTGCTGGCGGGCCCGGGTCTGCTTGAGGGGAAAGAGTGGACTTCGGCTCCGTCCGCGGCGCCCTGTCAGGCCGTGCGGGCCAAGTGGCCCCCAGGGCTTGCCCCCCAAACCCCCGTCGTCGCGTCCTGGGCCTGACGGGATGTGCAGCTCCGAGAAGAAAGGGGCGGGGCGGGGGGGCGCTGTGGCCGTAGCAGCGGCGGCTTTTGCTGAGCTTCCACTAGCTGGGAGCTCCGGCCGCCGGGGAAGGCTGCCGGTGACGGTAGCGGCGCGGGGGGAGGGGGGCGTCGCTGTGGGTCGCCCGGCACCGCGAGGGCAGAAGCCGATAGGCTCTTCGCTCTGTGAAGTCATTGTTTGCCAGTCCTGAAGTGGCGTGGCAGACTCCCTGGAAGGGTTTTCTGGCCTGGGGTAGAGTCAGTGTTTGCCTTCCAGCTCAGATGTAAATTTTAAGCCTACTTTCGAGCTTTTTTTTTTCCTATCCTTTCGAAAATGGGAAAGGCACCTTGAGTGGAGGCACGTTCTAAGTATAACTTATAGCGTATAAAAAGAATGTAACATGGATGGTGGATGTTTGGATTGGAGGAACTTTTTACACATTTAAATTTGAGGTTTTTGCTTTGTTTCAGTGCAACCAACTTTCATCACCGTAAGCCTATAGATTTTTGGAGGGAGAAGGGCCATTGTACTCCGGAACACTTGTTGGACGGGGTTCGGAGAAATTCCTCTCTCAGTGCCAACTCTAATAGAAAGCGTTTATACATTTTTAAATCAGAGCTGTTCGAAATATAATGTAGCTCTGCTCCCCCCACCCCCAATCTCAGAAAGAAAGGAAGAAAGAAGGGAGGAAGGGGAAGAAGGAAGGAAAAATGAGAGAAAACCAAAGTTTTTGGTTAGGTGACTAGAGTTAAAATACGCAGAAGACTCCTTGTTTAAACCTAATTGTATCACTAGGTTGAGAAACAAACCTTATCCCTTGACCATGTAAAATTTCCACCTCATTATGTACCTCGCAGCTTCAGTACTCATAAAGGAGTGATTTGAATTCTGACCACTTTTTATGGACACAACACTACATTAAATGTAAGAATCTGGCTACTCAGACTGGTTAGGTCAGCTTTGCTTTTTTATATATTAGTTTATTCTGTTGGTAAATTTACCTCCTGAGTTTTCACTTTACACTCATAAGAAAATGTAGGTTTTCTCTTTCAGTTTGAGTTTTCCTGCCCATTACTTCATTTAATAAAACCAACATGCTTGAAGACAAGCTTTAGGAAAGGCATTTTAACTGTTTATTTTTTCAACAAGAAGCATAAAAATAAGTCTTGCTTGTCTTACTGGGGAGTTGGATGTTAAGAATTATTTACTGCCCTCGTCAGCATCTGCAAGTAGCATATTTTGGAGGGTCTGTTTGTTCTATTTCAGAATGATGAGGGAAAAAAATAATCCCAGTAACACTTATTTTGGCATGTCAGAATTAGGAGTACTTAGATTTCCAGTTATATCAGTGTTGATTCATCCCATTGCTTTCCTACAGTGCAAACATGAATGTTGGAGTTGCCCACAGTGAGGTGAATCCAAATACCCGTGTAATGAACAGCCGGGGTATGTGGCTGACATATGCTTTGGGAGTTGGCTTGCTTCATATCGTTTTACTCAGTATTCCCTTCTTCAGTGTTCCTGTTGCTTGGACCTTAACAAATGTTATACATAATCTGGTAAGAATTTCACCTTATACTGAACACTTAAGGTTTAATGGTTTTACAGAGACTGGGCAAGGCAGGAATGGGAAGTTATTGTTTGATGGGTACTGTTTTGCAAGACGAAAAGAGTTGTGGAGATGGATGGTGGTGATGGTTGCGTGACATCGTGAATGCACCGAGTACCATTGAACTGTATGCTTAAGAGTGGCTAAGATGGTCCATGTTATGTTACGTGTATTTAAACACAGTTTTTTAAAAAGCTTAAAGTTTTATGTTACAAAGAAGAAAAACACGACTCAGTTTTTTTAAACAGTTTGATTGAGATATAATATAAAATTCACCCATTTAAAGTATACAGTTCAGTGATTTTTAGTATATATGACAATTTTGAAGAATTCTTATCTGGAATAAGATTATATTTTTCACTTTATATTTAAACATTGGACCCTTTTTGTAAGTAAGACAATTTTTTTCTCCTGTTGGTTTTATAAAATCTGAAAAATAGTAGGGCATTTTAGCAAAAATTACAAGACACTGTAATTCAGGCCACTATAATATATTGATTAACCAAAATGTATAGAGGAAGTAATTATGTTTTTTGGTTAACTGGAGTCTAATGAATATCTTTGGTTTAAATCCTTTCTAAATTTTATATATATATATACCTTTCTATTTCAGTATAGAAATTTTGAGTTTAATCGTATCTTATATGATTCAGAAACTTATGGTGCCTTAGTTCTTCCTGTTGACTATTGCTCTTTCGTATTATATGATAGCTCTACAAAGTACCAGAGGTTAGATTGACTCTACTGACCATATTATGCAGCTCTGGAAATTGCCTGTTTAAAAACAAAACAAAACGTGATAGTGACTTTTCTTGTCTTTAACAGCCTATTAAAGTAGAATGAGGGCTTCCCTGGTGGCGCAGTGGTTGCGCGTCTGCCTGCCAATGCAGCGGAACCGGGTTCGCGCCCCGGTCTGGGAGGATTCCACATGCCGCGGAGCGGCTGGGCCCGTGAGCCATGGCCGCTGAGCGTGCGCATCCGGAGCCTGTGCTCCGCAACGGGAGAGGCCACAACAGAGAGAGGCCCGCATACCACAAAAAAAATAAAAAGAAAAGAAAAGAAAAATAAAGTAGAATGAAAGGGGAGAGATCTGGTTAATTGAGACTTTTAATTGAATCCAGATTAACTATATATTTGTTTAAAGATCTACCCAAAATGAAGAGCTTAGAACTTTAAGACAGAAAAATGTAGGAGAAATAGGTTTTTAAAAAATTGATATTATTTATATTTTCTGGAAAGCATTTGATGTTGACTGGAGGATGACAAAGATGATGTGGTAGAGATCAGTGAATGTCCCTTTAGTCCATTTTATGTGATAGACTTTGGAAGGAAGTGTTGAAAAACACTTTTTAAATAGTGACGTCTCTGAAATATTTGACACTAATCATATCCCTTTTATTGGAATTCGTTTCCTTTGGCTTCCATGGGATTGCTTTTTCCTAGATATATTTCTGATCTTTCCTTTACTATTTCCTCGTGCACACTTTTCTCATTTCCTCTCTTAAATATTACCGTTCTCAAGGTTCTTTTCTTCATCTCTTCTTATGATATATATTCTATCTAGGTTACTTCATCTATCTGTATTTTCAGTTTCTACCTGTTAAATGATGATGACCGTATTAATATTGCCAGATCACCTTGCACCTTAAACCAAACAAGTATAAATTGAATCCATTCCTGATATATCCCTTACCACCCACCACAATCTGTTCCTGGATTTTGTTCCTAATCTAATCTAAAGGTACCACTATCTGCCCAGTAAGCCAAGCCACATAGCTGCATGTCAGAGGTAAAGTGATTAATATAATGTATTATCCAAACTGAGACTGTTTTGAGAGTAAAAGAGAGCTCTAGTAATAACTACTCCAAGAGAGTAAGTGAAAATCAGGACCACCCATGGCAAACTAGTATATATAGTCACCCTAGACTTAGGGTAACTCTTTTTCCTTTATATTCCACATCCATTTAGTCAAAGCCTGTCTATTCTACTGCTTTACTGTCTTCAACTTGATCCTTATGGGCATTGCTATAATTTCATGCCCTTTTTTCCCCTCAGGTAGATTACACCAGTAGATCAAGTGGTCTCTTTGGCGCTTCTCTACTCTACTTTCCTTCATTCCAATTTGGCAGGGTGATATTTTTGAAATTCATGTTTGTTCAGGTCACACTCTTAAGTCCTTCAGTGATTCCTTGTAACATTCATAGTAAAATGCCAAGTTCTTTGTGTGGCATACAAGACCAGGTGATAATACTACAGAGGCATGAAAGAGACGCAATCTTAACATCTTTCCAAACACAAGCTGTGCTCTACAATAATGAAAATCATCTTCTCTCACCTTTTTGCTTTGGCTTAGGCTCTTCTTCCACTATTTTAATACCTCTTCCTCCTTCCTACTCTTCCTGGCTAATTCCCGTTTCTCCAGGAAAACTACTCAAGTGTCACCTCTTCCAGGAAGCTACAGAAGTCCCATGCTGCATTCTTTTTTCATGTATTTATCATCCTTTTATAATTAGCAGTTTATCTTTTTTGTTGTTTTTTAATTTCTTTATCTCTAAAGACCTATTTAAATGTTTGCTGAATAAATTAGTCTGTTCTCACATAATTTTCCCTTCTCCAGTGGCACATGTATTAAATGTACTTTAGAAGTCATCTCCTCCCTTCATGTTTTCAGTTGGTTGACTGAGACTGAGGCACAGTATATGGCCATGGACAAAGGACAGGTAATGAGAACAAGTAGGGAAGCAAACTTCTGACTTCTTAGTCCTCCACTAAAAACCTGACTAACCAGCCATAGATGTGGCAATTACATGATGCCAAATGTAAATTTCTTTTGAAGTTAGCCTACATTAAACCAATTAAAAATGTGAAATACATACTGCATGCTTTTAAACATGGGAAAATAGACCAAATATGGGAAAAAAGAAAAAACATGGTCTCTGTCTTTCTGAACCATATAGTAGAAACCTACAGCAATTGTTTTTACTCAGTGCTACAGTTCACTCTTAGAAGTTTTAATACTTCACAAAATTCTTATCTTAGCTTTTAAAATGAAAGAGAATTCTCTTCATTTTGAGTCAGTAAATATTTGTTAAGGGCTAACCATGAGCTATATACTTTTTTCCCTAATTCTTTTAATGTGGGTATAAATCATCCATCACTAAAATTTTATAAAAAAACTATTAAAAATAATGGAGTAGAAGATAAATGGTTAGATAAGTATTCTTACTCATTAAAAAGAATACATAAAATAAACTACTTGAATATTATATTCTGAACACTGGTGAATGTATGTGGTTTGAAGTAAATAACTAGAGGACTGTTCTTTCTCTTTGATAATTCTAACACATGTATGGTCTAGAGTAGAGATTCTTAACTTTTTTGGGTCACATTCTCCTGAGAATTTGAAAGCATACAATTTGTTTCATAGTCTCTTTTAAAACCCATGTGAAAATGGTTTCTTGTGCTTACAGAATAAACATTCCTTGGCTTAATGTCATCTTGGCTTAATATCTAACACTTGCTTTGTATGAGCCCTTGTTCCTGAGGTAGTCAGGCTAATGGGAAAACAAACATTATGTAAACAACTTTAATACACTATGTTGTGCTATAGTAAAAGTATTTTCAATAAAATTCTATATATGTACATAGGCAAGAGGTTAATTATTGCTAATGAGAAGGGCTTCACTAAGGAGTTATCATTTGAGCTGAACCTTCAAGACTGAGGAAGGTGACAAGGAACCATCAAGGCTTTAGCCTCAGCAACAAGGAACCTTTCCCTCCTCTGCATTTCCTGAGTACTTTGATTGTACCTTTGATAGTAATTTCTGCCCTACATCGTAGTTGTTTATGCATATATTTTTTCCTTACCATCTCTTAGAAGATTGAACTTTTTCAAGGCATTGGACATGTCTTGTTCAATTTCATATATGCATATAGGTCCTGTGTCCTGTACATATTAGCCACTTATTAAATGTTTGTAGAGTTATATCCAGTTGAACATGAATCCATTCCTCTGTTGCTTAAGTGTTACTGTAGGTAAACAACTTTTAAATTGCCTAATGGAATAACTATAGGAAGCAGATAGACTAAGCTTTGAAAAGAAGGGCTCTCTTAACCTAGTAGAATAATGTAAAATTTCAAATCACTAATATTTATATTTTTTTCCATATATTTATTAAAAGTTGAAGTAAAAAAAATGACATCACATCATGACTTTAGTAAGTTAAGCTGTTTCATGACCATATATAGGCTTTATTCTGTTACCAGTGCCTCAGACAGTGATCCTGCAATGAAGCATTAACTATCAATCTAAATGGGCATCTCAAGTAAACCACATCTGGTATACATTGGTTTTTTTCCCCTAATTAACCACAAAATTAGATGCTTAAACATATCACTGAACAGAATGGCTTTTAGTAATTTTTTTACTTTGATTTTTAAAAACTAACTTTAAAAGACACTATTGAGGTACAGTGGTGATTTTAAAAGTAAATTGTGTTGAACATTATACCTGCTACATCAAACCATCTTTGTTGCTTTGGAAAAGAACTATTGAGACAAAAACAGTCCTAATATTAAATATTTTCAAAACAATTTTCCCCAATACAGAGATTTTATTATTATTTTCCAACTTGTATGTTTTTATCATTTTATAAGTATCATCAGATTTACTAATATGACACTCTAAACTTTCCTACACATTGGAGAAAAGGTAATTCTATCTCCCAACAGGAAATGTGTTAGAAAATCTAAATGTAATGATGCAAAGCTACCCTGATGGTACTTTTCGTTTATTTTCAATTTAATAGGAGATGAAAACAGGTTACTTTTGGTTGACTTAGAGTGGTTTTCAGCAAATAATATTTGCATGTGTAAGCCCCTGGAAGTTTTGTTTTACTGTGAAGAAACTGGCCACAGTCTTTCACAATATGAAATCTTAAAACTTGAGCTGTCAAGTTAATCATGCTCTCTGTCACAGTCTGCAACTGTCTTAATGCTAACTGGCAAATACTAATTTTGTACTTGATATTGATTATATACCCCCTTGCTTGTTTTCCAGGGGATGTATGTATTTTTGCATGCAGTTAAAGGAACACCATTTGAAACTCCTGACCAGGGTAAAGCAAGGCTCCTAACTCATTGGGAACAACTGGACTATGGAGTACAGTTTACATCTTCACGGAAGTTTTTCACAATTTCTCCAATAATTCTGTAAGTGGTGGAAATTTTCAGGTATGAGGAGGATTGGATGAGGGGAAGCCATCCTTTTATTAGATTAAATTT
This sequence comes from Physeter macrocephalus, assembly GCF_002837175.3. Classification (NCBI taxonomy): domain Eukaryota; kingdom Metazoa; phylum Chordata; class Mammalia; order Artiodactyla; family Physeteridae; genus Physeter; species Physeter macrocephalus. Next base: position 94,312,487 of record NC_041215.1, on the reverse strand, counting down.
GAAATAGAAACAATATTTTGTTGAAAACTTATATCAGTAAATTGCTACTTCATAGAGAGTATAAAATACAGGCAGAATTTTTAACAAGCTGGTAATAAACCAGTTTTCACTTCAGTCAAATATATAGGGAGACAACCTTACATGTTTATCAGTATGACAAGACATTCTAGAATACAAGTTAAATATATTCTAGTTCATGTCTTTAAGCTGCTTGCAAGAATACTAAACACATAGTCTTGTTCTGTATTCTACTATCAGATTAATCTCCCTAAACAAGGATTTGGATGATTTCAGATGAATTTCATTGACCACCTGCCACATTTGGATGTTCAAACTCCTTGGGAGAGACAGTATGGTTTAGAGAAAAGAGAGGTTAGGCTTTCATTGTAGGACAGACCCGGGTTGAATCCTGTACCTATCACTCAGCCTGCTTGGTTTGCTCATAAATAAAATTCTAGCCAATGGTACCTAACTCAATCTGATGCTGTAAGAAATAAATGAGATAATACCTATCTGTAAAGCATCTAACCTTACATGTGGTATGTAATTTCCTCCTATTACCTGATATTCAGGGTCCTCCACAAAATGGTTCCTACCTCATTTTTCCTTTATGTGACTATTTTACCCTCACCCAACTCCTACTTGGTCACACTCTTCTAAGCAGCATTTCTTAAATACTTCATGTATAGTCTTATTTCTATGCCTTTGTTCAAGTCATTTCTCCCACCTGAAATGCCTTCTCCTTTCTTAATTTATCTGTCTTATTTTTCTTTCAAGATTTAAATTGTGACCTTACCTTTGAGGTCTTTTCCTTAGCAACCAGCCTTCAGTGATAACGCTCTGCTTTGAAATCCATAGTAGTTGTTATATATCCCTTATTTATTGCCACTTTGTTTTATTTCTCTATTATTATGTTTATTTCTACAAAGAATTTATAAGTACATAGATTGCTTTGAATTCCACACTCAGTTGCTTTCATATAATGGATGTTTCACATATATCCTAATCAAACACTTGATACCACAAAGGAGATATATATATATAGATATATATCTCTATATATATATATATAGACATAGATATAGATATAGATTTATATATCCATTATAGAATCAGTGCAGTCTGCAGCAGCTGGAAAGACTTCTTGGAGGCATTAGAATTCCTTAAACTAGGACTTAGGGTAGGTTTTAGACAGGTGTTTAAGTTAGGGAAGACATTTTCAAATGAAAAGAATAAAGTAATCATAAAGTGGTAAATTTCTTTTTCCTTATATTTATAGCACTTGGGAGGAAATTTTTTAAGTTTTTAATTGTTTTAGTCCACATAAAATTTTTGTCAAAAGAAAAATTATTTGTATGGCCTAACAAAGATTAATGCAATAACAAGAATAATGGTTATTCAAACAGCCCTAAATTTGTATTTTAGCTTTACTATTCTCTAGCTATGTGACTTTTGGCCATATTCTTGAAAGTCTCAGTTTCCTCATCTATAAAATGTTGAGGATTGCATTATAATACAGTTAACCCTTGAACAATGGGGGGGTTATAGGCACCTGCCCTCTGTGCAGTTAAAAATCCAAGTATAACTTACATAGTCAGCCTTCTGTATCCCCATTTCCACATCCTCGGATTCACCTAACTGCGGATCGTGTAGTAACTGTGGATCATGCAGTACTGTGGTATTTACTATTGAAAAATACCCATCTGTAAGTGGACCTGTGCAGTTCAAACCCTCATTGTTCAAGGGTCAACTGCACATGTAAAAATCCTGACATATGCTGAATTTTCAATAGGAGCTATCACAAAAAAGGTGATATCACTTAAAAGGCTATCACTTAAAAGCCTAACTAAGATGTACCTGTGTACAACACCCATATTTCTTAAAGTGTACTTTTGACCAACAGGTATGATTTTAAATATTCTATGATTAAATTCCTTATACAACTGAGGAAACAGCATTAAAGCCATCTGTGTAGCATTGATATTTTTCAGAGTGCATTTACATTTCCTTATTTGATCATTTGTCAGGTAGGTAGGATGAGTAATATTATCCCAGATTTTTAGATAAAGAAACAGATTCAAATGCATCATCTTCATCCAGCTCTTGTAGCTAGTTGGAATTAAGAGCCCAGGTTAAACCCTAAACTTCTAGCTTCTAATACAGGTCTCTTTCTAGTATACCCTTTGGCAGATAAATGCTACCACACTGATTCCTACCTGGGTTTTGCATCCCCTTGGAGGGTTGTGTAGGTTTTTGTAAGAGTCAAGTAATTTTCATATGATCCACACACACAATCAGTTTTTATTAAAAGACATAAAGGAGACATATGCTATGAGGAGAAGAAGCCATTCCAAGAAGATTTATTATTTCTAACATCAGATTACAGATTAAACCTGTAATGATGATGGGAAATTAAATGAGCTTACTGAATGTAAATGGTATCCTATTTTGTTCAGTTAAGGAAGTATGAAAACAGTCTTCAAGTATATGAAAGCAGGAAGACAGGATTTAAAGTAAGGATTGAGGAATACTGTTTATTCTCAAGAATGAATTTTCTGACTATAGTTTGTGAAATAGGTGGAAGAGTATAGAATTTCTCAATTTAGATGGTTCTGAAAATGTGTACAGTTCTCTGATGTTTTTAGTTGTACTTGGAAAATAGATGTTCTTTTCTAACCATATTACACAAGATATTTATCACTCCTTTAGAGGAAACACTATTAAAATACTTTTCTGTATACTCTAAAAGTACTAATTAGACAAACACCCTTGTGCATAGTAACTTCTTAGTTATCATCAAGTAAGGTATGATGTTTTAGGATACTCTTTTAGTGGCCTCATGATGTGTCTTCATTTTGATGTACTCTTGGGTCAAACTAGGCATTCTTACTCGATGATGTGTGGTCTTAAAGGTGGCTTAGGCTCCTTAAAACAAATCCTCGGATATTGGATGTCTTTGAATATATGTACGTATGTACATATGTTCGGTTATAGCAAAATAGCTGGAATTTTACAATAGTGTCTCTCAGGTTTCCCGTTATACTGGTTATATACCTGTTCAACTTCAGTATGGAAATGAGAACATCAAAAGGGCAATCAAGTATTTGTTTTCTTTCAAAGATGCTAAACTCTACTAATGCACTAACACCCGTTTTTCACAACTTTACAGCAGTAGTTTTTAACCTTTTGGTGGGTCACAAAACCGTTTGAGAATATGATGGATGCTTTGAATCTGGACTTTCTCTTCAGATATATACACATAGATACAAAACTACACCTGAAGTTTCAGGAAGCACATGAACACTAGCTTGAAAGCCTTCTGCTTTAAAGACAGTAGTAACTGTCTTGCATTAAATACATTTAACACGATTGCAGAAAAGCAAAATGTGCATATATGCCTCCATTAAACAAATGTTTAAATCCCAAATAAAATTAATTTAGGCCCCCAAACTAAAACTTTTTGCTCTTGTTTTAGTGCTCAAAAAAATGGTTCTGCTTTTAGGTATTTATGTTTCAGTGGCCTTTTTCCTACCTTTAAATATTTAAAAAATTCTAAGTAATTTCACTTTTAGATGTTATATATATATTCTTAACTTTTACTTCTACAGATATTTTCTGGCAAGTTTCTATACGAAGTATGATCCAACTCACTTCATCTTGAACACAGCTTCTCTCCTGAGTGTGCTGATTCCCAAAATGCCACAGCTACATGGTGTTCGGATCTTTGGAATTAATAAGTATTGAAATGTGTTTTGAAACAACAAAAATTTTTACAGCTACTGAGTTTTCTGTACGGAAGGAATGGTTACTAAACTGCACTGTTTCTGTGATAATGTGAAATGAGAGGTAGCTACATTAGAGAACCAATTGCTGGTTCTTTATATGCTGTGTTAAAGTGCAGATTCTTACGAGAAGATGCCTTTGTTTAATGCATCTGGTATCCTTCTGAAGAGAGGCTTTAGAGGCAGGCTGGGCAGGCCCAGCTTATAAGTTAAATGGCTATAAAGTAAGGGTGTAGTAGATAAATCCAAGGAAATAAGAGATTTATAAGAAACTAAGTCCAGCTTAGCTTATAATGAATGGGCATTATGTTAGGAGAAGAAAATGTTTAATCATTCAGTCATGGTCAGGTTAAGCAGAGTTACATGTAAACCAGAATCATTTCTTTACAACTTTATTATAGATTGTTTTTATTACCATGCATATCCCTTTTATGTTATATAAGAGGATATATATCCTCTTGTTTTATACAAACCAATTCCTACCTTATGAATGTACTTTTTTGGTTTTGCAGGCTCAACATTGTGTTGATAGATGAGTTCATTTTTACATTTATTAAGTTACTGAGTTCATGAAGGTCCACCTTCACGGCTGATTGATGATAGAAGATAGTTAGGCACCTTAGAAGCAGCCTCTGAGTCGGCCTTCTAATTTGGGAACAAAGTTGGTTTTGCTGCCTTTCCAGATACAAGGCTGCTAAACCAATTAAGAAAATAACTTATTTCTCGTAATTAAAGTATATGGTAACTTAAAGGTCTGCTTATTTGGTTGAGCAATCTAATTGTTGAAGTCTGCCATTCTTTAGCGATGGAAATTTAAAATGGACAACTACATAGCCAACCTGTGATCTGGCAGAAACTGCTTCTCTAGATTTATATATCCATTATAGAATCAGTGCAGTCTGCAGCAGCTGGAAAGACTTCTTGGAGGCATTAGAATTCCTTAAACTAGGACTTAGGGTAGGTTTTAGACAGGTGTTTAAGTTAGGGAAGACATTTTCAAATGAAAAGAATAAAGTAATCATAAAGTGGTAAATTTCTTTTTCCTTATATTTATAGCACTTGGGAGGAAATTTTTTAAGTTTTTAATTGTTTTAGTCCACATAAAATTTTTGTCAAAAGAAAAATTATTTGTATGGCCTAACAAAGATTAATGCAATAACAAGAATAATGGTTATTCAAACAGCCCTAAATTTGTATTTTAGCTTTACTATTCTCTAGCTATGTGACTTTTGGCCATATTCTTGAAAGTCTCAGTTTCCTCATCTATAAAATGTTGAGGATTGCATTATAATACAGTTAACCCTTGAACAATGGGGGGGTTATAGGCACCTGCCCTCTGTGCAGTTAAAAATCCAAGTATAACTTACATAGTCAGCCTTCTGTATCCCCATTTCCACATCCTCGGATTCACCTAACTGCGGATCGTGTAGTAACTGTGGATCATGCAGTACTGTGGTATTTACTATTGAAAAATACCCATCTGTAAGTGGACCTGTGCAGTTCAAACCCTCATTGTTCAAGGGTCAACTGCACATGTAAAAATCCTGACATATGCTGAATTTTCAATAGGAGCTATCACAAAAAAGGTGATATCACTTAAAAGGCTATCACTTAAAAGCCTAACTAAGATGTACCTGTGTACAACACCCATATTTCTTAAAGTGTACTTTTGACCAACAGGTATGATTTTAAATATTCTATGATTAAATTCCTTATACAACTGAGGAAACAGCATTAAAGCCATCTGTGTAGCATTGATATTTTTCAGAGTGCATTTACATTTCCTTATTTGATCATTTGTCAGGTAGGTAGGATGAGTAATATTATCCCAGATTTTTAGATAAAGAAACAGATTCAAATGCATCATCTTCATCCAGCTCTTGTAGCTAGTTGGAATTAAGAGCCCAGGTTAAACCCTAAACTTCTAGCTTCTAATACAGGTCTCTTTCTAGTATACCCTTTGGCAGATAAATGCTACCACACTGATTCCTACCTGGGTTTTGCATCCCCTTGGAGGGTTGTGTAGGTTTTTGTAAGAGTCAAGTAATTTTCATATGATCCACACACACAATCAGTTTTTATTAAAAGACATAAAGGAGACATATGCTATGAGGAGAAGAAGCCATTCCAAGAAGATTTATTATTTCTAACATCAGATTACAGATTAAACCTGTAATGATGATGGGAAATTAAATGAGCTTACTGAATGTAAATGGTATCCTATTTTGTTCAGTTAAGGAAGTATGAAAACAGTCTTCAAGTATATGAAAGCAGGAAGACAGGATTTAAAGTAAGGATTGAGGAATACTGTTTATTCTCAAGAATGAATTTTCTGACTATAGTTTGTGAAATAGGTGGAAGAGTATAGAATTTCTCAATTTAGATGGTTCTGAAAATGTGTACAGTTCTCTGATGTTTTTAGTTGTACTTGGAAAATAGATGTTCTTTTCTAACCATATTACACAAGATATTTATCACTCCTTTAGAGGAAACACTATTAAAATACTTTTCTGTATACTCTAAAAGTACTAATTAGACAAACACCCTTGTGCATAGTAACTTCTTAGTTATCATCAAGTAAGGTATGATGTTTTAGGATACTCTTTTAGTGGCCTCATGATGTGTCTTCATTTTGATGTACTCTTGGGTCAAACTAGGCATTCTTACTCGATGATGTGTGGTCTTAAAGGTGGCTTAGGCTCCTTAAAACAAATCCTCGGATATTGGATGTCTTTGAATATATGTACGTATGTACATATGTTCGGTTATAGCAAAATAGCTGGAATTTTACAATAGTGTCTCTCAGGTTTCCCGTTATACTGGTTATATACCTGTTCAACTTCAGTATGGAAATGAGAACATCAAAAGGGCAATCAAGTATTTGTTTTCTTTCAAAGATGCTAAACTCTACTAATGCACTAACACCCGTTTTTCACAACTTTACAGCAGTAGTTTTTAACCTTTTGGTGGGTCACAAAACCGTTTGAGAATATGATGGATGCTTTGAATCTGGACTTTCTCTTCAGATATATACACATAGATACAAAACTACACCTGAAGTTTCAGGAAGCACATGAACACTAGCTTGAAAGCCTTCTGCTTTAAAGACAGTAGTAACTGTCTTGCATTAAATACATTTAACACGATTGCAGAAAAGCAAAATGTGCATATATGCCTCCATTAAACAAATGTTTAAATCCCAAATAAAATTAATTTAGGCCCCCAAACTAAAACTTTTTGCTCTTGTTTTAGTGCTCAAAAAAATGGTTCTGCTTTTAGGTATTTATGTTTCAGTGGCCTTTTTCCTACCTTTAAATATTTAAAAAATTCTAAGTAATTTCACTTTTAGATGTTATATATATATTCTTAACTTTTACTTCTACAGATATTTTCTGGCAAGTTTCTATACGAAGTATGATCCAACTCACTTCATCTTGAACACAGCTTCTCTCCTGAGTGTGCTGATTCCCAAAATGCCACAGCTACATGGTGTTCGGATCTTTGGAATTAATAAGTATTGAAATGTGTTTTGAAACAACAAAAATTTTTACAGCTACTGAGTTTTCTGTACGGAAGGAATGGTTACTAAACTGCACTGTTTCTGTGATAATGTGAAATGAGAGGTAGCTACATTAGAGAACCAATTGCTGGTTCTTTATATGCTGTGTTAAAGTGCAGATTCTTACGAGAAGATGCCTTTGTTTAATGCATCTGGTATCCTTCTGAAGAGAGGCTTTAGAGGCAGGCTGGGCAGGCCCAGCTTATAAGTTAAATGGCTATAAAGTAAGGGTGTAGTAGATAAATCCAAGGAAATAAGAGATTTATAAGAAACTAAGTCCAGCTTAGCTTATAATGAATGGGCATTATGTTAGGAGAAGAAAATGTTTAATCATTCAGTCATGGTCAGGTTAAGCAGAGTTACATGTAAACCAGAATCATTTCTTTACAACTTTATTATAGATTGTTTTTATTACCATGCATATCCCTTTTATGTTATATAAGAGGATATATATCCTCTTGTTTTATACAAACCAATTCCTACCTTATGAATGTACTTTTTTGGTTTTGCAGGCTCAACATTGTGTTGATAGATGAGTTCATTTTTACATTTATTAAGTTACTGAGTTCATGAAGGTCCACCTTCACGGCTGATTGATGATAGAAGATAGTTAGGCACCTTAGAAGCAGCCTCTGAGTCGGCCTTCTAATTTGGGAACAAAGTTGGTTTTGCTGCCTTTCCAGATACAAGGCTGCTAAACCAATTAAGAAAATAACTTATTTCTCGTAATTAAAGTATATGGTAACTTAAAGGTCTGCTTATTTGGTTGAGCAATCTAATTGTTGAAGTCTGCCATTCTTTAGCGATGGAAATTTAAAATGGACAACTACATAGCCAACCTGTGATCTGGCAGAAACTGCTTCTCTAGCAATACTATCAGAGTAAATAATGGAGTCTTTTTTTAGCAGGTCTGCAGTAAAAGATACCATCTTTTCTTAGTCATCCTGCTCTCAATCTCCATACTTTTCCCATTAATATTTTGCCTGTCAATACATGAATCTTAGTATAGATAACTCAGAATGGTAACTATTTCCAAAGCAGCAACCATATTGAATCCTTGTGACTTAAGAGAAGCTTTCTATAGTTGCTGACATTAATTGCAAGAAATAACTATATTCTACTTTGAGAAATATGTCAAAAAAAGTTCTGATATGTGACGAAACTGAAAAACCTAGTAACATTTGTAAGCAAAATTGAGTGAAAAGAATTATAATACCGACTTAAAAATCAATATGTTTCAAACTGACTTTTGGGGGTAATGATCATTGTTTTGTATTTCAAAAGTATTGAGTTTAGAAATCAGTTGTATGATAATGCCTTTGTATGTTTGTCTTTTCTCATGTATTTTTAAATAACCAGTAATCTATACTTTAATAAATTTTTCTTTGGTGTAAGGTTATTGCAAAAGCTTTCCAAAGTCAGTCATCGAGTTACACTTAAATTTTTCAAGTTTTTTTTTAAAGCAGCTGAATTTGTAAAATTAAGGTAGCTAAAAAATATTCTTTTGTTTTTCTTCATTTTTAAGTTTATTTCAAAAGGCTTATATTTTTTGCACAGACTTCAGAGATAGAAATCTGCCTCTAATACAGGTCTTCTGCTGTTTTGCCTACTTTTGCCCTTCAGTGTTTTAAAGATACTTATTCAGTAGATACTTGAGGGCCCACTCTGTTGTAGGAATTGTTTTAGGTATTGTGGATACAGTTTGTAAGCAAGACAAACCAAGTCCTTTCCCTTAGGTGCTTACATTCAAGTTGGAGAACAGATAATAAATGAGTAAACAAATAATATTATTTTACATAGTGATAAATGCCATAGGGAAAAAAAATTAAGTCGGTGAAAGGCAGGGGAGCCTGCCTCAGAAAAGTCTTCCCTAAATATCCTAACTAAGGTGACATTTAGACACAGACCTTCCTGATGTAAAGGAGCAAGGAGTACAAAGATCTGGGGAAAGAGACTTTCCAGTACTGGTGATGGCAAATATTAAAGCTCTGGGGCAGGAATGAGGGTGGTGTGTTTGAAGAAAAATCAGACAGTCACTGTGCCTGGAAAGGAGTAATAAGCAATGAGAATGAGCTCAGAGAAGTAGGTAGGGGTCAGATCAATAAAGGACTTTATAGACCAAGGTAAAGAACAAATTGTATTCTAAGCTTGACAAAGCCATTGGAGAGTTTTGCACAGGAGAGTAAAGGGATCTGGGGTTTTTTGTTTGTTTTGTGAAGGCTACTGGCTAATGTTGAAAAAAAACTGTTAAGGGAATGGGAAGCAGGAAGAATAGCTACAACAAGCAAGAGGTAGCTCAGACTAGGGAATTAGCTGATGAAGTGGTGAGAAGTGGTCAGATATGTGATATACGTAGCAAGTACAGCTCACAAAACACTGGTATATTGAAAGTGAGTAGGAGGAAGGGAACTAAAATGACTCACGGTTTTTTGGCCTTAAAACCTAGTGAATGGTTGAATGGTGAATATGAAAACTGTTCCCCATTTCACAAATTGGTAGAGTTTAGTGTAAAACAAAAACTTTTTTTTTTAAACAAAATCTATAATGACTATTGTTTGGAACAAAATCAATTGCTATGCTATAATTGCTCCTTATTTCAAGTCAGGACACGTAATAATCAATTTCTTAATAGGCATGAGCTCAAAAATACTACTGACTTTAGCATTCATTGGTGAATCTTTCCTGCAGCAGTTATTACTGTGGAGTTCCAGTGGTGGTTTTCTATTTCCCTCATTCCTTCTACATGTATTTATTGGAATTCTTTTGTAAGGCATATATTTCCTTTCTCTTCCATTTATTTATTCAATCATTTATATTATGGACTCATGGATATTTTATTCTTTGGTTTATAATCCATTATAATCATTATTAATTTGTTGCTAAAACTGTCCCCCATCTTTGACCATTGGGAGTTCCCAGTGGAACTTCCCAAGTTAACTCCTGTGTTCTTTTGACTTGCCCCATCCTTGTTTTTTTTTTTAAACATAAGAATGGTATTTTTTAGGTTTATGTCACTATTGTCAATTAAACTAGAAAGATCCTGAAGGGGCATAGCTATCTCCTTAACTAATATCTGTATGAATTAGCCTTACAAAACTATATGATGCTAAGAGTTAGAACAGACCTTAGAGGCTGTATTCAGCCCCATCCTTTACCTTGAATTTTCATCGACCCTCTATTCAGTTTCATTGACACCTCTATTCAGTTCTGTGTTAGCACTAATAAAGGAAGACTTAAAATTTACAAGCCTGCATTTTTGTTATGAAATTTATAACATGTTTTACAATGAGCCAAAATTTAATCCTTATTCTGTATAACTCTTCAATTAGTTAACTTTTAAACTGTTATCAACAGCACTAATATTACCAGAGCCTTCACCATTTTCCGTATGATATGGTTTCAAATTTCTCCCACTATCCTGGTAATTCTGCTGTAAGTTGCAATTTATTATTATATAGCCCTAAGCTAACTACAAGAGGTGATAGATGTGATGTCACTACAACAGTACCACTTCCCTTGTTCTGGATACTTTTTTTTAATGCAGCCTATTATTTTAGCTATTTTGAGAGCCACGTATCACTGATTCACTTTATGGTCACTAAAACCTCAAGTCCCAACATGTAGCGCTGTTCAATGGTGGCTTTCCCTTCATGTACTTATTTAATGGATTTATTAAACCAAAGTCTAAGATTTCTTATTTTTTCTATAGATCCCCATGTTGTTAGATTTTAGCCTATTGATTCATCTTCTCTAGCTGAAGGTGAATCTTCTCATGCAATATATTTCTCTTATAGTTTGTCTCCTGTTTTAGTATATATCACTGGTAAATATGACTCCAAATTACCCTCATGCTAATCCTGCAAAAGACAAATGCAGCAACCCAGTATAGACCAATGCAGTTTAATAATCTTTCTAACAGGACAGATAGAAAAGTGTAATTCCCAAAACAGTTACATGGATATTACATATTGATGTTGGAAATGTAAACAAATTTAGTACTGGGAAGACAAGTCTAGGTAAAATAAAAGGAAGTTTTGAGTAGCACTGGGCAGGGAAGTAAGGTAGGTAAGAGAATAGCAAAGATAAACCTTTATTTTGCTTGATGTCAGAAAGTAGTGAGATGTCTCAGGTTTTTATTTTACTCCCTAATTTCAGTTCCAGTTAAAAATGATTCAGCAGATAGTTTGTTATATGGGGTTTAAAAGCTTTTGTTTAGCTACAGGTGAATGTATAAGAATTATAAACATCAAATTTAGTATACAGAACATCTTGGGTATACAGTACCCAGAAAGCTCAACTGTATTGGGTGATACTTTAGCTCTTATATTGGGTGTTGGGTTCACAAAAGTTGATTTTATTATTCTTGACACTTTTTCATAATCTAAAATATTTCATAATTAAAAAGTTTAGTAAAAATATATTTGGATTTTATTTTATGTTCAGTATAGCAGTGTAATTTATTCTATTTGACTCATTCAAGTCTTTAATAAACAACTAATGGTTGTGAAAGTGGCTCAACCTGTAGCTCTAAAGTTCTATATAATTTTAAGTTAGCAGATAAGCCAATTTTATTACTATGTCCTTTCACTCTAACTGCATAATTACATTGATAAAAATACATTCTTCTCAAATTCAAGAATATAAGTAAAGAAACTACATCATTAACACTGTGGAATGAACTCTAAAATATAAAATATGAGAGGAATTTTATAATATATAAATATTCTGACTTTCCAACTATATAGTTATAAATTTTTTGACAACACTTTTTTGAAAAACTTGAAGATTTTGCAAGATAAGCATGCATTATCTTCTTCATTTTGTAATTTTTTAAATGGAAACAGAAGAGCAGATGATTTATTGGCTATTACCCAGGAAAATACGAGTATACCAGCTACTACATGAAAACCTGATACAATGATCCTGCTTTGAAACATCTGTCCCTCCTTTGAATTATCAGACGCATGCTTCTGTCATGGTGCTTAATGGTCATAGGGAGTTTATGGAAGCAACAAAGAAATTCACCCTCTCCCTCTACTACCAAAAAACGTAGACCCCACACACTTGAAAAATAAGGTCATCTGAGTCTGGCAAATTCTCAAAAAATTAAACAGAATTACCATATGATCCAGCAATTCCACTTCTGAGTATATATCCCAAAGAAGTGAAAGCAGGGACTTGAAAGGAGGATACTTGTACGACTCACGTTTATACCAGCACTATTCATAACAGTCAGAAGGTGGAGGTAACCGAAGTGTCCACTGTCAGATGAATGCATAAACAAAATATGGTGTATGTACACAGTGGAATATTATTTAGCTTTAAAAGGAAGAAAATTCTGACACATGCTACCACACTGGATGAACCTTGACATTAATGCTAAGTGAAATAAGCCAGTCACAAAAGGACAAGTACTGTGTGAGCCCACTTACATGAGGTACCCAGAGTACCCAAAGTCATAAAGACAGAAAGAATGGTGGTTGCCAGGGGCTGGGATGAAAGGGAAATGGGAAATTAGTGTTTAATGGATACAGAGTTTCAGCTGGGGAAGATGAAAAAGTTTTGGAGATGGATGGTAGTGACCGTTGCACAACAATGTGAATGTACTTACTGCCACTGAACTGTTTAAAATGGTGATTTTGTTAACATATTTTAACACAATTTTTAAAAAGCAGTAAATTTGTAAAATAAGCATAATCATTCTGTAAATGAAATAAAAAGCAAAATATCTTCCAAAGATGAGACCTGATTGATGGTATTACCATTAATGAAAGAATGTTCCACATCAAAAAATATTTGTCAGCAAAGAAACTTTAAAAAGAGAAACACAGGACTTCCCTGGTGGTGCAGTGGTTGAGAGTCCACCTGCTGATGCAGGGGACAGGGGTTCGTGCCCCGGTCCGGGAAGATCCCACATGCTGCAGAGCGGCTAGGCCCGTGAGCCATGGCCGCTGAGCCTGCGCGTCCGGAGCCTGTGCTCTGCAACGGGAGAGGCCACAACAGTGAGAGGCCCGTGTACAAAAAAAAAAAAAAAAAAAAAAAGAGAAAGGCAAATGACTGTATTTTTAGCACAATCCAGCCTATGAAGAACATAAGGCAGGTATGTGACTCAAGTGGAAAGGGGTGCATCAGGCCTGAAATATTAGCCATTAAAAGCACCAAACTCATTTCTATTGCTTCCATTCCATTGTGCTAAACAATCTGGTTATAATTTGGATCTGGCTTTCATTGTAATTTGATCAACACAGAGAAGGTGAGGATCAGCAAGCTCAACTATCCTAGACCCTCCATCATTTCTCTTAATACATTAGTATTATGGGTTTTACATAGCAGTTTCTTAGCAAATTGAGTGTGTGACTCAGCACTACAGAGTCCAGTCACTTCCAGATCTGATAAACCAATTTCAACCTAAGAAAATAATCAGATGTTGAAACCCAGTCATCACACCATGGTCCTGCTAGACTGTGGATACCGCCTTCCCCCGCAACTTTTCTCTCAATGCACATTTTTCATAATGCTGTATTGTAATTGCCTATTATTAGACTCAGTTCCTTGAAAATAGAAAATGATTTTATTTTTGATCCCTAACTAATAAACTGCCTAGCACAAAGGAAAGAACCAATAAATATATGATACGTGAAAATGAAATCCAGTTTAGTAAGACATAATTAGGGAATGAGTATTGTAAAGATTCTTCTATATAAAGTTTTCCTCTTAAGTTTACAAATGGAAAGCTAAGCAATAGCAGAGACAAAGTGAACATATTTAGATTCAGAGCTCTCAATAGAAGTTGCAGTTACAGTGGTTAGGCCATATTTTCTTGAGAATGCCCATGAATGTGGCATTCAAACTATATGATGTGATCTGCATGAAAGCTCAGACAAGCCCCAGAGAGCATGCCTTTCCTGCAATAACTTCTCCAGTACGATAAAGAACATGGAAGCTTTATACCTTCACTTGCCAAATATGTGGGACTGGTGTAAGTACCATTTTTTTCTACCACCCACATGCACTCAAAGAATAAAATTTCTTCCTAATGTGTCCTAAAGTTTGGCTCTTTCACATACTGTAGCATTCAGACTCAACACCAGCCAAGAGTGCCCAGTTAAGGATTCTACTATTGATACTAAAAAACACAACAGGGATAACTCTTGACAGCAGAGGACAGCACTGGAACAAAGTAATTCAAGTTGCAAGAAAAACTATGCCAGACGGGAATGATTTTATGTTCAGAATAGATCACAGTGTATAAGAAAAAAACTCCTGACCTATCATATGCAATCAGGATAACTACTTTTTCTTTTTTTTTTGCGGTATGCGGGCCTCTCACTGTTGTGGCCTCTCCCGTTGCGGAGCACAGGCTCTGGACGCGCAGGCTCAGCGGCCATGGCTCACGGGCCCAGCCGCTCCACGGCATGTGGGATCTTCCCGGACCGGGGCATGAACCCATGTCCCCTACATCGGCAGGCGGACTCTCAACCACTGCGCCACCAGGGAAGCCCATGACTACTTTTTCTTAACCTTTAGGTCTTAAGTTTTCTTGTTTCTTCCTTTGGGTCAACAACACATCCTAGGGAAAATATGAACTATTTAATCTTCTGTCAGTTAAGAAAACACTCCAGAGCAGATGGCCTGACTTCTAATACTAGCTCTGCACTTACCATCTGTGTAACCTGCAAATCACCCAAATTCTGTGGTCCAGTTGTCTCATCTGCAAAATGAGGACAGTAACTACCTCATGCGATTGTTATGAGGATTAAGTAAATTAATCTGCAACAGTGCCTGGCACATAGTAAGTGCCACTTTATTGTTAATTATGGTTATTATTGTCACATAAATGAAATTTTTTATAAACGTTAAGTTCTACCTTAAAAATTCTTACTAGGGCTTCCCTGGTGGCGCAGTGGTTGAGAGTCTGCCTGCCGATGCAGGGGACGCAGGTTCGTGCCCCGGTCCGGGAAGATCCCACATGCCGTGGAGCGGCTGGGCCCGTGAGCCATGGCCGCTGAGCCTGCGCGTCCGGAGCCTGTGCTCCGCAACGGGAGAGGCCACAACAGTGAGAGGCCCACGTACCGCGAAAAAAAAAAAAAAAAAGAAAAAAATTCTTACTAATGTCCTGATAATTATAAATTTACATATCTGGAAATTATGAATTACACATCTGCCACTAGACCATAACTATGACTTCCCTACCTCATACCAAGAGCTTCACACCATGCAAGGCGCAGATACATGTGCCAGCCCTGTCCAACCTTTCATTTATCAAGTCCTTGTTCAGTAAAATCTTAGCGCCAGGCAGGGAAGAAAAACAGATTGGGATAAATCTATTCAAATGGTAACAAGTTCACATACAAAAAACAAAGACTGAAGGAGGTACAAGAATAGGAGTACATACTATGCTGAAGTACATACTTTACCTCCAGAGTAAGCAAAGACATACTTTTCTCACGGTGGTGTCCAAATTCCAGCCTAAGGCAAAAAATTTTTTTCTTTTAATGTAGCATAGTGTTTAGAACTAAATGTTATGTAGTCGAATCTGTGCTCGGTCTCCACTAGATCAGTCACTAGCCGTGTGACCTTTTAGAAGTCTTACCTACAGATCTGGGAGAATTGCTTGAGCGCACGATCTGGGGAAGGAGAGCCTTTGTGCTTATATTTACTCGAAGAGTGACGCCCTCTAGGGGAATACCAGCTGACACTGGCGACGGGACGCGGGCACCGTGTTGATGACATCACTTCCGGGGCGACAGGTTCGGGCTTCCTTGCGCCTAGGAAAGGACGGTCGATCGGCTTTGCTGCGGAAAGTAGACGATTACTAGTTACTGTCGTTCACGAGGAAGGTGGGTGAAACTGCTCAGCCCTCTCTCCACTGATGCTTTCGCGCGCCTGGAAAAGCGGTTCCAGTCAGAGTCCCTCGCCTTTTTAGAGCAGGCAGAGACCAGCGCTGCCCAAGTGCCCAGGGTTCGCTTGGGATCCTTCCTGGCCCGAACGAGGAGGGCTTCGCACAAGCCTCCTTGGCTGGATTTAGTGACTATAAGTCTAATTTCTCTTGGCGCGTCTGTTGGGGCTGCATCCTCTGCAGGGGTCCTCTGTGAATACGTCGCTTATCTCTAATCCTTGGATGCCCTCTGCTCCTGTGGAACAGTAAAAGTTCTAGTATTCGCTCTTTTATTTTTTTCCATTTTGTCCATTAGTGTGATAGGGAAAGAGCCTACTTAAATATCTAGAAGGTTCCAGAACAGGTGATTTGGGGGGCATGAGACTAGATATTTGGCAGTGTGAAAAAACCAGGGTGCTTTAATGATGGACTGCTGTTATTGGGGGCAAAGAGGATTTGGGGAGATCCCTGTTATGATAAACCTGTGGCAAAAATGGAGATTTAATTCAAACAATTGTAATTAATGGATAAAATAGGTATTAGGTTACGGTCGTTTTAGTTGAGATGCTCTTTTAAGATGAGCTTTATGAGAACACTTGTTTCTAAACTTAGACGACTAAATCTTACTTTGTGTTTTATGTGAACTCTTGTTTTCCAACCAAATGATTAAAGTTTTCTTTTGAAAGATGTTTCTAGGAAATGGAATGCATTGATTTTCATCAGTTCCATTTTGCCCTTATTGTTTTTTTTAAACCACATTTTGTCTTAATTTTAGCTATAAAAAAATGAATAGCACTTTTCAAAAGACTATCCATGCAGCTGTTGTACTGTAACATTAGCTGTTTTATAAAGAATAATCAATAGTTTGGTAAGAACAGCATGCAAGTAATACTAAAAATTTTATATCTAACTTCCCGTTTTCCCTCTTAAAGAGCATTATATTCATTCATACTGTTATTTATATTAACAGATTTCTACAGACTAAAATTTTTTGCTGTTACAAAACTTTCCTAAATTTTTATAAAACTATATATTGAAAAATAAACCAAGTTTTTGGAATTTTGCTTTACTGAATGGGCTAGTGGCTAATGTCAGTTCCAAATAATAGTTTGTTTCTTTAATTCTTTTCCAGGAATTATCTATACAGTAAATATGCTAATATTGAATAAGACAGCAGGAGTTTTTTCTAAACCATCAAAAAGGAATATGTATGAATTTCTAAGAAGTTTTAATTTTCATCCTGGAAAACTATTTCTTCATAAACTAGTTTTGGGAATTGAAACCAGTTGTGATGATACAGCAGCTGCTGTGGTGGATGAAACCGGAAATGTTTTGGGAGAAGCAATACATTCCCAAACCGAAGTTCATTTAAAGTGAGTAGACATTATTTTGATAGTTTCCACTTTTTTTCGGAAAAATAAAATGAAATAATTTTTTTTTATTTATTACATATAAAAGTTAAATTTTAAGAACTAATTTCTTCTTTCATGCAAAAAGTTTCTAATAACTGCCGTAGAAAACCTTAAACCCCTCAACCTGGCTTTTAAGGAGCTCCACAATAAGGTCCCAACCTTAGCTAATCCTGTTGCCAAAAAGAAACTAAACTCCAATATTTATCCATGATTTCCCCTCATGCCTTTTCCTCTTTTGTCCACCTGTATGTTTCATGGTCTCAACTGAAGTCCTAGGAAAGTATGACCTGACCTCTAGCCTGTGTTAATCACTGCAAAAGAAAATCCTATTCACATTTACACATATAATTCATATTGGTACTTAAATAATAATATACTTTTGTATTAAAGCACAGAATGGTGCCAGGTTTATACACTCAGATTTTTCCAGAGGGCCACCAGGCAGGTTACATAAATAGGTGGGCTGGGTATAATGTGGAAAATATCTATAGGAGGTCACTACTCAGCTCCAGCCAGTTGTTGCCATACAAGAATGTAGGCCTTATGGTATTTGATTATCAGAATTTTCAAGAGAATATGGAAATCCAGAATGTTATGGTAATATCTCCCAGATTTTAAAAATTAGTAGGTAATTCAAATATATTAAAATACCATACAGTTCAGATATGCTTTCAAGCCATTAATTTACAACATCTGAATAGTGAAAAAGGTTGGTGTTTTGAGATCACAAACCTGTGTGTGAATCATGAATTAGTGATTGGTGTTGGCTCTGACTTTGGGAAGTTCCTGATCCTCTCTGATTCTGTTTTCACATCCATAAAATGGGAAAGATAATACCTGCCTTATAGGATTGTGGGGTGCATAATAGAAATAATACAGAATATTAGAAATAGTATACGTGAAGAGGCAGAGTAGGCCTCTAATGGTTACGTATTATATGAAAGGGACTGTGTTAGGTCTTAATAAGGCACAGTGAAATACTAGCAAGTTCTTGCCTTCAAGAAGCTTAACCTAATCTTTGAGACATGGTATGTAGACCTACAAGGAAAGTTAGCAGTGCAAGGCAGCATAAAGTGAGTATCAAAGAAGTAGTACAGACAATAACTTATTACCATGCCTCAGTTTTACAGTCCTTTCATTATTTTGGGGTGTATTGGACATTTGAACATGTAAATGTTAGCTGCACAGAAAGGCCTACCCTAACCACTTAATCTAAATTAGGTACTCCCACCCTGTTTATTCTATATACCATATCCTGCATATTTTCCTCGTAGTTCTTTTCATAATTTTTATGTTTGTTTACTTATGTACAGTCTTTTCCCCAATAGACTCTCAGCTCCATGGTGACAGGGGCTGCGTCTGTATTAACTCTACACTATGCCTAGTTCCCAGCATAGCACCTGACATGTTGCAGGGGTCAGTGGCCTTGAGAGATAGTTAGGCCTTCAATGAAAGAGGATGGAAAGAATATTGTAGGCTGAGAGAGCATCACTGGCAAAGGCAAAGAGGTGAGAAAGTACTGGACAAACACTTAGTTTAGCTAGCGCATGAGTCACTTGAGAGGAATATATAGGCAAATAAGCTATTTGGTACCATCTCCTCAGCGCATCTCAGCATTTATTGAATACCTACAATTGCAAGGCAGCATCTGAGGCACTATGGGTACATATATATGATCCTTTCCTCTGAGCAGCTTACCATATAAAGTGGTTTGCATTCTGGTTCAGCCACTGACTAGTTTTGAGACCTTGCACCATTTTCTATGTCTCAATGTCCTTATCTATGAAATGGGGATAATAATGGCAACCAGCTCATAATACTGTTGTGAAGGTTAAATGTGAATTCTTTTAAAGCATTTAGTGCAGTTCTTGACAAATACCAAGGGCT
The DNA here is from genome assembly GCF_002837175.3 of Physeter macrocephalus. Classification (NCBI taxonomy): domain Eukaryota; kingdom Metazoa; phylum Chordata; class Mammalia; order Artiodactyla; family Physeteridae; genus Physeter; species Physeter macrocephalus. The sequence goes on along the minus strand of NC_041215.1, from coordinate 94,292,969 downwards.
CAATAAAACCTACCTATTACTAATAACAACAGTACTTCTCTTACTACTATAAATAAGTGAAGAAGACAGATAGGTAAATAGGTCATTGTAAAACAGCATGGAAAGTGCAATAATAGAGGATTGCTTGGAAGAGGAGTTCCTTCTTTCGAGCCAGAGACCTGAAGGACAATCTTGACTTCTCCCTCACCACTCTGTACCTAAATCAGTCATCTAGTCATAGTAAATCTACCTCCCAAATATTTCTTGAAACTTTTCCTCCCACTTTCCACTTAGTTCAAGCCCTTATTGTCGCTTGCCTGGACTCTTGGCTCCAGTCTTGAGGCTAAATGGTTTCACTGCCTCTTTATTAGCTTTGTTCTTTAATCATCCACTTTCCATACTGTCTACAAATTATTATTTGATTATTAATTAATTGATTTTATTAATCATAATTAATTCTTTGAGAATAAAGCCATGGTCTTATTCATCTCTTTTGTCTCTGATGCTTAGCATAATCCTTAGAAGATAATACATAGAAGAGGCACAGAAAGGAAGGGGAGTAGGCAAGTGGGAGGAGGAAGAAATGAGTAGGAGGGAGAGGATTTGGATTTAAAGTCTCCCAAATTCCAAGAAAGTAAAAGCTTTTAAGTAGGGGAGTGATGAGGTCAGCACTGTGCTTTTTTTCTGGCAACACAATATAGAACAACTCCAAGGATCAGAGAATGTATCCAGGGAAGTACAGTTAGAAGGCTTTGAACAGACTGAGTTAATGAGAGCTTTTCGAACTTGGTGGTGGCAGTGGGACAGTGCTGACCTTATCAATGGTGATAAACTTAATTAAATGTGGAAAGTAAGGAAAGAAAGGAGATAAAGATAAGCCTGGAAACCCAAGTGATTAGGAGGTTATTGATGCCATTAACAGAACTGAGGAATATAGGAGAAAAAGTCACTTTGAAGAATTAAGGAAAATGGTATTATGGATGTGTTGAAATAAGATCATTTCTTTTAAATATTGCCCTCATTGACTGACACAGTACATATTTTAACTATTAAATATTCATTGAATGCCGTGTATATAGATCTTACAACATCAATATTTGAAGGGTTTTTTTTTGAGATTAGAGGTACATCTTGCAGACCCTCTATATTTTTGCTCTGCCTTTCTGGTCAGTCACATGCTGGCAAATTTTTTGCTAACAACTTTGCCTTATAATTCTTTATTCTTGACATTTGGAGTGGTCATCCACTGCTTGTCCTACATGGACCAAGAATCAAAATTACCAATTCAATTAAAGATTGGATTCCCAAACTTTATTTCAGGATTTCAAGGTGTCTACTGTCCTACCATGAGCTCAAGTGCAGTGTGTTTAAAAATAAACTTGTCTTGGGCTTCCCTGGTGGCGCAGTGGTTGAGAGTCCGCCTGCCGATGCAAGGGACGCGGGTTCGTGCCCCGGTCCGGGAGGATCCCACGTGCCGCGGAGCGGCTGGGCCCGTGAGCCATGGCTGCTGAGCCTGCGCGTCCGGAACCTGTGCTCCGCAAAGGGAGAGGCCGCAGCAGTGAGAGGCCCGCGTACCGGGGGGGGAAAAAAAAAAAAAAAACAACTTGTCTTATTCACAAAACTGTCTTCATGTTTCTCTGTTAGTATTTCTTTTCTTCCAGTCAGATTAATTTTCCTAAAATCCAGTTTTATCCTGTCCTTTCCTTATTCAAGACTCCTTCCTTAGAATGCTTCTCAAAATTATTTTGGTGATTTCATTTATCAAGAAACAAATCCATAGGAGTTTGTTGTATACAGTTTTGAAAAGTCAGAGACATTAAATAACATCCTTAATCACTGCATTAAGGTGATTGAGTTCTTATAATGTACTGCACATTATAAGGCACACATAATTTGAAAATACTTGACTTACTAATGTGTTTAGCTATATAATGGTTAATTTGAAAACATGCCTTCAGCCATAATATATACTTTTTCTTTCTCTTTTTATAATCTTAAAATTATAAAAGCTGTTTTTTTATATCTTTCAGAACAGGTGGGATTATTCCTCCAGTAGCTCAACAGCTTCATAGAGAAAATATTCAACGCATAGTGCAAGAAGCTCTCTCTGCCAGTAAAGTCTCTCCAAGTGAACTCTCGGCAATTGCAACTACCATAAAACCAGGACTTGCTTTAAGCTTGGGTGTAGGCTTATCATTTAGCTTACAACTGGTAGACCAGTTAAAAAAGCCCTTCATTCCCATTCATCATATGGAGGCTCATGCACTTACTATTAGGTTGACAAATAAAGTAGAATTTCCTTTTTTAGTTCTTTTGATTTCAGGAGGTCATTGTCTTTTGGCATTAGTTAGAGGAGTTTCAGATTTTCTACTTCTTGGAAAGTCTTTGGATATAGCGCCAGGTGACATGCTTGACAAGGTAATTATTTAAGAATTAATATCTCTATTCTTTTTTGTTAAGGTGTCTGTTTCAACTAAATAGTAATAGATACACTACTGCTATTCATCTAAGTATTTCTGAATAATATATTAGACTGAAAAAAATTATGTGCAGTAGAAAAAAAAAGTAGTACATAATTTTATAAAAGATCCCTTCTTACCCATTCCGAATAAAATGATATGAGGTTTAAATCAGTATATAAAGGCTCAAATAGTTTGCATATACACTTTTTAAAATCAAATAACATAATATATGTGAAAGAAAGTGCTTTGTGAAGTGTAATGTACCTTTAAAAAGTGAAATAAGGGGCTTCCCTGGTGGCGCAGAGGTTGAGAGTCCGCCTGCCGATGCAGGGGATACGGGTTCGTGCCCCGGTCCGGGAGGATCCCACGTGCCGCGGAGCGGCTGGGCCCGGGGCCATGGCCGCTGAGCCTGCGCGTCCGGAGCCTGTGCTCCGCAACGGGAGAGGATGCAGCGGTGAGAGGCCCGCGTACCGCACGTAAATAAATAAATAAAATAAATAAATAAATAAATAAATAAAGTGAAATAAGGATATATAAAGATAACATAAGGACATTAAAGATGCACAAAGTTCTATTATTAAATGTTACAACTGCTGACACCACTGACAAGCAGATTTCTTTTCCTTTGTTTTAGAATCTTAAAGCCTACCGCCTTAGACAAAAAACCTGAGGCCAACAGCTGAAATGATTGGAAGAAATAGGACAGGTTCTTATTTTTGAAGTTCATCATTAAGCAGTCATTGTCATTTTCAAACCTATTTTCCATCCCCAGTAGAAAAGCAAAAGTAGATAGGAAGGCAGTGATTGGCCACTATTCATCAGGTTGTCAGAACAGCAAGATTGTCTGTCTTGACTGACCACCAGCTCTGGTCCATGTTTGTAAAAGTATTGCATGTCTTATTCACCCAGGGTAAAATTCATTTCCTTTGCACCCTGGTTTCAAAATGTACAGTTTCATGACATTACAAAAATTTTTGTTTGTTTTTGATAGGTAGCAAGAAGACTTTCTTTAATAAAACATCCAGAGTGCTCCACCATGAGTGGTGGGAAGGCTATAGAACATTTGGCCAAACAGGGAAATAAATTGCATTTTGATTTCAAACCTCCCATGCAACGTGCTAAAAATTGTGATTTTTCTTTTTCTGGACTTCACCACATTATTGATAAGATGATAATGCAAAAGGAAAAAGAGGAAGGTATATTTCTTATTAGTAAAGTTGGACAAATAAGTAGTACTGGATTGTACCTAAAAATAACTGCTCATTCCTGCAGGTATTGAGAAGGGGCAAATCCTGTCTTCAGCTGCAGATATTGCTGCTGCAGTACAGCACACAGTAGCCTGCCACATTGCAAAAAGAACACATCGTGCTATTCTATTTTGCAAGCAGAGAGACTTGTTATGTCAAAGTAATGCAGTACTGGTAAGTTTTGTAATTTTAGAATAGTAGTAGTCCTTTACAGTATGTTACTTTTCTTCCCAGAGATTAACTGACCCTAAGCATAGGATGAAAAGATCTTTATGCCATATGCTATCCCTGACAGTATGAAATCACGTAGAATAAAAACTAACAGCCATTGGGATTTCCCTGGTGGTGCAGTGGTTAAGAATCCGCCTGCCAACACAGGGGACACGGGTTCAAGCCCTGGTCCGGGAAGATCCCACATGCAGCGGAGCAACTAAGCCCATGCACCACGACTACTGAGCCTGCGCTCTAGATCCCATGAGCCACAACTACTGAGCCCACGCGCCTGGAGCCCGTGCTTCGCAACAAGAGAAGCCACCGCAATGAGAAGACTGCTCGCCGCAACTAGAGAAAGCCCACGTGCAGCAGCAAAGACCCAATGCAGCCAAAAATAAATAATTAAAAAAAAAAAAACAAACTTAACAGCCATTCCCTATACAGGCCTGGCAGCTTTATAGGACATCTGTACAGCCTGTATGGCAAAAAAGTTCAAGGCTGCATCTTATTGAATTTAAAAGAGGGTTTACAGTATGAAACAAAATGCAGTATAACTGCTGTCATTATTGAAGGAAAAATAGGCTGTTTCCTTCAGATTTATGTTCCTTTGATGAAATCCCTTTAAATGTGCTTAAAAGCCTTGATAAATTTCCTGTGTAACTGTATCTTAAACTTCATTCTTTTGAAAATTGTAAAGTGAGAAAAATATTTAAATAGTAGGTTTACAAAATGGAATATTACACAAATATTAAAGGTAATAGTTTAAGAATTATGTAGTAAAATGAAAAAAAATGCTTATAAGTGAAAACTGCAGGGTCTCAAATACTGTACTATGTAATGAGAAAAGGGTTAGAAGAAAATGTACAAAAATGAAAGTGATCATATGGTAATATTGAAATTGTTGATCTTTGTTTCTTTTGCAAATGTTTATTATATAGATATATCACTTGCTCATTACCCACCTACCAAAATGTGATATTGTCTTATTGTATAATGCTGGTACTTCCCCCAGGTTTAGCTCACAGCTTAGCTCATATTCATGTGTGATATTTGTTAATTTTGGTTTTCTCAACTTTTTCAGGTTGTATCTGGAGGCGTTGCAAGTAACTTATATATCCGAAAAGCTCTGGAAATCGTGACAAATGCAACACAATGCACTTTGTTGTGTCCTCCTCCCAGACTGTGCACTGACAACGGCATTATGATTGCGTGGTAAGCCATGGATGTTTGTGCTTCACTCATAATTTTATAAATATTAATTGCCATTTCATCGTGCTAAATTTTCTTTAAATCTTGGGCTAGTTATTTTATTTTTATTGATTCTTATTTAGGAATGGTGTTGAAAGATTGCGTGCTGGCTTGGGCATTTTACACAGCACAGAAGGCATCCGCTATGAGCCAAAGTACGTGGTACCATTCATAATCTTTATGCAAGTTGCATTTTAAAAGTCAAAGCCTGGATTTTGCATTTATATTTGAGGTTTTCATTGACACTCTGGTGGTACTTGAAGAAAGAGTACATTAATTTTTTTCATCTAACCTAAGTGTTAGATACCGTATAAGAAATATTTTTGTTATAGCATTAGATTATATAAATGTTGACAAATCATAGTTTAGAAACAGGCAGTGGGTAAGGATGATGAATTCCCTCATTGGGGACCAGAATGGAAACCATGTCCATGACCTGGACTTTTGCAGTGTTAGGACCATCTCAGCATCGGTTGCTGTGCTGGAAACTTAAGGAAAATGCAAAAAGCATTCAGGTGTGAGACTGGGTTGTGAGTATACTTCTCCACAGGCAGCTGAGAAATGGCCAAAAGATAGCTGTTTTCTGCAAGCCTTATTTCCTCTCCCAAATCAAAGTTCCTAGGAGTAGCACAGTTTTTCAATTTATTATCAAGTTCTGGTCTAAGCTAATTCTGGAATAGTAAAAACAGTAAAGCATGATTATGTTTCATAATCTAACATAATTCTATTTTCAGCAGTGTTTCATCTGCTGTTTTAAACTTTTCAGCATTTTAGTACATAACTATACCTATGTGAACCATAGGCTATTAAGGCTGATCATAAATGAACAGAGTTTAGTTAGTAGTGACTAAACTACTAGTAGAAAGAATCTCTTAAGTTGATGGCCTAGCCTCAGGTAGAATCTACCATCTGATCCAACACTGCCTTCTTGTGGCAGTGTTGAGCCTGGAGATGATGGGTTTTTTTTAGGTTGGGGTCCATTTGAAGCCTTGTATAGGGCAACATTGTACAAAAGCAGAAATCTGAGGCCAAAAATATTTACTGAGGAAGAACAGAGAAAGAGAGTAGGATCTAAAACCTCTCCTGCCACCAGTGACAAAGGAAGGTAGAAAAGGAGCAAGCCAGCTTTTGAAACCTCAGAGAAGAACGGTAGAAACCTGGAGAATTTCTGAAGTTGGAATAAATGCAGGTCTGACTTTGTATGGTAAACTGTTTTTACCCTGTTAGCTTTGTAGAGCATTATAAGGCATTTTTTGGTTATTTTTTTTTCTGTTTCAAGTTTTTATTTATTTACAGTATTTGAGAGAGAACTCTTTCAAAAACATCTCAACCCCAAACTCATTGAATTGTATGTATTAAATATGTATAGCTTTTAACATGTCAATTATACCTCAAAGTGGTTTTAAAAAATTACCCAATTTAGATTTCTAGCCTTCCTTCACACATTATTCTGGTTTGACATCCTACTGTATTTTTATGTATTCAAGAACCACCATTACATATAATCAGTTATACACTAGATACATATGTTGTTTGTCAAAATTCTAAGCAGATAGTTTGCAGAACTAGTAACAGATCAGTAAACAAATAATGTAAAATAATTTGAAATAATGTGATTTGTCTGATTTTGATGCAGATGTCCTCTTGGAGCAGATATATCAAAAGAAGTTGGAGAAGCTGCCATAAAAGTACCACAATTAAAAATGAAGATTTGATTTTTGCTTTTCAAAAAAATCCCTAAAGGTAGTAGTAAAGTTTTGATTTTTTTGTATATCAAATATATAATACTAATTGTTCATCAAGACTTTCTTTGTTATCCTTTTTATGTTTGATGTTTAACCTGCTCTTCTGAGAGATTATAATAATGTTATATAGTCTTATAAGGGAGTATAGGAGTTTTTTTATTATCAAAAACCAAATAAAACATCTTGTGGGAAGAAGAATATACTGATATTGGCAAGTAGAAAAGAAAAACCTTGGAAAAAATATAGCATTCTGCTAAATCCTGGCCCCATATTATACAGGCATAGATCTTTACCCCCCACCCCTTTTTTTTTTTTTTGTTTGTGGTATGCGGGCTTCCCTCTGTTGTGGCCTCTCCCGTTGCGGAGCACAGGCTCCGGACGCGCAGGCTCAGCGGCCATGGCTCACGGGCCCAGCCGCTCCGCGGCACGTGGGATCCTCCCAGACCGGGGCGCGAACCCGGTTCCCCTGCATGGGCAGGCGGACGCGCAACCACTGCGCCACCAGGGAAGCCCTACCCCCCTTTTTCATATCAGGTTACATTAGCCTGACTTTTCTAATGAGAAAGCAATTTTAGAAAGGTAGCCAGGTCAAAGTCATGTCAACTCAAGAATTCTAAGTCAAAACAAAAGAATATATGTTAGTAATTATAAAAATGTATATTATTAGGTATCTTCTTTGGAGCAAATGGGATTTCTATACATTTCTTAAAATGGGATTTTAAGAAATATGACATGCAAGTAATTCCTCGAGTGTATATTATACTTTTTAGTTGGCCACATATATTCACATTCATTATTTTAGAAAGTATATTTATTTAATCAGTGAAAATATATGAGGTGAAAAGGGCTGTTTTATTTTTGGATAATGTCCTTTGACTCTAACTTTTTTTTTTTTTTTTTTTGCGGTACGCAGGCCTCTCACCGTTGTGGCCTCTCCCATTCCGGAAC